>NC_083774.1:9629971-9944971 GCF_963514075.1 Conger conger | reverse complement strand
GTGAGTACAGGCCTCTCTCTTCTCTCCAGACCTGTAGCTCACAGTTTCTGTTATATGTAGATACAAGAATTTCAGACGGTGGTAAACGTTTTCTTCTTCACTTAATTTGCAAAATGTATTCTCCTTTTGTTCTCCAACAGATTGTTCTTTGTTGTGAAAAGCAGTGTCAGGTCAATATTTGCATCTTTTTGTATTCCTGCAGGAAAACCCTAGTGAGGAGGACGCAGCCGTTGTTGATAAGATCATGGCGTCTCGCGTGTTGAAGAATGAGGTAGGTACTCTGCTGCCCTTGCGATTGGTTCTGCAAATTTTTCAGAAGCGGCCCGTTATAAAGTGCATGATCTCAGCTAGTGTTTACGGAACACTTTCTCACCGTGTAAAATCTCTCCTGTAGGTCTCCCCTGGAGTCGTGGTTGAAGTGGAGGAGTTCTTTGTGAAATACAAAAACTAGTAAGACCTCGTTTCGGGGATGTGATGGGAGATGGACCCTTGGCTAACCGAAGGGCTGCAGCTACATGTATTTCTGAGAAAGCTCTGAAGTGTCTGAAGCTCTGCGTGCCTGTGCTTGCCTCCACCTGACCTGCTTTTGAATGATGAAATGAGTCTGAATACCGCTTGTATTGTATAGCAGTGCACCCACCATCTGTTTAAGTTTAATACATACAGATTAAAGATACAGATCCGATAGGGCTAAAGTTCATTCTCTGCAGCGTGTTTGTGTAGCGGTACAGCTCGACTCATTTCCATAGCACAAAGCCAGGACACGGCAGTGTTGTCTAGTGTTGAAAAGGCGTGTAAAAGGTAGGTTGACCCTCTGGCTGTTTCTGGGCCTCTCTCAGCTCGTACCTGCACTGTGAGTGGGCCACGGAGCAACGCCTGGAGAAGGACAAGAGGATCCAGCAGAAGATCAAACGCTTCCGGATTAAACAGGCGCAGAGGGCACACTTCTTCGCTGATGTAAGTGTGTGTGTGTGTGTGTGTGTGTGTGTGTGTGTCTACACCTGTGTGTGTGTGTGCTCTTGCATGTGTGTACATCTGTGCGTGTGTCCCTGTGTGTGTGTGCCCGTGTGTGTGCCCGTGTGTGTGCCCGTGTGTGTGCCCGTGTGTGTGCCCGTGTGTGTGCCCGTGTGTGTGCCCGTGTGTGTGCCCGTGTGTGTGTGTCTGCCCTCCATATCTGTGCTTCAGTGTCTATGTGTGTGTGTTTGTGTCCACCCCTGTGTGTGTGTGTGTGTGTGTCTGTGTTCGTGTGTGCCCTCCATATCTGTGCTTCAGTGTTTGTGCGTGCTCAGCCTTGAAAGAGTTCAGTGAGAACGCTTGATCTCATACGTGCCCTTTGCCCTTGGACATGGGTATGACTCATACAGTGTCCTGTGCATGGCTACAGAGGGGGTGCTTATATTGGTCATGTCTCCCTCGCTCTCAGATAGAAGAGGACCCCTTTAACCCCGATTACGTGGAGGTGGACAGAGTTCTGGAAGTCTCTTACTGTGAGGACAAGGACACTGGAGAGGTACGTCTCTGTTTATGTGAGGTTTGGTTGAGCTGTATTACTGAACCATACAGACTGCCCACGGTCAGCTGCACAGAGCAGTACCCTGTGGTGGGGTCACTTCTGTAAGCCCTGAAGGAGAGGCTGATGGCACCATGATTCTGTGGGTCTGGATCAGGGGTCCGCAACCCTGGGCCTGGAGAGCAGCTGCCTCGCCTGCTTTCTGTTGTTACTCTGCACTTAATTAACCAATCAACAGTCGATTTCACATTTAAGCATCTTCACCTGGTTATTTGGGTCCGAATTGGGTGCTGATTTTAAGGTGAAAAAAAAAACGGCGGAGTTTGTGGCTCTCCAGGACCAGGGTTGGATGAAATCACAGCCCATTTCTTTACTGTACATACAAACCTTTTCATAGCAGAATCTCTCTGATCCAGATCGACCTGAAAAACGTTCTCATTTTTACATCGTACATTTATACAGCCGGATATTTTAAGCAGTTGAGGATAAGCACCTTGCTAAAGGGTACACGGCAGTGTCCTACCTAAGCCCTCTCCCTCTCCCTCCCTCTGTAGCCGGTGGTGTACTACCTGGTGAAGTGGTGCTCGCTGCCCTATGAGGACAGCACGTGGGAGCTGAAGGAGGATGTGGACCAGAGCAAGGTGGAGGAGTTTGAGCAGCTGCAGGCCGTCCGGCCTGACCTACGCAGGATGGTGAGTGAAGACATCTTTTATCTCCGCGCCCTTCTCGCTCTCTCTGCATGTGTGTGTGCGTTGTCCTGAATATGTACAGGATGGAGAGTGACGTCATCTTTTATCTCTCTCCCATTCTCTCTCTCTCTCTCTCTCTCTCTCTCACTCTCTCTCACTCTGTGTGTGTGTGCGCGCGTGCGTGTCTGTGTTGTACTGTACTGTATATGTATCATCTTTTCTGTCTCTCTCTCACTCTCTCTCACTCTCACTCTCACTCTCTCTCCTTGTATGTGTGTAGGTTGTACTGTATGCGCTGGTATTTTTATGAGGCTGTGTAAGGTGTGCTTGCGGTCTCACTCTCCCCCTCCCTCTCTCGCGTACGCAGGAGCGCCCCCCAGCCAGCCACTGGAAGAAGAGGGGGCATTCCCGAGAATACCAGAACGGCAACAGCCTCAGGGACTACCAGCTGGAGGGAGTCAACTGGCTCCTCTTCAACTGGTATAACAGGTCAGTGGTGTGGGGGGAGTAACCTTTCACCCAGCGCAGCTGAATAACACACAACACAACCCCCCCGAGTCCTGCCCCAATATCTGTCTGCCCTGTGGTTCAGTGTTCCAGCTTTGTGTTTACATTCAAATTTTACTCCGTACATGATGTGTGGGGGTCAGGTCCATGGTTGTGAGTGTTTGGTATTGGAGGTGTAGGGAACATGAAGAATGTTCAGGCCCGGTGTGGGGTCTGTGTGGGGGTCAGGTCCATGGTTGTGAGTGTTTGGTATTGGAGGTGTGGGGAACATGAAGAATGTTCAGGCCCGGTGTGGGGTCTGTGTGGGGGTCAGGGCCATGGTTGTGAGTGTTTGGTATTGGACGTGTAGGGAACATGAAGAATGTTCAGGCCTGGGGTGTGGTCTGTGTGGGGGTCAGGTCCATGGTTGTGAGTGTTTGGTATTGGAGGGGTGGGTGTGGGGGGTTCAGGCCTGGTGTGTGGTCTCACCAGCACAAACGCTCATGACAGAGCAGGGGAGTGAGCAGCACTGACACTAACCGCTCTTTAAATGCTGGGGAGAGACAGGACTGAATCTCCTCCAAGCCACCATCTGCTATGACGCGGCTTGGTAAATTATTCCAGCCCCTGTCTGTGTCTCTGTGTGTTTGTGCTTGTGTGTGTGTGTGTGTGTATGCTCATTTCTGCCTGTACGTGTGTGGTGTGTGGCGTGTAGCAGCCCACGTGCATGTAAATGATATTTGACTGGGGGTGTTGCTGAAACGTGAAGCACACTGCTGTGTCCAATCTGGCTGGCTGCCGGGGACAGCGGTGGAGTGGTGAAATGGGAATAAGAGCACACTGCAATTAATGTCAGGACTCGTTAAATGAGAGAGCCCTCTCCGGAACGGGGGGGTTGGGGGATACGGCTCACGGCCGCGCAGAACAGCTTTACTCCCCGGGCTCGTCCTCCCCCCACTCCCATAATGCACTTCGTGCTGCTTGTGTCGGGAGGGGCCGAGGGGGCGGGGCTGTTTTTATCGGAACGCGTCTTATGTGCACTTTCAGACAGAACAACGCTGCTCCTGTGAGAGCTCTCATTGGGTGTCTCTAACACTGAGGTGCTGAACTGTGATCGTGAAAAGCTGCTGCCCCCGTGGTTCAAAATCAGATGTAGCCAATGAGAAATGTGCAGTTACACGCCCTAACCAGCAGGGGTCCACACTCCCCGCTCATTTGACTGACTGCAACAGGGGTTTTAATCAGAGGTTTCTCCCCTCCCACGCAGACGGAACTGTATCCTGGCTGACGAAATGGGCCTGGGGAAAACCATCCAGTCCATCACATTCCTGGAGGAGATCCACCGCGTCGGGATCCGGGGCCCCTTCCTCATCATCGCCCCGCTCTCCACCATCGCCAACTGGGAGCGCGAGTTCCGCACCTGGACCCAGCTCAACGTCATCGTGTACCACGGCAGCGGGGTCAGCCGCCAGATGCTGCAGCAGTACGAGATGTACTTCAGAGACGCGCAGGTGTGAACGCGCACACGTACACACACACACACACACACGTACACGCACACACGCACACACACACATACATAAACACACACATATACACACACACACACACACACATACATACACACACGCACACACACACATATATAAACACACATACACATACTCATGCATAAACACACACACACACGTACATAAACACTCATACATAAACACAAACGCACTAACACACGTATACACGCACGTACACACACATACACATACACACACGTATGCTCACACATACACATATACACACGCGCACGCACACCCGCATACATAAACACACACACACACACACACACACACACACGTACACACACACACACATACACGTACATAAACACACATACATAAACACAAACGCACTAACACACATGTATACACGCACGTACACACACATACACACACACACACACACACGTATGCTCACACATACACATACACACACACACGTATGCTCACGCACGCACACACACTGCACAAATGCACAAGCGCACAGGCTCATGTGTACACACAGACACACACACCGCACACTGCAGGTACTGTTTGTGGTATTCAAGGCTAAAGCAGGAGGAGGCATCGCAGTGGTAGTTCTATGCTGTGATTATTTATAGCAGCTCCATTGTTATTGCCTCACCACTATGAGGGTCTGAAAGAGGGAGGGAGAAAAGAGGGGAGCAGGAGAGCGAGGGGAACAGGGGGAGAGAGGGATGAGAAGAGAGGAAGAGGGAATCTCACCACTACGCAGGTCTGAGAGAGAGAGAGAGAGAGAGAGAGAGAGAGAGGGGGAGAGAGAGAGAGAGAGAGAGAGAGAGAGAGAGTAATCAGTGAGAGAAGGAAAGGAGAAAAGGGGGAAAGAGGGGTGGAGGATGGGGGGATCGGGGGAGAGACCGGGAGGGAAATTGAGCGTGCAGGTACCTGAGGCGTAGCGTCGGAGCGGAGGCACACACGCGTGCTGTGATCCGTCATGACAGCGCCGTTTGAATGTACGCAAATAGACACGACAGAAAAGAACAACAGCCACCAGGCTGCAGCACAGCAGAGCTGCGCTGTCACTCTGGTCCTCCAGGGCTCCTCCTGACAGCTCCTGCAGCTCCGCAACCATCAAAGAAGAGTGTCATTTCACAGTTAGGAGCTGCGCATGCAGCCGCCCATTATCGATCGCCTGGGTGAATCATCCCTTCACTGGGCCCACCGGATTTAGCCCATCCACATCATACAGATCAATGAATCAGCAAAGCCTGACATCCACCAGTGCGATCAGAGAGTCAGGGGCATTGGGTGGGGCTCATGCGTTACCTGTTTCTAATGGTAATGGCTCTAAGTAATGATTTATGTAAAGCCAGGGCCTGGGATTTGCCATTTTACATTATTGAGTGCTGTAATTGTCGGAATTCATGCCGAACACAGAGCTAAATGAGCCGGCTGAAACTACATGTTGTGCTGCATAAAATCAACTCACAGCGGAGCGCTTGGTCCCAAGTGGTGACTTCATCCTGTTAATTCAGTCTGTTCTCTGAACAATCACATGTATAAAGTTACAGAGATCATTACATTTATATAGCGCTTTTTCTAGACACTCAAAGCACTTACGGTGATGAGGGGGAAATGCATCAACCACCGCCAATGTGTAGCACCCACCTGGGTGACGCACAGCGGCCATTTTGCGCCTGTATGCTCACCACACACAAGCTGAGGTGGAGAGGGAGAGAACAATGCTTTTGCCAATTGAATCAGAGGATGTTGAGGGTGCCAGGTTGAAAGAGCCAGGGTTGGGAATTTAGCCAGGACACCGGGGAACCCCCCTACTGTTTACGGAGAGTGTCATGGTATCTTTAATGACCATGAGTCAGGACCTCAGTTTAAAGGCGGTGAAGTGGCCGTTGAGAGGCGTGTGTGTGACGGGGTGGCCCTTGAGAGGCGTGTGTGTGACGGGGTGGCCGTTGAGAGGCGTGTGTGTGACGGGGTGGCCGTTGAGAGGCGTGTGTGTGACGGGGTGGCCGTTGAATTGCGTGTGTGTGACGGGGTGGCCGTTGAAAGGCGTGTGTGTGACGGGGTGGCTGTTGAGAGGCGTGTGTGTGACGGGGTGGCCGTTGAGAGGCGTGTGTGTGACGGGGTGGCTGTTGAGAGGTGTGTGTGTGTGACGGGGTGGCCGTTGAGAGGCGTGTGTGTGACGGGGTCCGTTGTGCTGTCCTTACAGGGCCGCGGGCTTCACGGGGGCTACAAGTTCCAGGCCATCATCACCACCTTCGAGATGATCCTGGGCGGCTGTCCCGAGCTCAACGCCATCGAGTGGCGCTGCGTGATCATCGACGAGGCCCACCGCCTGAAGAACAAGAACTGCAAGCTTCTGGAGGGCTTCAAGCTCATGAACCTGGTACTGCTCGCTCCCCTGACCCATTACACTCATGAGCCTGGTACTGCTCGCTCCCCTGACCCATTACACTCATGAGCCTGGTACTGCTCGCTCCCCTGACCCATTACACTCCTGAACCTGGTACTGCTCGCTCCCCTGACCCATTACACTCATGAGCCTGGTACTGCTCGCTCCCCTGACCCATTACACTCCTGAGCCTGGTACTGCTCGCTCCCCTGACCCATTACACTCCTGAACCTGGTACTGCTCGCTCCCCTGACCCATTACACTCATGAACCTGGTACTGCTCGCTCCCCTGACCCATTACACTCCTGAACCTGGTAACGCATCCCGCACAGAGCGCGCTCAGACTGAACTCCACTCACGCCACAACACCTGCCGCTGAAGCAGGGTCACCGCCACCAAACTCTGGCTGCAGTCGTTCAGGGTTTTATAGCTGGATTTGGAAGTCATTGTTGAGGTGCATCTGTCACTTTCTTCTTGAGAAGTTTCAAACGTTCAATATCTTTTCAAAAACTGCTGCATTAATTCTTAGTGAATCCGGTAAATCGAGAAGCTGCACGCTGGTCCGTGATCACACTTCTGAATGACTGCGTATATCTCCGCCAGTTAAGAGGGCAGGTTGTTAGCAGTGTAACAGCAGTCACGTTGAAGTGCTTAGCGGTGCCGTGATTGAGGATAAAATGGCCATTAGCAGTGTAACTGCTGTCACAAAGTGATTAGCGGATAAAATAGCCGTTAGCAGTGTAAGTGCAGTCACGGTTGACATGATTAGCAGTGCAGTGGTTATCCTGCTAGCACTCTGGTTGTCAGTGTGACGGTTGTGGGGCTTATCCCGCTTACACTCTTTAGCTTGTACGTACCGTTTTTATTCATATAAATACATCAGACTTCATTTATATCCAACAAGAAATTTGACTAAAGGCATCGTAAATGCATTAAATGCACATATTGAGATGGACAAGCAGCTCGAATATAAACATTTAATTTTCACATTTATACAATGGAATATACAAACACTTGCGGATGAAGGTGCAACATTATTGATGGGGAAGTGAACAGATAAAACGGTATGTATCCCTGTACCTGTATAAATATTAAATGCAGTGCTTAAATGCGCTTATTAACCACACTCATAGCTGAGGTCACCAGTGGCCGCCCACTGCCTATGACTGTGCAGTATTTCTCTAGAGCATTTGGCAATATGCAGCATACACTAAAGGTGCTCCACTGATGCATTAGTGTGCCTAATGGCGCTATCCGTCTCCGCTAAATGGCCCTCCGCAGTAACTTCTGCAGAATTAAGTGTCGTGTCGATAGCAGAGCCACTCTTCATAATTATTGTAATTGAATTTTAAAAAATTGTCATCTATAAAAAAAAAATAAAAAAAAATTTAAGTGTTGTCATCAGTACAGATGGATGAACGTGCGTTTAAAACAGTCAGATCATAATCCCTATTCACTTTCATCATCTTTCACCGTAATGGGCAATCAGGAGACAGGTAGTTGTTGTTAATCTTGGTGGCTTTTCTCAAATCGTCTGAATGAATCTTTTGTGCATAAAGTGAGCTGATAATTTCTCCATTTATTTTTTAGCAGTCATGTCGTTCATTGTGGTGGAGTTTTGATGTTCTAAACCGTCTGACTCAATCTGTTCGGGCCTCCCCTTACCACAGGTGGAAGATAGAGTACATGTTATCTGTCCCTAATTTGTCCAGTTCCACAATGTTCTCATCTTGTATTCTTGCTCTAGGAAAAGTGTCTGAACAACCTGGAACTTTAACGAGGTGCAGACTTTTAACAATAGCAACTGTATCATGCAGCAGAGTTAAGAGGCCATTTTAAACCGGTTCCTCTGGTGTAATTTCTCAGGGCTGCCTTTATTGCTATTGACAGGACTGCCTGATTTTATTGCATAGTCTGTACTGTGGCCGCCTGCTCAGGTTTTCACTGTAAATGACATCTTGTTCCTGGCTGCCATGCCTGGTTACAGGATTAGAAATGAATGGAAATAAATATGACTATGGGAATATCATACATTTAAACACAAGACGGGCTGCTAACAGGGCAGCCACTTGTTCAGATGAACGATGCCTCCCACCACCTGTGTCTGTGTCTGCTTCAGACATGGACGCTTTGATGAAGAGCTTTTCAATAAGATAAGAAGCTAAGCACCTCTCTCTCTTTCTTTCTCTCATCTCTCTCTCTCTCTGTCTCTTCCTCTCTCTCTCTTGCTCACTCTCCCAGGAGCACAAGGTGCTTCTCACAGGCACTCCTCTCCAGAACACGGTGGAGGAGCTCTTCAGCCTGCTGCACTTCCTGGAGCCCTCCCGCTTCCCCTCGGAGAACACCTTCCTGCAGGAGTTTGGGGATCTGAAGACTGAGGAACAGGTAACAAGCTCTGCCCAGCGAACTTGTGTGTGGTAATGCTAATGTGTTAGGGGGCGACATTGGCTCAGGAGGTAAGAGCAGTCCTCTGGCAGTCAGGGTTGCCAGGTCGATCCCCCCACCGGGTGTTTCGGAAGTGTCCCTGAGCAAGACACCTAACCCTCATTTGCTCCTGATGAGCTGCATGGTGCCTTGCATGGCAGCCAATCGCCGTTGTGTATGGCTGTGTATGAATGGGTGAATGAGAGGCATCAATTGTACAGGGCTTTGGATGAAGGCCAACCATTTACCATTTAATGTGCAGGAATGCAGCATTCTTGTGGGGTGGGGACCGTGGGGTGGAGTGGTCGGTGGGGAAAGCGTAATGATTAATAAATGGAGATGTTTTTATTTTACAATAATGGAGCCAGTCCCGGCACTCTATTTCCTTCCAGCTGCTGTTCATTCTGCATGGAGGTGGGGCAGGAGGTCCTCTCCGTGTGTACTGTTCTGTTTCCAACTGGGTCACCCTGACACTTGGCAGAGCAATATCGCTGATGTTTAGGATTTTGGGAGACCTACATTCGGGTTGTGTGTGCACAAAAGACCCAGTACCTATCGGCCAACGTTTCCTTAGGTTTTATACGCGATGCACTTCCGTTGACCTATTAATGTGAAGGCTCGTATTGAGTGATATTTTAGTGAGAAAATTCCCGGGTTTGGAAAGCTGTTTCTTCTCGATGAGTGGCGCATGTCTTGCGCCTTCTCTGGTTACTGTCTCAACCTCCTGCACATTGCTGGCAGCTCTTTGGATTTTGGCACCATAGTCTCGAGGCTCCCGGTCCTTGTTGAAAGCTGCAATGCACAGCTTCCCAGCTTAAAACAGAGGGGCCATGTTGGCTCACTTCAGCCAGTAATTAATACAATAAAAAGACTCCTTTCTGATAGATGTGAAATGCGTGCCCCCAGGTCCAGAAGCTGCAGGCCATTCTGAAGCCCATGATGTTGAGGAGGCTGAAGGAGGACGTGGAGAAGAAGCTGGCGCCAAAAGAGGAGACCATCATCGAGGTGGAGCTCACCAACATCCAGAAGAAGTACTACCGCGCCATCCTGGAGAAGAACTTCTCCTTCCTGGCCAAGGGCGCCGGCCAGGCCAATGTGCCCAACCTGGTCAACACCATGATGGAGCTGCGCAAGTGCTGTAACCACCCCTACCTCATCAAAGGTACCGTCTCTAACCCAGTTACAGTCCTGAACCTTATCAAAGCTTAGATAACCACCCCTACCTCATCAAAGGTACCGTCTCTAACCCAGTTACAGTCCTGAACCTTATCAAAGCTAACATAACCACCCCTACCTCATCAAAGGTACCGTCTCTAACCCAGTTACAGTCCTGAACCTTATCAAAGCTAACATAACCACCCCTACCTCATTAAAGGTACCCTCTCTAACCCAGTTACAGTCCTGAACCTTATCAAAGCTAACATAACCACCCCTACCTCATCAAAGGTACCCTCTCTAACCCAGTTACAGTCCTAAACCTTATCAAAGCTAACATAACCACCCCTACCTCATCAAAGGTACCCTCTCTAACCCAGTTACAGTCCTAAACCTTATCAAAGCTAACATAACCGCCCCTACCTTATCAAAGGTACTGTCTCTCACCTGTTCACAGTCCTAAACCTTATCAAAGCTAACATAACCACCCCTATCTCATCAAAGGTAGTGTCTCTTACCCGTTGAGTCTCAAACCTCATGAAAGATGCCATAACCACCCCTATCTCATTGAAGCTATTTTATCAAAGCTACCATCTCACACGGTCCCCTGCCTCATTAAAGGTATTAACTTTCAAATATACAACATAGACCGTCAGTTGGCTTGCTTCATGAACACAAAGAATCTGTCTATGCCATGCAGTGTATTAGACATGGTGAACCTCTCCTACTACATCACAGAGGTAGCACACGCTCTGTAGGCAACACGAACGCATAAAGAAGTCAAAGCAACATCTCGGTAGAACATTAAGAACAGGCTATCGCCTATCAGTTCAGTGCCCTATGTACACACGCGCCACCCTGGTACTGAAGGGATCTACATCTCTCGCTCTCCAGACCAAATGTGGAAGCTGTACTGAAGCTACATGCACAGTTATGAGGCTCTCAGCTGTGCGTGGCCTGGCCCTAATTCAGCGCCGGATCGCTCCAGATCACATGCGTATCGCAGTCCTTTACGCGTCACGCTGCGCTTTCCCCTGCTGTGACACACCACTGACCTACTTCATGTTATTTAATATGCTGCGTTGCGTCACACGGATTAATGTGCAATCCCCGCAGCGCCAACGCCAGCCAGTCACGGCTTCAGTTCCGTATCGGATTTAATCAGCGGGGAGGTCTGGGTAAGTGTGAGCCGGCTCCGGGAGCATAGCCATGTGACCATACCCCCCTCCGCCCCCGGTCCGTCTCCCTCGGGCAGCCTCAGCCTCCTCGGGGAGGCCCCCGGAGCGACGTGGTCACGTGGCTCCTCCACTCCCCCCGTCGGCCGCCCATACCGGATCCTCCATGGGGCCTCGGTCTTGTCACAGCCCAGCCCTGGGTCACCGTCAACAGCCGAAGGACCGTCATCTGACAGGCTCTCTCTCAAACCCCGCTCTCTGCTGCTCACGCACTGGGCTGCTAGCTGTTCGCCATCATTAGCACGATTCAGCTCAATCTCCTCTCAGGGCCCTGGGCTCTGTGATTTGACACGTCTCTCTCCTTTGTAAGGCTGTCATGTTGACGTCTTGTTCAGCTGTAAACTAGGCCACATCCTGTGGTTATGGGAAGACTTATGCTGAGAAGACTGTGGAGTTAGATTTATTTGCACGTAGAGTAGGGCTGTGCGATATAGCTATCGCGGTACATTTTATCGTTTTTTGTGTGCAGTAAGCACAACTATCTCTGGCAGGTGGCAGCAGGTTTCGTTCCTTCTTTTCATCTTTAATCATTCTTGATACGGTAACACCTCAGTAAAATGCTTCTGGGGGAGAAAAAAAAAAACCTCACTTGTATCTATTCGATGTTGGTTAACTTACCTATTAGGTTTTGAAAAACACATCGCTTACGTTTTCGCTCTTCATCCTTGTAGTCATGTTTTCATCTACCACATGGAAACAGCATGGCCCTGTTGCTATCGTATCAACATTGGAAAGATACGAGCGATGTTTTTTTTCCCCCGGAAGCATTTCATTTTGGCTCAGAATTTTGTGCTACCGCATCAGGTATGATGACATAAAAAAGACTGAAAGAGATGTTACATCGCATGGCGGTGGTGGTTGGTACTGCACTCTATACCATGATGGATATATCGGCTAGCCCTAGCATAGAGCATGTGGGTGGTAATATGGGGATTTCAGACTATGCAGAAACAGGTGATGGAAGTGGCACTGTATGGAGGGTGTGTGGCTCAGTTCTCCCCTGTCCTGCGGGCTCTTAGGGGCAGAGGAGAAGATCCTGGAGGACTTTCGGGAGGTCTACAGCCCCAGCGCCCATGACTTCCACCTGCAGGCCATGGTGCAGTCGGCAGGCAAGCTGGTGCTCATCGACAAGCTGCTGCCCAAGATGAAGGCCGGGGGCCACAAGGTCCTCATCTTCTCCCAGATGGTGCGCTGCCTGGACATCCTGGAAGACTTCCTCATACAGAGACGGTGAGGCCAATCACAGCCCCCGCACTGCACATGCTCAGATCTCCTCTCCTCAGTGTGCGTCTTCAGTACCTGAGGTAGATGGACGTACGAACAGGATCCACAAAGACTTTCCGTTCTGAAGCTTTTTCTTACACAACCACATCTGCAACCTTTTCAACAAACTGAAACTGAAAAAAAAAAAAAACTATTTTAAATTAGTTTCCACTTTTACTCATCCCCTTGAAGATGAAACTGAACATACGTCTCCTTTGGCACCTGGCACTAGACCCTGCCTGACCTGCTTTACTTCACTAAGGATCTGCTGTGTACACTCAGTGAGCACTTTATTAGGTATTTATTGAACTTATTTTTTAGACATATTGGCCTTCTGCTGCTGTAGCCTATCCACTTAGAGGTTTGACACGTTGTGTGTTCAAAGATGCTTTTCTGCATACCACTGTTGTAATGTGTGGTCATTTGTGTTACTGTCACCTTCCAGCAATCATTCTATGGTCAAAGGTACTTAGATCACATTTCTTACCCATTCTCACGTTTGGTCTGAAAAGCAGCTGAACCTTTTGACTATGTCTGCCTGCTGCCATATTGGCTCATTAAATATTTAACAAGCTGGTGTACAGGTCTACCTAATAAAGTGCTCACTGAGTGTAAATGAATATCATGTAAAAGAAATGGTACAGTTATGTAAGTCACTCTGGATAAGACTGTGTGCCAAGTGCCTGTAATGTAATGTAGCCCAGCTACAGGACCGGGTCTGGGGTGTTTTCAGTTTACAGGCTGCCTACAGCCATCTCGTTTATTCCCTGCATTTTCCTCCAGCCTTTTTGTGGCGTGAAGGAGAAACACGAGGTGTAAGAAAACACGGGGGGCGGGGGGGGGGGGCAGAGCCGTGCTGGGGTTCAGCGGCAGGTCAGACCCCCTGCTCTTCTCCCAGCTGAGGGACCAGAAAGCAGCTGGACGGGGTCGCCCCGAGCTCCTCTGCCCTGTCACTGTGGGGCCCACTCTTTCACAGGGAGCCGTGCACGTTCTCACTATGCTCATTCACATTCACTGCATTACAGTACAGGCATTTGGCAGGCGCTTTTATCCAGAGTGACCGACAACAGAGTGCGTACCCCATATCCAGGGACAAGCACGCTGAAAGACCCTAGAGGGGGGAGGTACAGTTTCAAGTGCTGGAAGTACAGCAAAGATCAGGGCACGGGCTGTGTCGAGTCGGCTGACAAAGGATTATATCTCTAAAACTGTTTTATACAATGCTAAAGAATAATGTACACTTATGTAGGTACAACAGTTAACGGCCTGCATAGCCAAACAACAGCAGCAATTAAATCATCCTCGCGAACACAACTCGGTTGTGAGACCTAAAAAATAACAGCTAACTAGCTAGTCTATTAGAGATTAAAGGGAGATGGGGAGGGGTGGGGGGAGGTGCAGCTTGAAGAGGTGCGTCTTCGGTCTGCGCTTGAAGGTGGTGTTCAGTATTCCTATTGGATAGTGGGGTTGACGTACATTGGCACAGAATGGCTGTAGGGCTTGCAGTTGTCTGAAAGGGAGCAAGCAGGTGCCCCTCATTATTAGATTTAGGGCTCATGTGACCCTGGTGTGCGTGTTACTTAGTGAGGAAACATGGGCTGATTTATTGTTAAGATAATGTCTTAATGAAACATCTTTTAATTGTGTGTGTGGCTGTGTGTGTGTGTGTGCGTGTGCGTGTGCGTGTGCGTAGGTACCTCTACGAGAGGATTGACGGGCGCGTGCGGGGGAACCTTCGCCAGGCCGCCATCGACCGCTTCAGCAAGCCCGACTCGGACCGCTTCGTCTTCCTGCTCTGCACCCGGGCGGGGGGGCTGGGCATCAACCTGACCGCAGCCGACACCTGCATCATCTTCGACTCGGACTGGAACCCCCAGAACGACCTGCAGGTGAGGCACGCTGTGAGGGGAACTCACGGCCCTGCCAGGAACGAGAGCACCCGCCTTCCCTTCTGACGTGTGTCAGCTTACAGTTTCAGTTTCTGCTCAGATCAGCTCAGTTCTTTCAAGGTTTTCTCTCCTTATTTGAATAATCACATTTGAATACCTGCTGTCCCGCAAGCGGTGCCTCCCCCATTTTGTGATATAGAAAAAAGGCATAGCTTCCTCCATCTGTGGAAATTCACCCAGTGACGCTGTGCCGAGCTCACATTTCAGAATGCTGTTCGTGATGATGAGTAAGAGGTTCCCCCAGCTTGTCTGACAGGGCTGCCACCTGCTGGCGGCTCTGCTGTACTGCAGCCGTGCTGTCTGTCATCAGGAACGTTGCCCGAATAATCTTTATTTTAGACCGCTTTAAGGGGTGAGCTGAGTGCGATATGGAGTTTTTGATTATAGATATGCAGAAATTATGAATAAGGGGCCAAACAGTCAGAGGAAATTATCTCCAGATATGTTAATAAAGTGTGATCAAGAGAGGGGCTTCTGGCACAAAATATCACTTATGAGATATGAATTGATCTTCCAGAGCAACTGACAGATGAAAAAAATTTTGTGGCTAAAAAAAGTATTTGTTGTGCGTTTGTTTGCTTGTGCGTGTGTGTGTGTGTGTCCGTGTTGGTCTGCGTGCGTCTGTACGTGCGTGCGCACGCGTGTGTGTGTGCGTGTCCAGGCCCAGGCTCGCTGTCACCGGATCGGGCAGGACAAGGCGGTGAAGGTGTACCGGCTGATCACGCGGAACTCGTACGAGCGGGAGATGTTCGACCGCGCCAGCCTCAAGCTGGGCCTGGACAAGGCCGTGCTGCAGAGCATGAGCGGGAGGGAGACCTGCACGGGCGGAGTACGTCCCCTTTCCGGAACATTCCCCCCACTCTGCTCTACGCAGACATGACCTGACCCTCTCCTGCTCAGTCATTAGTGCTGCAGTTTCACCAACACATGCTTGTACATTTAACTGTGGTGTGTGTATAGTGTCGAAATGTCGAGCTAGTTTTGTGTGCCGCACGGAGCGCAGTGCTGTGCTGTAGTAACAGTGCTTTAGCCTCATTAGCCGTGCGTTGTGTTGGCGAGCTGGCTCTGCTTTGACTTGTGCAGTTACATTAGTGTAATTAATTACATGTGAGAGCCGCTGTGTGAGACAGTGTTACTGTGAGCAGTGTGAGAGTAGGTGTGTGTGTGTGTGATGGTGCTACTGTGAGCAGTGTGAGAGCCGGTGTGTGTGTGTGTGTGTGTGTGATGGTGTTACTGTGAGCAGTGTGAGAGCTGGTGTGTGTGTGTGTGTGTGTGTGTGTGTGTGTGTGTGTGTGTGTGATGGTGTTACTGTGAGCAGTGTGAGAGCCGGTGTGTGTGTGTCATTCCTGCAGCAGATCCAGCAGCAGCTCTCTAAGAGGGAGATCGAGGTGACGTTGTGGTATAACGTTGTTATGACGTTGTGCTGACGTGTATATGTAACGTAGCAGGCGCAGCAGCAGCTCTCTAAGAGGGAGATCGAGGACCTGTTGCGTCGCGGAGCGTACGGAGCCATCATGGACGAGGAGGACGAAGGCTCCAAGTTCTGCGAGGAAGACATCGACCAGATCCTCCAGCGCCGCACCAAGACCATCACCATCGAGTCTGAGGGCCGGGGGTCCACCTTCGCCAAGGTACAGCCCTCTGTCCCTGGGTCCTCTGCTTCTTTCTCACTCAGCATCTTAACGTGGCTTGCATAGTGTCAGGTAACGGGTCCTCACTTTAATGTGAACACCGCATCCTGCAGTTTATCCCCCAGGACTGTGGCTTAGGATCACTGAAGGATCATGAATTTGTGGATATTTTCTAATCCAGTCTATAAATACAGGGTCGTGTTTTTACTTTTATTTTATTTTAATTTTTTTTCCCCTTTAGGCCAGTTTTGTGTCGTCTGGAAACAGGACGGACATCTCCCTGGATGACCCCAACTTCTGGGACAAGTGGGCGAAGAAGGCGGAGATCGACGTGGCCACAGTGAATGGCAGAGTGAGTGCTGGGTGTCTGTGTGTGAGCTGGGTGTGTGTGTGTGTGTGTGTGTGTGTGTGTGGTGAGTCTGTGTCCCGTGTTCATTTCTCTCTTCTTTAATAATGCATGACACTCATGCTGAGTTAGCCTCCCGCACCTCCCCCTCCTGACTCCTGCTCTTCCTCCCACACCACCCCTTCCTGACTCCTGCTCCTCCTCCCGCGCCTCCCCCTCCTGACTCCTGCTCCTCCTCCCGCGCCTCCCCCTCCTGACTCCCGTGCCTCCCCCTCCTGACTCCTGCTCCTCCTCCCGCGCCTCCTGCAGAACAGCCTGGTGATCGACACGCCCCGCGTGCGGAAGCAGACGCGGCCCTTCAGCGCCACCAAAGACGAGCTGGCGGAGCTGTCTGAGGGAGAGAGCGACGGAGACGGCAAGCCCAAACTGCGGCGTCCCCACGACCGGCTCAGCAGCTACGGCCGCACCGAGTGCTTCCGCGTGGAGAAGAACCTGCTGGTGTACGGGTGAGTCTGAGACCCTGCGCCCTCACCCTCCCCCGCCATCAGGGGCTGCTCTTATGTATGTGTGCTGCTCTGCTCTGTGTGTGCTGCTCTGCTCTGTGTGTGCTGCTCTGTGTGTGTGCTGCTCTGTGTGTGCTGTTCTGTGTGTGTGCGCTGCTCTGTGTGTGTTGTTCTGCTCTGTGTGTGTGCTGTTCTGCTCTGTGTGTGTGCTGCTCTGTGTGTGCTGTTCTGCTCTGTGTGTGTGCTGCTCTGTGTGTGCTGTTCTGCTCTGTGTGTGCTGTTCTGCTCTGTGTGTGCGCTGTTCTGCTCTGTGTGTGTGCTGTTCTGCTCTGTGTGTGCTGTTCTGCTCTGTGTGTGCGCTGTTCTGCTCTGTGTGTGTGCTGTTCTGCTCTGTGTTTGCTGTTCTGCTCTGTGTGTGTGCTGTTCTGCTCTGTGTGTGTGCTGCTCTGTGTGTGTGCTGTTCTGCTCTGTGTGTGTGCTGTTCTGCTCTGTGTGTGTGCTGTTCTGCTCTGTGTGTGCGCTGTTCTGCTCTGTGTGTGCTGTTCTGCTCTGTGTGTGTGCTGCTCTGTGTGTGCTGTTCTGCTCTGTGTGTGTGCTGTTCTGCTCTGACATGGAAGAGGCCGCTGTCACACATTCAACTGTACAGCTGCTGCCTTCAAGAAGTGGCTCTGGAGAACAGAAGTGCATAATGCCACAGGCCTAGGACTAAGCCACAGACAGGCATAGGATTCTGGCATATCATAAAATGATACTTTGGAACAAGGCATTGGTTGTTTCAGTAGCTGTCATACTATTTACACTACAGTATGATTAATACAGTCTGTCGTCAAAACTTGGATTTTACTTGGATCTATCGCTGGCTTGTGGTAGGTTGGCTATGTGCTACCACGCATAGGAAGTGTTATGCATCTCAGTGTGCTGGGTTAAGGCCGTGTTATGTGTCTCCATGTGCTGGGTTAAAGCACTGCTTGGGCATCTTTGGGTTGGATTAAGGCAGTATTGCATGTCTCAGTGTACTGGGAATAAGCAGTGTTCTGTGTTGGGTTAAAGCTGTGCTTTTTGACTCATGCTGGGTTAAAGCATTGTATGTGCGTATTTAATTGTGCTGGGTTAAGGCACAGACGCAGCTGTGTGTCTGGGTGTGCTCGGTTAGGGCATCGCTGTGCATCAGTGTGCTGGGTTATCGCAGTGCTGTACGCTGGGTTAAGGGACTGTGCTGTGTGCTGGGTTAAGGGACTGTGCTGTGTGCTGGGTTAAGGGACTGTGCTGTGTGCTGGGTTAAGGGACTGTGCTGTGTGCTGGGTTAAGGGACTGTGCTGTGTGCTGGGTTAAGGGACTGTGCTGTGTGTCAGGTGGGGGCGCTGGAAGGATATCCTCCTCCACGGGCGCTTCAAGAGGCAGCTGACTGAGCGGGACGTGGAGATGATCTGCCGGGCCCTGCTGGCCTACTGCCTGGTGCACTACCGCGGGGACGACAAGATCAAGAGCTTCATGTGGGACCTGATCGCCCCCACCGAGGACGGCCAAACCAGGGAACTGCAGAACCATCTGGGTGAGTCTGTGTGTCTGTGTGTCTGTGTGTGTCTGTGTGTCTGTGTGTATGTCTGTGTGTCTGTGTGTGTGTGTGCGTGTGTCTGTCTGTCTGTGTATGAGTGTCGGTGAGTCTGTCTGTGTGTGTCTCTGTGCCTGTGTGTGTCTGTGTGTCTGTGTCTGTCTCTGTGTGTGTCCATGTGTTTCTTTGTGTGTGTGTGTGTGTGTGTGTGTGTGTGTGTGTGCGTGCTGTCTTTTCCTTCATTCATCTGAGGAGATTATTAAAGTAACTCGTGTTCATTATATTATCTGTGTTTGGATGATCTATTATCGCTGCATTAAATTATTGTTATGCTATCCGCAGTGCTGATGATATCAGTCATTACAGTCACCAGGCCCTCTCTTAGTTGTCATTAGTTTTAATTCATTGTTAGATAATCGCAGGAATCTATTATGGATTGTTAAATGAGCAAAATAAGTATGAGTTCTGTGAAACGCTTGGAGATGCTTGAGTAGGTTTGCTTGAGCTAATACATTACGCCTGCGTTTGATCAAATCTGACATTTGGCCATGAACAATTACACCAGTGACTGAATATTGTCACAGGGTTTATAGTTAAATACAGTTTCTTGAAATTGACATCTGCAACAATCCCTTCTGTGCCTTTGTAAGGATTATTTGACTGTTTGTGGCAAGCATTTGCTATCTGTTCTGGACATTTTAAAGCTCTTGCTCGAGTAGAATCATTTATAGAGATCTCCCATCCTGTTGGTTTCCCATCCATTCTAATCATAATTTTGCTCACCTGATTCTACTAATTGGCAGCTCAATGAGATCTCTAGCTTTTGAATGAGGTGTGCTTTGTTAGGAGTGAAAATGTACAGGCCAGTAGATCTCCTGGAACAGTGTTGTGCAGCCCTGATATTATATTTTGAGAATGTCATTGGAAAGTACAATTTTGGCTAAGCAAGGTATTGTAAAGCAAATGCCTGAGTAATTCCAGTTTGAGTAATCCTATAGTTTTTGTGCGTTAGGCTTGATATTATGTTCTGGCAGTGCTTTCCAAGAATAGCGTAATCTTGTACTGAGGTTAGGGTAAACTAGTGAACACTAAAGGGCTAACATCTGGGCTGAAATGATGATGCGCTTCTCATGTGCGCAGGTCTGTCCACCCCGGTCCCCCGGGGGAGGAAGGGGAAGAAGATGAAGGCTCAGGTCAGCTCCTTCGACATCCACAAGGCCGAGTGGATCAGGAAGCACAACCCGGAACACCTGCTCCAGGACGACGGCTACAAGAAGCACCTCAAGCACCACTGCAACAAGTGAGTCCTGCCAACGCGCTCCGTTTCCATGGGAACGGGCGCCCTGCCGAGTCTCCTCTCTCCCCTTTAACTTCTCCGCGCTGAGAGCTTTCCTGCCAAACGAAACCAGCTGGTGCTTTCCTGTTTACAACTGCTTTCTTCTTCTCTGTCATTTGATATCTTTTGTCGGGTTTTTGTTCTGGCCAAGTGAAAATGTAAAACTCCGTCTTTAATGGGGTTTATGGAGAAGGTTCAAGAACCGGCTAACACATTGCACACTTCTACCTGCTGTAACATCAACCACTAGTACCAGTCTTATCACTATCCTGTTATAGTTATTCAGCTGCGAACTGAATGTGCAAAACTTCCATATAACAAACATATTCACTGGCTACTGTAAGGGTGGTCAACAAGGGAAAATGCTACAAACCTGAAATAAATATCGTTTTATTAATTTACTAACCTATTTAAGGGATTTACTTCATTTCTGTCAGCAGCTGTATCATCAGAGTTTCTGTAACAGAAATGAAATAGTGCCTTGTACCAAAACATCTGAATCACCTCTCGTGAAATGCAGTCCTTGTAAAATAGAGGTTTTTAAGTATAATTACTAGCTTGGCTGTACTGTTCTTCCTGCTGTGTGCCTTTGACCTTAGTGCTGAGGTGACTAACTTTCACAATAAGGGGAACTGGAGCCATGCACTTGGGTCCAGGACAAGTCACAACCAGCACACTTTGGCAGCTGCACTGAGGCTGTCTTTGTACAGCTACATTTAGGGCTAGTGTTTCCGCACGCAATTCTAGACCGAGGTCTTTGATTTGAATTCAGCTGACCTGCTCATTGACCTGCAGTATATTATATGTTGTTTTGCAGGTGCGTTTCGATTATTACTCATAGTTTTGGGCGGGCATTTCCTCTCGAGCTGAGTAGCATGTGTAACCCTGGGTGTGTGCGCTAAGTGGTCGTGGACTTGAAATGAACCATGAAGTTGAAATGCCAAGCGTACCTCAATACCACAAAGCAGAAAAACGGTATATTTTCTATTTGCACAATGCTATAAGCTGAATATAATACCCTATGCATTTCCCAAAAACACATTCAATCTTAAGAAATGGAATTATAGAAATCAACCATACAGTAAATTCTCCTCAAACAAAACAAATGCACCGGTTTGCCATATTCTTCTGTCCGTGACAGTGACTGTAAAAATGAATATCGTAATTAGAAAGATCGGCCCAAAACAAGGCTGACATAAGTGCATGTATACTATATTTGTATATTTTAAAGGTACCATTTTAAAATGGTTGGTGCAATAGTCCAACTTCTAAATGGGCCGGTTGGTAAAAATCATTGCGCAGTAATAAGATGTGGGGCTTCTGTAAAATGGCTGGTGTCGCTGTGGCATTGGAGCGGTCGGGGCTTCCACAGAAAGTTCCTCATTGTTCCGAGGCCAGGACTGCTGAAGCCGGCGATCATCCGATCCGCCGCCGGCCGGCCCGACGCTGGCGCCAGCGGCACTCTGCTGATCTCCGCACTTTCCCCTGCGCTGGAATTCATCCTGCGTCCCGCTCACCGCCTTTGTGTTGCACCACACCTCCGTACGACACCGCGGCCGTCAAGCGCGGCTCGATAAAGAGGGGTCTGCTCTCTGTGAGCTGCTGCCGCTGAAGCTGGTGTAGGTGTGTGTGTGTGTGTGTGTGTGTGTGTGTGTGTGTGTGCGCGCGCTGTCACCTGTTCTCCCTCCGTGATGGATGGAGCCAGGGGAAGAGGGGCTGAGTGGGCCTCGAGGCGGGGGCAGTTCAGCGTGAAATACTCCCTCTGCACATCAGAGTGATTTAGCAGGGGATGGCAGATACAGGAAGCAGCAGCTGTTCCCAGGCACCGTGGGCCTCAGGGGTGAACAGAGAGGAGGGGTGGGGGGGGGGGGTGTTACAGTCAAACAAAGAGAGACGTGAAAAGGTTGTGTGTGTGTGTTGTCTGAATGCGCAGCAGGCTGTGTGTGGTGGCTCCTAGGCGCTTGGTGTGAGTCTGAGGAGCAGGTGGTTAACACACACGGGCTGAGTGCTGGCTGCATGGGGTCGTCACACACACGCACACGCAGGCACACACACACGCTCACACACACTCTCTCGCACACACACACACACACACACACTCTCTCACACACACTCTCTCTCACACACACACACACACACACACACACTCTCACACGCTCTCCCCACAGCCGCCAGGTGTCAGGTGTGGCAACCGCAGTGACTTCCTTTCCGCCCCCTCCCCCTCAGCCCCCCTCCCCCACCCTGGCAGCTCCCAGCCTCACGGGACCGAGATAAAGCCCCCTCTGTGAATCCCCCCCTCAGTCCCAGCCAGCCCCCCCCCCCCCATCCCATAATTCCTTCAGTCCATCTCAGACAAAGAAAGCCTTGCTTATATTTGGACAACTATGGGAATTGCATAGTGTATTTCCAAGCTTCCCCGTGGCCTGCGTAGCCCGGTTTAGCCTTCTAACTGACAATGGCTTTAATGTCAGAATGTTGTCACACGTCCAAGCACGTACCAATGAGCGTCCCCTGAGTGCACAGGGCATCCTCCGTCAGAGCAGCGGGAGTGAGTGAGCGTGCGGTCGCGTGCGGTCGCGTGCGGTCGCGTGCGGTCGCGTGCGGTCGCGCGCGGTCGACCCCAGGACCGGCCGGCGGTCGGCGAGCTGGACCGCGTGAGCGCACGAGCCTCCCCCGCCGTTCTGCCCACTCAGCGTTTGCGGCGGCGCGGCTTTGTTCTAACCCCCCGCTCCGTTTGCGCGGCGCTTTGTTCTAACCCCCCGCTCTGTCTGGGCAGGGTGCTGCTGCGGGTCAGAATGCTCTACTACCTGAAACAGGAAGTGATCGGAGACCAGTCCCAGAAGGTTCTAGGCGGCGCCGACTCCAGGTGAGAACTCAGCTGAACTTTCACCTCTTTTGTGTTTTTTTTTTTAGTTTTTAGGTTTTTTAGTTTTTGGGGATAAAAGCGAATGTTTCAGTTCCGGTGTAATCTTTGACTTGTTGATTTTCCTTACGGTTGTTAGAACATCTTTGTCTGACCATAAGACTTGAATTGCTGGCCCTTGCAGAACAGGACTAGTGTAGACATGCTTTTTAAATTGTACTCCATACTTGAGTATATACAACAAAAATGTATTACTGTTTACTGTGGATCGTTGTCCTGAAATAAAGTCTGAAGTGGCTTTTATATTGCATTATATTTGTAGTACTTGCAAGTTTAGATTGTTTATTTTTTTCTGCACTTGCTTCTGCATTTTGGTAATTTAATCTTTCAAATTTATATGGTGGCAAGGTGTAAGAAAAACAAAAAACAAATTGTAACGCTGTTTGTTAATTTGTTAACCTCGGATACAGGCTTTTTTCCCTGCTGGTTTTGAGATGACTGCTTATGCTTGAAGTGTTTAATTGAAAACAACACAAAACATGAAGATGTTTTTTTGTTCAGAACTGGTGCAGAGCAACAGCTGATACTGCATTACGCCCTCAGAGACCAAGCTGCCAGAGTGTCTAAAATTTTAACTAAACTGAACGTGGCAGCTGCTGTTTATAGAAGATACTGGCAGCCAGTTGTTCAGAGCAGTGTGGCAGTACCACCAGTAGGGGGCAGTAAATGGCAGAAAGAGAGTGAGGCATCAGCATTGGCCCTCCTTGCCTGTTAGGCCAAATTTAGTTCTGTCTAGAACCTGAGTATACCTTTCTGTCAAAACCCTCTTGAGTTGTTTATGTTTTGTTGGTGCTGAGTTCTCTCCCTGCAAGGGCAGAACCTTCCAGAAGCCTCCAGTGCAGTGTAGAGGTGTCTGGCACAGGAAGGCTTTGGCAGGAGGAAGTGTTGACTCACTGCTCCGGTTTCCGCCGGGGGGAGATGTAGTTTAAGAAGCCGTAAATAAGGGTTTGGGGTTCAGCGGGAGCTGTATGTGACTGGGCCAACCCCCCTGACCCCCCGCTGGTGCTTCCTCCCTCAGAGAGGTCCAGATTTGGGTTCCCGAGCTGGACCACTCTGAACTCCCGGCCCTGTGGTGGGACGCCCAGGCTGACAAGTGCCTACTGCTGGGAGTGTACAAGCACGGTGAGAGAGATCTCCTACATTACACACTCACACACACACACACACACACACACACTCACACTGCTGGGAGTGTACAAGCACGGTGAGAGAGATCTACCTCCTACATTACACACACACACACACACACACTCACACACACTCACACACTCACACACTCTCTCACACACACACACACACACACACACACACACACACACACTGCTGGGAGTGTACAAGCACGGTGAGAGAGATCTCCTACATTACACACACACACACACACACACACACACACACACACTGCTGGGAGTGTACAAGCACGGTGAGAGAGATCCACCTCCTACATTACACACTCACACACACACACACACACACACACTGCTGGGAGTGTACAAGCACAGTGAGAGAGATCTCCTACATCACACACTCACACACTCACATACACACACTCACACACACACTCACACACACACTCACACACACACACACACACACACACACACGCACACTGCTGGGAGTGTACAAGCACGGTGAGAGAGATCCACCTCCTACATTACACACTCACACACACTCACACATACTCACACACACACACACACACACACACACACTGCTGGGAGTGTACAAACACGGTGAGAGAGATCCACCTCCTAAATTACACACTCACACACACACACACACACACACACACACACACACACACACACACACACTCACACACACTGCTGGGAGTGTACAAGCACGGTGAGAGAGATCTCTGCACGTACATTACACACACACACACACACACTCACACACACACACACACACACACACACACACACACACACACACACACTGCTGGGAGTGTACAAGCACAGTGAGAGAGATCTCTGCACGTCAGCCACCTCCTACATTACACACTCACAGACATACATCAGCCACCGCCCCCTACCACACACACACACACACACACATCAGCCACTCCACACACACACACACACACACACACACACACTCGCTCCTTCTCTCTCACGCCGCTGTGTGTGAGATTGCTGCTTCACGCCGGTGTGTGAGGTTCCTGCTTCACACACATGGGAGTCCCCGCTGCTCATCGTGCCCATTATATCAGTCAGGCTTCCCTCTGAAGCAGCAGGCTCTGTGTGAAATGTAGCGCCTCAGTCCTTCTATAAGTACAGGCACGTTAATAAATGGGATCGTCTTTCCGTGTCATGCTCTACGGTTAGCAGCGAGGGAGAACATTTATTTTGCATGCATAAATTGACTTGCCAGACTAGCTGCCCCACATTTCCTTGTGTTGCACGGTTGCGTGTGAGCTGGTATCTGTGTGTGAGCTGGCGTGTGGAGAGTGAGCTGACGTGTGCTGCGTGAGCTGGTATCTGTGCGTTAGCTGGGATCTGTATGTGAGCTGGCGTGTGGTGCGTGAGCTGGCGTGTGGTGCGTGAGCTGGCGTGTGGTGCGTGAGCTGGTGTGTGGTGCGTGAGCTGGTCTGTTCTTGCATGCGCTGGTCTGTTCTTGCGTGAGCGGGTCTGTTCTTGCGGGCGCTGGTATCTGTGCGTGAGCGGGTCTGTTCTTGCGTGCGCAGGCTATGAGAAGTACAACACTGTCCGTGCGGACCCCGCCCTCTGCTTCCTAGAGCGAGTGGGCAGGCCTGACGAGAAGGCCATCGCAGCCGAACAGCGAGCCAACGACTTCATGGACGGGTATGTCCGCCATTACGCACACAGAGATGTGTGATTCAAGAGACATTCATAAAAGCCTTTCATTGCTACCGCTTGCCTAATTGTTGGCCATTAGAAATTGTTCATGGTATTTGACATAGTTTTATTATTTTGTAAATATCAGTAGAATTTCCAGGAGGTATTTTACATTTTCTCCAAAAAATATTTGTATGAGCCACTGTGTATAGAAACATTTTTTTAAGTTTTTACGTTTTAATATATTCATTGCTCATGGCTTTCCTCTCGATGTGAATCCTGTTCAGTGGGTTAAGCCCATGTACAGTTTGAATACAGTAAAATGAACGCTAGCAGAGCTGGACTAAGTGACTGTTTAAGTGCAGCCTGCGTTGAGCTGCCCCTGTGAGACTGTGTGCAGCTGGGGAAAGGTAAACGTTAGCACTGGCAGTGGGGTCTTTATCTAATCCAGTGCTCGGGTCTCCTTATCTGTCTCCCTGTGCAGAGACGTGGATGATCCGGAATACAAGCCTGCTCCAGCCCTGCTGAAGGATGATATGGAGGTAAGTTCTGCTGCTGTGTGATAGCAGGGCCAATCTGCTGGAGATGATTGCTTTATAGAAGAGAAGATTCCTGCTTAAATGCATGCCAATGGTTTAACTAGGCCTGCTTTTCTGTAGACTTACATTATTGATGGGAGTTGAATGTATTCCCGTTTCAAACACATCCCACTCCCTTAGATCAATCAAGCAAATACATTTATTAATTTGTTATTTTGAGTTATTTTTAAAAATACTCAGTTAGGATTGTACAAGGAAATATAACGGTGTACCAATCAGTGAAGTGGGCTGAGAAACCCACTGTGACGATGAGAGGGCATGATCATGTGATCAGCGAAGGTCATGTGATCAGGCACCGTTTCTCCTCCCCCAGGATGACGCTTCCTCTCCGGGGGACCTGGTCGTGACGGACCCCGCTGGAGGTCAGTCATGTTTACTGTGTGTTCATGGCAACAGACCTGCCACAGCACTGCTGGTTTTATCTAACGCTAAAACTGTTGAGATTAAAGGAACACACCAACATACCCAGACTTCGACTTGATGATTGATTTCATTAGAATTTTCGTGCATCGACTGGCTCGGTTTCCATGTTAGCATAACATGTTAGCTTAGCATAAAGACTTGAAGCCTATAGGAGTCAGTAGCCTAACTCCTTCAAAGTGAAGAAATACACCTTACAGCAACTCCAAAGCCAAAAAAACCCCAAAAAACAGTTAAACCCATAGAAAGAGAATGTAATGGCTAAGAGGCAGTGTTCGGTAGAGCGTACCCTCAGTAGAGTAACGGTGCGTTCTGTCTCAGACGGCGGGGTGCCCATGGAGGGGGACGTGGCGTACTGGCCCCCTCCCTCGGCCCTAACAGCCCGCCTGCGGCGCCTCATCACGGCCTCCCAGCGCTTCACCAAGAGCCGGCAGATCCAGCACATCCACCAGTCCCAGCAGACCGTGCTGCCCAACCCCTGCGTCCTGCCGCCCGCCTTCAGCGACTCGCTCACCCCTAAGATGGCCGCCAAGATGGAGCGTCAGCAGAGGTGAGTCCCGCCCTGACCCCCCCCCCTCCTCCACAGGGCCGTCTGCCCGGCCCGACTCCCCCGCTCACTCCCCCTCTCGCCCCGCAGGTGGACCCGGAGGGAGGAGGCCGATTTCTACCGCGTGGTGTCCACGTTCGGGGTGGTGTTCGACCCCGAGCTGGCCTGCTTCGACTGGACCAAGTTCCGGGCCATGGCGCGGCTGCACAAGAAGACGGACGAGAGCCTGCAGAAGTACCTGTGGGCCTTCACCGCCATGTGCCGCAGAGTGTGTCGCCTGCCAGCCAGAGACGAGGGTGAGAACTGCGCTAATGCGCACGCACACACTCACACGCGCGCACACACATACACACTCACACTCACTCGCACACAATCTCTCACTCTCACACTCTCTCACACACACACACACATGCACACACACACTCACACACACGCGCGCGCACGCACACACACACATACACACTCACACTCACTCGCACACACTCTCTCACACTCACACTCTCTCTCTCTCTCTCTCTCTCTCTCTCACTCTCTCACACACGCGCACACGCACACACACACACACACACAGACACTCGCACACTCTCACTCGCTCGCACACACACACACACACACACACACACTCACGCGCACACACACTCACGCGCACACACACACACTCACACACACACACACACACACACACACACACACACACACACACACACACACACACTCACTCACGCTCTCACACGTTCTCTCACACGCTCTCAGCCCCAGCCGCTCAGTGACAGATTGCCCATGTCCACACTGTCAGTGTGTTTCAGTCAGCGCAGCGTGTTGAGCTGTAGAGGCGAATAGTCAGACTGAGTAATGGAGTAAAAGTGGCTATTGTACTCAATCATGCGGCGTGTGTTCGATTCATCCATTTATTACATTTCATTTAATTCTGACAAATGTTCTCTCCCCAGACTCGGTGGACCCATCCATCTCCATCCAGCCAATCACGGAGGAGCGCGCGTCTCGCACGCTGTACCGCATCGAGCTGCTGCGGAAGGTGCGGGAGCAGGTGCTGCGGCACGCCCAGCTCTACGAGCGTCTGGCCCTGTGCCAGCCGGGGCCCGACCTGCCCGTGTGGTGGGAGCCCGGCCCCCACGACCGCGACCTGCTGATCGGGGCCGCCAAGCACGGCGTGAGCCGCACGGACTACCACATCCTGCGCGACCCCCAGCTCTGCTTCATGAGCGCCCAGCGCAACTACAGCCACGCCAAGGGCGCCCCCGCCCTGCTGCAGCCCCACTACCAGGCCCTGCTGGCGGGGTCCCCCCTGCCGCCCCCCTCCCGCCAGCCCGAGGACCCCAGGACGCTGCCCAAAGAGGAGCCCGTCTCCGAGGAGGAGGCGGGGGACAGGAGGCCGCAGGCGGACGGCTGGAGCCCCAAAACGGGCCCCGCCACCCCCACCGGCCTGGACTGCAGAGGGGGCCCCGCTAAGGGGGGCAGCGAGAAGCGCATGGTGGCGGCCCGGACCAAGCCCCTCACGCCCAACTCCTCCACGCAGAAGCAGAGGAAGCCGCGCAAGAGGAGCCGCAAGGAGGCGCGCCGGGGCTCCGACTCTGACGGCTCCTCCTCCTCCTCCTCCTCACGGTCCTCCTCTTCATCCTCCTCCTCCTCGTCCTCCTCTTCCTCTCGCTCTCGCTCAGGCTCCAGCTCCTCCTCCTCTTCCTCCTCCTGCTCTTCCGGATCCTCGTCCTCCTCTTCCTCCTCTTCGTCTGACAACAGCGACAGTGAGGGTGAAGATGGGAAGAAAAATGGTGAGCCTCCCTGCGCAGTTAATTTCACGTTTCACGGAGTCCAGCTGTGTTTTCATCGATGTGCATCCAATGCCTATGCACTGCACTGTTTTAAAGAACAGACTCGTAATGTTAAACTGCCTCTGCTAAGCAGTCGATTTATTTCATTTCAGTTTTCATGACATGTATGTATGTTAGCTTTGCGGTAGCGTGGGCACTTTTATAGTTTGCCCCGAAGTGCCAGTCTTTCTTAACTTCCCAGTTACATTACAGTTATCTAGCTGATGCCTTTACTAAGGCTAATCCCCCCCTGGAGCAATGTGGGGTTTAGGGCCTTGCTCAAGGGCCCAGCAGCTATGCAAATCATATCGTGGCTACTCCGGGGCTTGAGTCAGCAACCTTCCGGGTCCCGGTCATGCACCTTAGCCTACGTTACCGTGCCTGAGAAGTGTGTGCCCGTGTTGTTCCAGCGACCGCGGTGCCCAGCGTGAAGGGGTTCGACGAGGACAGCGTGGCCTCCGTCAGCACCACGCTGGACGAGACGCAGGACAGCTACCTCACCGAGAACGGCCTGCCCAACTCCCACCAGCCCTTCCAGGGAGGCTTCATGCTCGCTGCCTCCTACTGGCCAAAGGTGGGTACTGCACAGTAACTCCCCTTAATAAACCTGAATAATAAAGAATAGTGTTAATTAATGGAATTCTCACATGAAATACATCCAAGTTGGTAGCTCTTTCCAGTTCACCGTGTACCAAGTAAACATGGTGTTCAGAAATGCATTTTAGGAAACTGTGTGAATATTATACATGATGTAACAGTAATTGTACCCATTAGTGATCTGTTTTGGCTATGAGTTGAGGAGAAATCCAGTTCTCTAGTTTGTGTCCCATGAGTAGGATTTTAGGAATTAGGTATTGTTTGAATATTTGAAGCAGGTGTTTTTGCTGCTTTTTCATATCACAAAGGCCTTTTCCATTTGTTGTGTTTATCCAAAGCACTTTACAATTGATGCCTCGTATTCACCCATTCACACACTCACACACCAATGGCGATAGGCTGCCATGCAAGGTATCAGTCAGCTTGTCGGGGGCGATTGGGGGGTTAGGTGTCTTGCTCAGGGACACTTCGACAGTCACACGACCGCTCATACCTCCTGAGCTAACTTCGCCCCCATCTTCATCCAACATGGAAGACATCACAAGTCTGCTAAGTTTGTGGTTATCTCCGTCACGTCTCCTCACGCCTGTCCCTCTGTCCCCGCAGGACCGGGTCATGATCAACCGGCTGGACAGTATCTGTCAGGCGGTGCTGAAGGGCCAGTGGCCAGGGCTGAGGCGAGCCTATGAGCCCAGCGTGGTGTCCTCCTTTTACACCACCAAGCTGCGGGACAGTCCCCCCCCTGCGGGGCTCCCGGGCCTGGGAGAGGAGCCCCCGGCCTCTCCTCAGATGTCAAAGGTGAAGAAGCATGTCCCAGACAAGGAGTTTACAGTGAAAATCAATAACGTATGTTTATTTTATTTTCTCCCGCTAGGACCTGAATGCGCATTTTGCGGTGTTACAGCATGTTTCTGTTCCTGCCAGTGGCTGCCTTAAAACAGTGTTTGTTTCCTAATACCCGCCATTTTAATTTCTGCCTATGCAGTGAAAATTGGGCTTGAGGGGGGGGGGGCGCTAATTACACCTCAGTGTGTGGGATGGGGGTACAGCGGTATTACCGCGCGTGTGTCTGGGCTGACTCTGTGAGCTCTTGGCTGTCTGTCAGGGTGCCTGCTGGGATTCCCGTGTCCCATTTAACCTTCTGTGTGTGAGTGCTGAGCTGCAGGCCCTATCCGCTTTGCCTTCCTCTTCTATTGCAAGAGAAAAACTGCTGCATTGAACGTGTTTGCTTTGTGGGAATAGGACTTCAGAATCGGAATGGATCTGTTCAAAATTGTTCTGTGTATCGCCGTATGATGTCACTCCCTTGATAGTCCCTGAAATAGATCACGTGGGTGTGATGGTGGCCTTTTATTTAAAGTGAGATAGACACTTATGCTAGCATTATGGTAGCTCACCTACACTGAACACATTCATTAGATGTCCCCATTGTGCTTTTTGCTTTTTTTTACTTTCATAAGAGATAATGCCATGCGTTTCATCTCCTCTCTCTGACAGAACAGCAGACTAATATAGGAGCGAATTGAAAGAACACCACACACACACACACACACACACACACACACACACACACACACACACGTACACGCATACAAACACACACACACAAACACAGAAAATCAACTGCTCAGATATCAAGAGTAGAGCAAGACCTGTTTAATCTCCCTAAGCGTACGATGCATGCCAAACAGAGATAGTGAGTGTAACCATGCCTGGGTGTCCCTTCAGTCTGTGTGTCTGTCCTTCTGTCTGTCTGTGTGTGTGTGTGTGTGTGTGTGTGTGTGTGCGTGTGTGTCTGTGTGTGTGTCCTGAGGCAGTGTGTCTGTCCTCCTGTGTGTGTGTGTGTGTTTGTGTCTATGTATGTGTCAGTGTGTGTGCTGAGGCGGGGTGTCTGTCCTAACTGGGTGTGTGACCTGTGCTCTGACTGCAGCAGGAAGGTGGTTTGAAGCTGACCTTCCAGAAGCAGGGGCTGCCCCAGAAGAGGCAGCTGGAGGGGGAGGAGGGCCCTGTGGGGCAGCAGCAGTACCTGGCCCGTCTGCAGGAGCTGCAGAGCGCCTCAGACTCCAGCCTCGCCGACTACAGCCGGCCTCTGAGCGGCCTGGGCCCCGGTACGCCGCCAAACACCGCCGTCTCTCTCCAAATGGGCCCGCTGAGCCACCGTCCTCTGAGGGTTATAGTCCAGCGACAGTGTCACTGCGACCAAAGGCATGACATGGATGTTGCCGATCGCAGGGACATTTGGTTTGTACTCTAGGCGGCTGGAGTGAGTCTATACTTTTTGCCGAGTCCAACAGTTCATGGACGTCCTGCAATTTCAGTCAAGCTACACCATGTCGCTGGACTCTAAACCTTTATTTCCCGTTATCTGTAGATGATGATATAGTGCCTTACTGAGTGAGCTCACATGCATCTTTACTTTGACACATTGCTTGGCCATTTGGGTCACTTCCTAATCCAAAGGAAGAGGAGCCGCAGGGATAGGTGCAGTCATATGCTGCTTTCACAAGGGTGCATTGTTCAGTGAAGCTCTAGCTGGCCACCTGAACAACCTGAAACCATTCAAATGGCCCACCTTACAGGATATAGGCAACAATAGCATGTTGAGCAGCAACATGAAACAGCTGCTTCCTCACTTGGATGTTCATGAAATGCACTACATGCTTACCCATGGGTTTTTCCTGTAAGATGGCAGTCTGTAACCCGAGTTTGGCCCAACATTACTGACCCCAGTGCCCCCCCTCCCCCAGGGTTCCCAGGACAGATGAGGGTAAACGGGGTCATGGACGGCCAGCCTGTGGTGAAGAAGAGGAGAGGGAGGAGGAAGAACGTGGAGGGCATGGACCTCCTGTTCATGAACAGGACCCGAGTCCCCACAACAACTCCCGACCAGGTGAGAGAGAGGGGGGGAGGACGTGGACCCCAACTGCCTCTGCTGTGTGACGCATACGAGCATTAAATCACCTCGCCCAGATGTGCTTGTGTTTTATATCTTATATTTTGTGTTGAGCGTGAAACCAGTGGTGGCGGTTGAGGAAGTTTTATGGCTTCAGGAAGGGAGCTTGAGGCTGGTGCACATGTGCTAACTTAGATTAACAGCGAGAGTGCCTCCGTCCCCCACCCTGCTCACGGCAGCCCTTTACTCTGTCAGTAGTGATTGACTTCATTCCTTATAGCACTTTTCTCACACGCCCAAGCATTTCACAGTGATGTGGGGGAAACTCACCTCAACCAACACCAATGTGCAGCACCCACCTGGGTGATGCACGGCAGCCATTTTGTGCCAGAACGCTCACCGCACACCAGCTGAGGTGGAGAGGGAGAGGATTATTTTTAGCCAATTAAGTGAAGGGATGATTAAGTGGCTGTTTGAGAGAGAGCCAGGTTTAGACTTCAGCCATGTCGCCAGGGAACGCCCTTACTCTTGGCGATGAGTGTCATGGGATCTTTAATGAGCACAGTGAGTCAGGACCTTGGTTTAGCGTCGGAGCGCGTGCAGTAACAGTGAGCGTCTGCCTCCTGCAGGTGCCCCCTGGCTGGTGTAGCGGTGCCAAGCCCAGCCCTTCTGCAGGCCCCGCGCTGGGGTTCGGACAGGGCCCGGCCCAGGGGCCCGGGGACACCGAGAGCAGGGTCCCCGTCATCAACCTGAAAGACGGCACGCGGCTGGCAGGAGACGATGCCCCCAGGAGGAGAGACCTGGACCTGTGGCTGAGAGAGCACCCGGGCTTTGTGGCGGATGTTGGGTCCTTCATCCCTGTGAGTCCCACGCTTTGCTCTTCTTCCTCCTCTTCCCCCTGTGTGTTCCTGAGCCCACAGCATTTCCTGCACTGTCGACATTACAGTTTAACGTAGATTTTAATGGGGGTATTCTATGGCCGAATGGCTAATTTGCTTGACTGGGACCCAGAAGGTTTGGGGTTCAAACCCCAGTGGAACCACAATAAGATCTGTGCACCTCTGGGCCCTTGAGTAAGGCCCTTAACCCCACAATGCTCCAGGGGGGGGTTAGCCCCTGCTTGGTCAAATCAAGTGTATGTTGCTTTAGATGAAAGCGTCAGCTAAATAACTGTAATGAGCCGTCCTGACTGAGTGAATACTTGCATATTCTACAGTGTGAATTAAGATTTAATGAGATCCTTGGAGCAGACAAGCGAATCTGGTCTTGTGTTCAATGCCTCCCCTGTGTCTGTTCCAGGGGACCACTAAGATGCAATTTCCGGAGGTCCGGCCCAAGCAGAAGAGGCACCGCTGCCGGAACCCCAACAAGATGGACGTGAACAGCCTGACGGGCGAGGAGCGGGTGCAGATCATCAACCGGAGGAACGCCCGCAAGGTGCGTTCACCTGACCCCTCCGCCGTCAGGAGGTGGAGAGGAGGGAAGAGGAGGGAAGAGGAGGGGAGGTGGAGAGGTGGAGAGGTAGAGAGGTAGAGAGGTAGAGAGGTAGAGAGGTGGAGAGGTGGAGCGGTAGAGAGGTGGTTAAAAAGCACTGGCGGGTTCAGCTGATGACGTTGTCCCTGTGCTCCTCCCTCAGGTGGGCGGTGCCTTCGCGCCTCCTCTGAAGGACCTGTGCCGCTTCCTGCAGGAGAACCCGGAGTACGGGGTCCCCCCGGAGTGGGCTGACGTGGTGAAGCAGTCGGTGAGTGTGGGCAGGGGAACGCTGCTCTTATTTCACATTATTCAGCCACTTACCCTTACAGCAGTTCAACTCTGACCCTTAAATCCATATCCAACCAGCACTGGGCTTCTTTTCTCCTGGGTAATTAGTCTGTCTGCACACTGGACTCCCGGGTACAGGGAGGTTGTTAAACCGGCAGTTCTTGGCCCTCGAGCACCGTGATTTGCTGATCCCTGCTTTACAGGGGAGAGTGTGTGCATACATACTGGCTCAGCCGACACTGAAAGAGCTGTATCAGGGCAGGCTAATGTGGCTCACCTAGGTCTCTAACTGGGTACATCTGTTTTGTGAGGAACTCACTGCATAAAACTGTTTTTTTATGCTGCGATGTAGTAAATGATAACTTTGTTTGCTTCCATATTGAAGAGGGGGGGGGTCCTTTGCCCCTGTGTTCATTACTGTCCTGGTCTGAGGGGTCTCTCCTCTGTTTCAGGGTTACCTGCCTGCGAGTATGTTTGACCGCATCCTGACGGGGCCCATCGTGCCCGAGGAGGTGAGCAGGAGAGGGCGTCGGCCCAAGAGCGCCGCGGCTAAGGCGGCCGCGGCGGCTAACGCCGGCTCCGCCCCCCTGGCCCTCAACCCCCTGCTGGCCAACGGGCTGCTGTCGGGCCTGGACCTGTCCAGCCTGCAGGCCCTGCAGCAGAACCTGCAGCTCGCTGCCGGCATCATGGGCCTGCCGGGGGACGCCAACAGCCTGGCCGCCATGTTTCCCATGATGCTCTCCGGCATGGCCGGGCTCCCCAACCTCCTGGGCCTCAGCGGGCTGCTGGGGAAGGCCCAGGAGGCGGCCGCCGGCTCCGAGGGGAAGAGGAAGGGGCCCGGGGGGGACGGCGCGGCCCCCAAAGCCCCCGGCTCGGACCTCAAAGCCGAAAGGACCGAAGGCGAAAGCGCCGGCCCCCGCCCCGGCGACCCCTCGTCCTCCTCCAGCATTCCGCCAAGTGCTTCTGCCTCCGCGGCCCACCCGGTCGCCCTCAACCCACTGCTGCTCTCCAGCATGCTGTACCCAGGGATGCTGCTCACTCCAGGCCTTAACCTGCCCCTGTCCTCACTGCCGCAGTGCGCCACGCCCGACACGCAGCCCAAGAGCCGGGCCGCCGCGCCCGCGCCCAGCCAGGAGCCCCCCCGGGCCGCCGGGGAGACGGGGGCCCCCGCCAGGGGCCAGGAGGAGGAGTCCGAGGACGAGTCCGCGGAGCAGAAGGAGAACAGCGGGGCGGAGGGCTCGGAGAAAGGGGAGTCCTCTTCATCCGAGTCGGACAGCTCCTCTTCAACGTCGGGGGATTCGGACTCCAGCGATGAAGACTGAACCCTGTGCACCCCCCAGCACTTACATTGTGATTTTCTTTTCCTCTTATTTGTAAATAACAAAATCAAAGTGTTGTGTAATAAAGACAAAAAAAAAAAAAACAACTAAAAAACGGATCTAGAGATACTGAATAAAATTTCAGTGTTTGTTCAAAGGTACAATATTGTTTTGATAGATAATTTGCATGTTGAACTTTATTAGACTTCAAAAATTTGTGAACTTGTATTACACTATGGTGTACAATTGCAAAAAAAAAGAAAAGAAAAAAAACACACAAAAAGGCATTATTGTTATTATGTTGGGATTTAATTTTATTAAAAAAAAAAAGAAGAGAATTAACGCTCAAGCGGAGCTGTATGTTTAATATATTTGGAGTGGAAAAAAAAAAACATCTTTATAAATATTTTGGTTTAATTTGTAAATACTTTTACAGGCTCCTGGACAGTTCTGATTTACAGGTGAAACTTTGGAAAAGTCAGCAATAACTCAGGCAGCTAATGAATGTGGCAGAAGCTGTTTGGCCTCAGATCCTCTCTCGGCTGTTCGCGCGGGGCAGCGAGCGTTTGGCCCCCGTTCCCGCCGCGCCTCGCTTGTTGTGCAAGTTCTCCACCCCAGGGAAAGAGGCGGACATTCTGGGTGGAGTCATCGCACCTCAACACATAGGAGAGTTCCTTAAAACCATGGCTGTATGCATCACATGCCTGTATGTAAATAATGAATTTATCGCTATATATACTGTATATATATATATTATTTTTTTCCTTCAGAAGTAGATCTTCTCAAACTGAGCTGCACTTTAGTCTCATAAGTGCTCTTGCACACGTATCCAGGTTGGTCCGGGGGCGGGCGTCCGCTCCCCGTGGGGGCGAGGCTCCTGCCGCAGGGCCAGGGGACTGGACAACAAGCGAGCGCCGAACGCGTGTGCCAAACGCTCCTCTCCCTCGCGGAAGCCCGGCTTGAGAAAATACAACCATGAAATTAAAAATAAAGGAAAGAAAGCTATCTCGTGTTGTAGTGCGCTGCTGATTTGCATTTGAAATTCCTGTGCAGTTTGAGTTGTGTGGAGCAGTGTGAAGCAGCCCTGGGGGGCTGAGGGGTCTGTGGTTTCCTTTCCTTCGGCTGCCTGCTACAGGCCCTGAGAACAAGTGTGTCCTCTTCAGCCGATACGACGATTTCATTTAGTCACTGGTGCTGGAGCACTCGAGAACCCAGCAGACACAGCGGCCCTCCAGGACGGGAGTCTCCCGCGCCTGTGGGCTGTCTTACAGTACCTGCCTACCTGTGCTGAGCGGAGCGATGGCTTACTGCTAACCACAGGTTACTGTCTCTTGTGGCTCGGAGCACACGTACGCACATGTTGTGTAATCCGTTATCTACTCTTTCTGCAGGCTGCCATAACCGCTCCCATTCACCGTGTCCTTACGTGTGCTTCTGTGCTTCTTCTGTCGGGTTTCCCACGCCGCCTCCTCCCCTATCTGTCCGTTTCATTCCTTAAGTTGTTGCGAACGCTTCATCCGCGTGGCGGTCCGCGTTCCGTCAGCTGCGTTGTGCGTGACGTCCCCTTCGAGCAGCTCGGAGGACTCTTGAGGCGCTCCAGTCTGTTCGAGAGAGGCCTGACCGTTTCCGGGTCCAGCTGACTGGAAAGTGGGAGCGTAACCGCGCGCGGATCCCTTGGTTACGCTCGCCGTCGCCGTTGGAGATCCGAACCTTGACATTCTTGGCGTCACTGCACCTGGGGTCACGGTTGCGAAAGCAAGCCACACATTACATACGAAAGGCCGTGGTTGACTGTCATGGACACTTTGGCTGATTAAAATGATGGTGGATGTGACCTTTTAAAGTTTTCATCTTTGTTATTTCATTTAATAAGCTGCAGCGTTTTGTTATAAGCCAGAGTAACGAACGGGTATGTGAATGATGTAATTGTTTCTGATGTCCAAGCCACACCACACACTGAGATACAGGCTGACAGATGACAGATTATTTCAGGATACGTGCCATTCGTCTTCCCGGACTTGGCCTTTAGGGTCGACATCAACACCTTGAATTCGGTCTAAATTCCTGCTTTTCATCTATTAAACCTACTGTATGCAGTTGTGCCTCAAGTTTGACTAAAACTTTTGCCTTAAAAAGAAACTTTTGCATTTATTCACTGGGCTTGGCGCAGGAGGTTTGCTGGATGATGAATGACCCGAGGCTTGTTCTGGTTAGGTAATGCTCTGCTTCAAACACATGCAGTCTGTTATCTAGCACAGAGATAAGGCTCGGCTTAGATTCAGTTGCATTGTGCTTTATCTCACAGTTGCTAATCCAAGGCCAAAAATGAATGTCCAAAGACTGAGCTCATTGTCTGGATGGGAGATGCACTAAAATGCTAAAATGGACAAAGGACAGTTAGATTGAAATGGACTATGAAAGTCAGACTGGTTCTTCCTGATATTGGTTATTCTATTGGACGTAATTCCTCATATTGTATTTTCACTCAATTTACTCACTTTATGACATTGATAACGTACAGATAAAAAAATACCAATGCACTGGCTTGACTTTACAAGCCAAACCAACAATAATACAGGCAGTCATTGAAATTGTGTTTGAATTTGCAGACATGTAGCTATTCAAAATAACTGATTCTTAATCTCATTCGAAGCAGTACCTGTAACTGTCATCAGGTGGCTCAGGATCGCATTATCCTGTGCAAACTACAGTGTGTATTATCTGAGGGTCCTTAAACCTCTTCTACATTGACTTCTGATGTTCTGTATGACGCTATATTTCTACATTATTTGATTCCATGTCACTTTGTCGTTCCCCTTTAATATTAGGAAAATATTAGTTTTTGTGTGTGATGAAATAATGGTGGGCAGAGGTGATCGCCCTCGACATGAAATTACCATCCAGATGCAGGATAAACATGTGTACAGATGCAATCACTAAAATCAAATGTATATAGCTGCTAAACAAAATCTTTTAAAATATTGCTTATTCAAAGATTGATATCTTGAGTTATTTTGTTTTGGATAGTTGCAATATTTGCAAGTTAAGGCTAGTGCGGTCAACTAATACAAACTAGTTGACCAGAAGCATCATAATTTGGACATAATTTGTAATTTACCATATGTGCAGTTTTATAAAGTAAATGGAGGTTCATTAAAACATTTTCTTACAAGTCATGAAGTCTTTGCTTTTTATTTTAGCATACATGATGTTGTACACTTTATGCCATCTTGTAATGTATAACTATTCTAAATATACTACTTAATACATTTATTATCAGCTCAACAATTTATATAGCTGATGATATATACAGTCTATTGTTAGAAATCAGGAATATCGAGTGGTTACTCTGATGTTGCGGCAATTTTTAAATACAGTATATACGTACATTCGATAACATGCGTCATAGGCAGCATTGCAAAATGAATGTAGTTAATTTACAAGTGTAGATGAACTTCGGTGTATGGTAATCAGAAAAACAATTTCATACTTTGTCATTGGCATTGTCACATAGCCTAATTATCTAATAGGACCATGTAAAATAATATTTTGTCAATTAATAATAATTTTAATCCATTGAAGTTGCATTCAAAGAGGCCACAGAAACACCAGCGAAAACTACGATCTAGAAATTCTGTCTATGATCTCTTCCCCCTTCTGGCTGGCCAGGGAGTCGCATATCTTTTAGGAATTAGAGCATCTGTGACGGAGTCGACGCAACAGGAAGCTTGAGTTTGAATGGCATGCTAGTTGTCCATTCCTGATCTAGAAAGCCTTTTGTGGGCGGGTGATTGACTTAAACGTTAGTGGTTTTTACCAACCGAGTTACGCGAAATAAGTGCGTAATCGTCGTCTTTCTGTACTGTTCGCACGCATGTAGCGTAAGTCTGCGCCACAAGGCAGCGGCTGTCACTCAAAGGACATTTAAATGGCTACACTGTACAGAACTGCTTATCTGTATCGTACTGTACGAAGACAATGATTGCGTTTCTATTTAGATAATTGTGCGTTGAAGCAGAGTGTTTTCTGCTGCGTCTTATGCTACGGCTGTTAATTCGTATATACATTGCGAAGTATTACCCGTAAGTCTTTATTTTGTCTAGTCTTGGTACCGTGGTATACGTTTAAAAAATGAACGAAGAGGAAGAGACCTTGCACAAAACCAAACAGGGGTTTGAAGAGCTCTGCCGGGCTTTAAATATGGACGAGGACGCAAGCAATGATGCATGGAAGAATTATGAAAATATTAACAAAAACTACACTTTAGAGGTAAGAGAATATTTTGGCACGTTTTCATAATGTTCGTCGATGCTAACATAATGTCTTTCGTAATACGCTAGTGGCCGTGTCGTATACTTAATATAATTCAAATTTACAACGTTCTAGTCAACCAAAATGTAGCAATATATAAATGAAATACATTTCTATGTAATTTTTTACCTATATGCTTTGGCTAAGGAAAGGGGGAGGGGTCGGCCTTGTGGCTTATAAGCGACTTGAGCTTGTCCTCCTTATTGTACGTGCACTTTTACATTTACTGACTTGTGAGTCCAAATGTAATGAATAAGGTTCCATTGATGTGTTATGAACTGTGCAAGTATAAAGTAGTAAGACCTTGATAAGGCATTGGGACAGTATTACAAAACGAAGGTAACCAGCCTCCACTTCTATTGCATCTAAAAGTGCGGAGCTATACGTTATTTTAAAGGTGTAGTAAAAGTGGTAACAGTCTGAGCATCAGTTGTGCTACAGATCAATAGTAGCCTACTAATGACGACAAAGGACTTATTTTATACAAAACGAATACCCATAATTTACAACATCCTCATTTGAAGTCACGTTTACTACATTAAACCCTCATTCATTTGACCATGGCCTGCAATTCAGCCCTAGTGTAGCCTGATATAGAAACGATTTATTTTTCGTCTGTAAAAATAGGTTAGTAAAAAAGAAAAAAATATATTTTTCATAACAAACTTTTATTTTATCTTTTAAACGTTATTCTAATCTTCATAAATCACTGAAATGCTTAATCTTTTCTGCAAAGTAGTGCAATCCTGTGCAATGGCTGTAACGTACTCCGAGGTGGGCAAATGAACATGCCAGTCCTACAGGAAGCGTGTGCAGCTCGCAGATGCTTCTTTCACTCTGCAGTACATCAGCTGCCCAGCCGTTGACTGGGAGGACTGCGCAACTTGTGCTTGCATACTCTAAAATAGATCAAGATGTCCCTAATGCAATATAAAGCTGGGATATTTTGCTTAGTGCAACCCTCCTTGCCTGTGCAAAACCTGATAAGCAGTTTTTTGGGGAGTCAGTTCAGCCCATTCAGTCAAAAGAATTTACATGCTGACAGCTTATTATGAAGTATTGTGATTCATGGAGATACTTGAACTGAAATTAGTCATATTAAGTATGTATACAAGCAGTCCAGACACCCCCTCCCCTCTCTCTCTCTCTCTCCCTCACTCTCTCTCTCTTCCTCTTGACAGGGCAGTGAACTACACTGGCTGGCCTGCGCTCTCTATGTCGCCTGCAGAACAACAGTCCCAACTGTGGGCAAGGGAACAGCTGAGGGGAACTATGTGTCTCTGACCAGGATCCTGCGTTGCTCAGAGCAGAGGTCAGTCTGTTGCGGTGTAATGTGTTAGAGCCAGGGTCTTCCACAGGGGGTCCTCAAAGGTACAGTAAGGGGTCTTTGGTCAGTCTTGATATGCAATGACTACAGTATAGCTTGTGGAAATATTTCAAAATATAGAACCTTTAAAAAATTTAAAAAAAAAAAAAACTTTTTTACTTGGTTGTCCCTTCAGTCCCTGGATCAGAAAATGTTGGAAATCCCTGTTTCATAGCTTGTATTGAAATGTATGTCCAGTCTTTGAAAACTGAGGATCAGAAAGACACTGATAAATGCAGGCACGGCATTGTGTGAACCTCAAACTGATCTTAAGATTTGAGTGAATCCGATGCTGGGACTAATTTAGAGCTTTGTCCCTGGGTCACTGAGCATTGCTCATTTCACAGAACATTCAGGCTTCTGTAAAAAATCGGACTGCAATGCGATAGGCCTTTAAAGGGATGTGGCCCACCCTAAAATGAAGCTTCCGCTCCTTACCTCCAGAGTATTCATTTGACTTGACGGTCTCAGCTTTCCGGGGCCTCTGTAGATTGTAGGGCACCCTGTAGCCTAGTGGATGAGGGAAATGACTGGGACCTGCAAGGTCTGTGGTTCAATCCCTGGTGTAGCCACAATACGATCCACACAGCCTTGGGCAAGGTCCTTAACCCCACATTGCTCCCGGGGGGGATTGACTCCGGCTTAGTCTAATCAACTGTAAGTTGCTTTGGATAAAAAGTGTCATGTAGTGCAATCTCGAATTCCTGTTAGTCAGTCAGTTTTGAGGGTTTTGTCGAAACGGGCCGTACCTGGATGCGTGGTTGAAAGCGTGCCACATCCTGCCTGCTCTGGGTGCCATCCTGTCTGCTCTCTCCGTGCCATCATGCCCGTTCTCCGTGCCAGCCTGATCGAGTTCTTCAGCAAGATGAGGAAGTGGCAGGACATGGCCGGCCTGCCGCAGGACTTCCGCCAGCGCACCGAGAAGCTGGAGAGGAATTTCACCGTGTCGGCCGTCATCTTCAAGAAGTACGTCCCCATCTTCCAGGACATCTTCAGGGCGCCGTCCGACGACCCTCCCCGAGTGCACAGGAGCCGCAAACAGCGGTAAGCTCCTTCCTGCCAACTTTTGCTCCTGAGGTTTTGGTCCGGGTGTCGAGGACCCGGCCCTAGGCCCGCCTGATGAGAGATTGACAGAAGAGGGGCTAGGCAGGAATGCATTGTTAACCCCTCGCACACGCCATTGAGGTGGTAGTAAGAACGCCCGTAAGAGGAAAAATATGTGGTTCAGAGCTAATGTGCAGCCCTACTTGTCAGCAGAGGACGGTTGGCAGGGGCGGCATTAACATTTGTTTAGGCGTCTTATACTCTCTTATGTGGTTTACATGGACGTCATGTAACTTACAGCTCTAGTGTGGAACTTAACACTGACCTCTACCATCTGGATAGATATATAATTGAGTATATGCTGTAGGTGCTCACTAGGGGGATGGGCAGATATGAAGACAGTATCTAACCACAATAAAAGGTAACCGCAGCTGAACAAACATACAGCGGAAAAGATCATTTTCGGGGGCAAGAAGCAGTTGCAACTATGAAATAGAATGTCCATGATAGAGTTCTTCACAGTAGATAGGGAAATAAATTTGTATATTGTTACTTGCTGTTCGTGTTTTCTGTATGTATTACATAATTCAAATTGTAGTGCAGCCTGTCTGTGCTGAAATCTTTGCCTGTCTCTCAGACGCCACCCCTGCACAGTCACTGAGGTCTTCAACTTCTGCTGGATCCTGTTCATCCATGCCAAAGGTGAGTCCGTGCAGAAGAAAATACTTTGGTGCATTTCCAAGTTGTCTTTTCGTGTTCCAAGTCTGAATAACCGAATAAAGTGAAAGGAAAATACTCAGATGGCAACCAAGAAAAATATTTCATATTCCCTCTTACAGTATTACAGGAAATTTAGATTATTTTACTTGCGTTTGGCAGGATATGCCTCACAATAAATAAAAAAAATGAAGCAGTTTAAAGAACAGAACCTGTCAGGCTTTCCTATTTTAGGCATAGCAACAACAAAAACATATAAAAGACTTGTGACAATAACATGACCAAATAGGGGTATCTATATTTGTTTGTTTGTTGTTAATTGGCCGTTGCCGTGTTTGTGTCTAAACAGGCTGGTATTGAGAGTCTTGGCCTCAGGCCTTCACTGTAGTGCAGCCAGTGCATATAGATATCCACTCGGCAGCGGAACGGCTGGCTGAAGGGTGGCTTTGGACGTGCAATCTCCTCAGCGTGGAGGCTGGGATTACCGTGTCAGAGGCTGCTTCAGCTGTGGACAGTGGGGGAGGGGTGCGGTCCTGTGGACCGTAGCTCCCTGGGCTTAATTGCAGGGGTGAGGGTTCCTTTGTGGCAGTTGCTAATGGGGGCTGTTCCTCCAGTGGTAGAGCAAAGGGCCGGCCCTGCCCTCTTTCAGACGGAGAGGGGCAGAAGGGCCACTGGTCACATGTGCGCTGTGTAAAGCCAGGCCATTCATAAACCTGTACAGGCTTGTCAGCGTCAGCTGGAGACTGCAGTTGTCTGGAGACGCGAGTGGATTTGGCAGGCTTTTTTTACGTGTGCATTGATTTAGCATAGTCTCTCTGTAAGAGGCCCTTCTGCATGACAGGGTCTTTTCACAGACTCTGCTCCTGCTTCTGGCAAAGGTAACCTAAAGCCGGAAAGAGACAGGATTGTCAGCACCAATAATAAATGATTATCAGTGGATTTTTTTTTTGGAAAACTTGATTTTCCACTGTAATACGTGTGCCATGTTTACATATTTATCTTCAGATTGAGGTTCAATGTTTATGGGAAAACTAATTTTTCACGGTTTTTCTTTGGGTCGTTGATATGTCCATGAGTGATAACTGCCTATGGCTTTACTGTTATTGAATGTGTACTTGCAAGCTATGTTTTTATAAATATACACTCTGAACAATTTATTAGGTAAACCTGAACAGCAGCTTGAACACTAATGCAAGTATTTATTGCTGCCAATAATTTGGCCGCCATTAAATGCATAGTAGCTTGCAGACATGGTCAAGAGGTTCAAACCAGAATGGGGAAGAAATGTGATTTAAGTGACTGACCATGGAATGCTTGTTGGTACCAAACAGGGTTGATTGAGTATCTCAGAAACTGCTGATGTCCTGGGATTTTCACACACAACAGTCTCTAGAGTTTGCAGAGAATGGTATGAAAAACAAGAAAACATCCAGTGAGCAGCAGTTCTGCGGGCAAAAAAACGCGTTGTCAATGTGAGAAGAAAAGGGCCAGACTGGTCGTAGCTGAAAGGAAGTTGACAGTAATGCAAATAACCATACATTACAACAGTGGTATGCAGAAGAGCATCTCTGAATATACAACGCATCGAACCTCTTAAGTGGATACAGCTGCAGAAGACTTAATAAGTCTAAAAAAGAAGTCTAATTAATACCTAATAGTGCTTACTGAGTGTCCTATATCTTGAGATACAGCCCATAGGCACCATTGTGGTGTGTTATCCATCATTTAGCAGTATCCATAGTTTTTGTTTTGTTTCTTCAGTCAGTGCTCTCCTGTTGTCTGAGTCAACTCTGAATCTGGTCACTGCAGGCTAATATTGGCCTGCAGGGGGCGTGCTGGGTCCCTCTCTGTATGCCTGTGTTTGGCCTATCGGCGTTCACCAGCCCATAGACAGCTCTTATCATAGCAACTACTGGCTTATGACAAGTCAGGGCTTGTCTGTGAGGGCCTGCTCTGCAGAGCCAATGGGCTGTAGCTTGCTCGGTTCACCCTGTACCTTTTCTGCAGTGCTGTCACTGTGTCTTCCTGCATTGCTACTCTCTTATGCTCATTTTCTCCTGTCTGGTGGCTTGTGTTTTCGAGACGGAATGGAAAATATGAGTACAAAGTGACAGTACCCAGGTATGCATTGACTGTACTTTCCTCTAGAGTATTTTCGGTTGCTAAATGTTTGTAGAAAGTACTGGACATTTTGTCACTTCTGTTTTAAAGTGGCTTGTCTGGTAATGTGCTTCAGTGTTGATTGTGTAAGATTTTGACTATACCTCTGACTTATTCAGATAGGAGAACAGTTTTTCTTTGCTACTGAATTGACAGATAATTCATCTGTGTATATTATATAAAATGACTGATCTTAACAAGGAGTATACAGAATAATGCGGGCTGTTGTCAGTAGATAACATAGATATTCTATTAAGATGTCCAGGCTGAAATATGTGTGGCATTCATGGTCGCTGTGTGAGAAACAGAAGTTGGGGACTGAAAGGCAACGTGAGGGTTTGCCCGTGTGAGAAGATGCCGTGTCATTCATCACAGCCCCAGAGAGAGCAGGCTGTGTGCCGCGTTGATAAGAGACATGGGGCTGTAGCGCTGCACCACGTGGGCCTGACAGGAAGACGCTAACCCTCCGAGAATGGTCACACCGACACACAATGCTGCTCACATCCTGTGTGCCCTGTGCAAGCTTACTGTGTGCCTGTCTCACCAAAACACCGGGGGGCGGGGGGGGGGAGAGAGAAGGAAATGACAGGGGTGAAAATCAAAGAAAAAACTGGAACAAAACACGTAAATGAGCATAGCCGTGCACAATGCAGTAGGTGCGTCAGAAGGAGGTAAAATAAATGTGTGCAGTATTTTGTAAACAGTAATTATGTCCTGCACCTTTCTGTGAGAGGGTTCACTATGCAGGCAGTATCCACAAGGATGATTCGGTTGATTCAGTATAAACTAGTCCTCAGGTTTCCTGGGCTTAAGAAATCCTGGCTGGATGTCTGCTCTACAGGGAGACCCTGGAGCCTGGCCAGTGCTCCTCTCTCGCTTCCCGTGAGAGGGGTGGAGAGATTTAATCCTGTATTCTGGCCATATAATTAGTAACTCTATCTGTGCATGCAGCAGGGCCCAGGGACATGGCGTACAGGTTCTTCTTGGACCTGATAAAGTTGGAACAGACAAAATGTAACATTGTGGCCATAGTCTTAAGATGTGTTATTTGTCATCCCTTGAGCATTTGCAGTCATGCGGAGTTGTGTACCTGGTTTGAGGTGCTGTACTGTGTTTAGTTGTGTGAGTGTGCGTGATTGTACTGTGGGTGTGGATGTGCAGTATTAGCTGTGAGATCAGATCTAAAGCTCTGCTCCAGCCAGGCCCTGATCAGCCTCCGTGTCCGTTCCAGGAAACTTCCCCATGATCAGCGATGACCTGGTGAACTCGTACCACCTGCTGTTGTGCGCACTGGACCTGGTCTACTGCAACGCCCTGCTGGGCTCCAGCCGCAAGGAGCTGCTCAACCCCGCCTTTAAAGGTACAGTACGGCTTTCAGGGATACATTACATTACATTACAGTTACTTAGCTGACGCTTTTAACCAAAGCCACGTACAGTTGATTTGACTAAGCAGGGGCCAATCCAATCCCCCCTGGAGCAATGTGGGGTTAAAGGCCTTGCTCAAGGGGCCCCACAGCTACACGGATCTTATTGTGGTTACACTGGGGGTTGAACCAACCTCCTGGGTCCCAGTCAAGCTACTTAGCCACTAGGCTATAGGTGTAAGCCTGCTTCTATTCCCCTGGCTCTGCTGCCATTGACGGCACACTGCTGCTGCCAGGGCCTGTGTGTGGAGGAGGTAGTGGGGGTCTCTGTCTCTCTGTCCGTCTCAGACCACGGGGAGGCAGGCTGATGGGAACCTGGCCTGATAAAGATGACATGTGCAAATAATTACAGCCTAGAAGGGGGGAAAAAGAAAAGTTTCCACTGAGTCAGCAGAGTTTCTCTGAGCTCCTTCATGAGAGAGAACGAGAGAGAGAGATAAGACCGAGAGACACAAAGAAATAGTGTACACATCCTTCCCTCCACACACTCTTCCTCAAGCGTACTTAAGTGTAATATTTATAAATGGGCTTGCACTACATCAAAATGCAATCTGAGACTAGTACGCTGAAGTGAGGTGGTGTAAAAATACACACATTCAAGCACACAGGTGCACTCACATGCTGTACCCACCCACACAAGTGCACATGCAATCTAGCACGTTTTCAAGAAAATATGTGGAAGCTAGGACACTTATTAATTTGATACAATATCTGTCTGTGTCATTGCTACTCTACCTGAGATCATGGTGTAACTTGCTTTGTTTTCTGTTTCATTATTTGTGCGTCTGTGTGTGTGTCTGGGTCTCTGTACATGTGTGTGGGTTTACGTGTGTGTGTGTGGGTCTCTGTGTGTGTGTGTGGGTTTGTGCTTGTGTGGGTCCCTGTATTTGTGTGTGGCTTTGTGTGTGTGTGGGTCTCTGTACATGTGTGTGGGTTCACGTGCATGTGTGGGTCCCTGTATTTGTGTGTGGCTTTGTGTGTGTGTGTGGGTCTCTGTACATGTGTGCGGGTTTGTGCGTGTGTGTGTGGGTCTCTGTACATGTGTGTGGGTTTACCTCTGTGTGTGGGTCTCTGTACATGTGTGCGGGTTTGCGTGCATGTGTGTGGGGGCCTGTACGTGTGTGTGGCTTTGCGTGTGTGTGTGTGTGGGTCTCTGTACATGTGTGTGGGTTTGTGTGTGTGTGTGTGTGTGTGTGTGGGTCTCTGTACATGTGTGTGGGTTTGTGTGTGTGTGTGTGTGTGTGTGTGTGTGTCTCTGTACATGTGTGTGGGTTTGTGTGTGTGTGTGCGTCTCTGTACATGTATGTGGTTTGTGTGTGTGTGTGGGTCTCTGTACATGTGTGTGGGTTTGTGTGTGTGTGTGGGTCTCTGTACATGTGTGTGGGTTTGTGTGTGTGTGTGGGTCTCTGTACATGTGTGTGGGTTTGTGTGTGTGTGTCTCTGTATGCGTGTGTGGGTTTGCATGTGTGTGTGTGTGTCTCTGTACGTGTGTGTGGCTCTGTGCGAGCAGGTCTCCCAGAAGACTTTGGGAATAAGGACTTTAAGCCGGGCCCGGGCCCTCTCTGCTTCATCGAGAGGCTGTGTGAGCTGCATGACGGCCTGGTGCTGGAGGCCAAGGGCGTGAAGGAGCACTTCTGGAAGCCCTTCATCAAGAAGCTCTTCGATAAGAAGGTGGGTCAGGCCTCACCGTGGATCTGCTCGGCACGCTGGAGGCCAATTAATGGAGGACTCTGTAATAAAGGAAATGTTTCATATCTGGAGCAAAGCTCTTTACTGGGGACCTATATCAGAGGTGCTATAGAATAGATGGCATACTCGTCTAGGAGAACTTTGAGGGATGGACATTTATTGAGAGTGTTCTCACCAAAAGGAGGAAATGTTTGGACTACTGCAGCAGGGATTAGTGGTCTATTCTAAAAAAACGTTGGTCTTATTTATGAACTAAGATATACGGCTGTGCGTATGTAACTTTATATCAGTACTCTCATAAATCTAGCACATCCGTAACCAGCCACTGCAGTCTGTCTTCTGACTTGGTATTCAGCTATTTCAATAGATCACGGACCAGGGCTATTTCAATAGATCACGGACCGGGGTGTGGTTGAGATGTGAATTTGTTACAAACTAATAGTAGATGTTTTGAAATAAAAAATATTGTCCAGTCGAGACTACAAACCAGACATGTACGAGTAATTTGAAAGCCGGACATTCCGGTCAAAAATGGGGCATCTGGCAACCCTAATTCAGCCCTCAGGCCACAGATTTTCTTATTGTGTTTTCTTCCTCCTCTCCTCACTGGATGAACCTGTGTGCTCTTCACAGATTCTCAAGGGAAAAGAGGAAACCCTCACTGGCTTCTTTGATCCTACAAATTTTGGTGACAGTTTGTGAGTATCAGTCATGTTAACTGCTGATCAAAACCCTCAGTTCCCTGCTAATATATTAGTGCATTCAGGTGGCAAATGTGCATTAAAAAACCTCTCTCTACTTCCCAAAATGAATTCAGTTATTGTGTGACTCATTTGCAAGTAAAGAAGAAGATCATGAAGTAGAACATCTTTTCTTGGTACCTACAGTACTGTCTTAGGCACCTGTATAACACTGTACAGATAAGATTCTTTCAAAAATAATTCAATGAAAGGTCCTAAATAAACGTACTATACATTTTACATTACATTTTAATAATTTGGCTGAATAGTTAAAAACTGAATCAAATCAATATTTTTGTGACCACCCTTCGGCGTTAAAAACGCATCACTGCTCTGAGATAGCCAAGGCTGTCCTGCAGTTCTATAAGACAATCAGCAAGGAGGTTGTTCCAAGCATGTTGGAGAACTTGCCACAGTTCTTCTGCAGACTTTGGTTGGCTCCTTGATCTCAGACAGATTGATCAAGTTTTTATTTAAAAAGTAGTCAGTTGCTTACAGTATGTTACTTTTTTTTATTAAATACAAAAATTTCTCTGTAAAATTAAGTCTTTTGGAAAATGAATATTTGGAAATCTCAAATGTGTTCTTTTATACTAACTATATACTAACACACACAAAAAAAGAAACATATATATAATAAAGTCTAGGGTGCCTAAGACTTCTGCACAGTACTGTAGATAATACAGATGAATGAAATAACAGGATAATTTGGATATTTCAGTATTGATTATTCACGATGTGAACGATGATATCCAGTAATAATTGCAGAAGATATTCAGTATAATAATTATGTCCAGCTAACTCTTGCGTCGAGGTACTGTACTGAAGCAATGAATGGGAACTGTCTTTATGCTACTTTGAGCACTATACTGTCTCCATGTTGTCGAAGGTTCACTTTGTATCTCTATATTTGTGTGCGTATGTGCAGTGCATCCATAGGCCGAGTGTACGAGGAGCACGTCCTGTCCACAGGCAGTCTGGACGAGAGAATTTTCCTGGGGGACGGTGCCAATGAGGACATCGGTACACCAGGAACCTGCTACTGCACTGTGGGCTCGGAGAACACAGAGCGGCCAGCACACAGCCTGCACAGTGCCCAGACTGTAAGAGCCCACTCACATATGCACAGCACCAATCAGGAGCCTGTTACTACGCTGCACATAAACACAGCACCAATCAGGAGCGTGCTACTGCACGGCCCTTAAACACAGCACCAATCAGGAGCCTGCTACTACACCACACATAAACACAGCACCAATCAGGAGCCTGCTACAACACAGCACCAATCAGGAGCCTGCTACTACACAGCACATAAACACAGCACCAATCTGGAGCCTGCTACAACACAGCACCAATCAGGAGCCAGCTACTACACAGCATATAGACACAGCACCAATCAGGAGCCAGCTACTACACAGCACATAAACACAGCACCAATCAGGAGCCTGCTCCTGCACAGCACATAAGCTACTGATAAAAAAAGACAAAAACTGTATGACACTCTGACAGATATTAATGAATAGAAACAGTTTAAGCTGAGCTGGGTGGTCAGGAGCTACTCTGCTGCCTGCTTGTCAACAGATCGTTGTTTGTCCTTCAGTGTTCCCTCACATATGCCCTCATAGTAGCCTTTATGATAGGGCTGGAGCTCTTCCCTCACGTGCTTCCAGTCTGGTCCATGCGTCTTGCGCTTTTCTTGGTCAGTAGTTTCCAGGTTCTCTGGAACTGCACACACACTTTATGACATTTCAACTAAAAGTTTTTAATATAAACATTTTTGAGGGACACATGATTTATTCTTATTATGCTGTCTTTCTGAAGGTCGAAGGAGAAAATGAATGTTCTAATGAGATCCTGCTTGTATCTTGTTTGACTATTGGTTATTAACTTATAAAAAGTTTTATAGGTGCAAAATAAGAGCCTGTAAAAATCATTCATATAGCCAGTCCCGTAAATTATTCAAATTAAAATTGGTTTCAAAGTAGCAGACTTTTCAGTTCTAAAACACTCTGTCCCCAAGAGGTTTGTATTTCTGAGATTCTACTTCAAACTGCTTTGCAGGCTTGAATGTAGTGTTGCTGTTTATAAGCGGGGTGTTCCTGTGGTGGGTGGGAGCAGTGTGGTAATGAGAGCCAGCCTGTGGGAGACACTGCCTCTGTCCCCGTGTGTTCTCCAGGCCTCCGCCCTCAGAGTCTCCACCCCTCTGACACTGCCTCTCACACTGCCTCTGACTCTGCCCCTGTCCCCGTGTGTCCTCCAGGCCTCCGCCCTCAGAGTCTCCACCCCTCTCACACTGCTCCTGTCCCTGTGTGTTCTCCAGGCCTCTGCCCTCAGAGTCTCCACCCCTCTGACTCTGACTCTGACTCTGCCTCTCACACTGCCTCTGTCCCTGTGTGTCCTCCAGGCCTCCGCCCTCAGAGTCTCCACCCCTCTGACCGGCCGGAAGTACGTACAGGAAGGGGGCGGCGTGGGCACCCCGGTCTCCATGGCGATGCAGAGCGTGGGCCGTCTCCACAGCCTGCTGACGGGGCTGAAACACGGGCCCAGTGACAAGCTGGCCAGCACGCTCAGGTTAGCGCGCGGTGAAGGACCGCCAGGCTGCTGCTGCTACGTGCTGCTCTGGCTCTGTGTGAATGCTGTTGAGCAGCTGGCTAAGACAGAGACGTGACCTGGCAACAAGTCTGGGTTTTTTTTGGTTTTTTTAAAGTCGCTTTACAGAAAAATAGAAAATGGGAAAAAATTCCAGACAACCTATATGACAGAATAGTTCGCTGAAGTATAGTTGAAGTCTTCTACAGTATACATACAAGCTGCATGCTTTAAGTATAATTAAAAATTATTAATTAATAAAATTTTTCACTTCTGGTCCTGCGTATTTTTTTTCCAGGCTTAGCTCAAAATAAAACTTGTGAATTATTAGAATGAACTTTTCATCATACATTGTTTATATAACACATTGACTCATCGGCTATTAAGGTGCATTTGTTATATTGTTAGTATTTTGGTTTTATGTCTATAACAGGGGTCTGCAATCCTGAGAACAACAAGCTCTGCTAGATTTTTATTTTTTTATTTTTTTCATTTTATTTTTTTTTATTTTTTTTTCACATTAAAATCAGCACCCAATTCAGACCCAATTGACCATATGCCTTGAGTTAATAATGTAATCAGCTGCTTAAATTGATTAATAAGGTGCAGAGTAACAGTGAAAACCAGCTTAACCTGTGGCTCTCCCGGACCAGGGTTGCAGACCACTGCTTTATGCCAATACCCTGTTTGGAAATGACTTACATAATTGGGTATTAGCACATTATCAAACAGGAGGCTCTTCCCAGAGTTGCCTAATTGTACTTAGACCCAGTCTCACTGTAACAGTGCTGCTTGTGTTTGTGGGTTAGGGCTTGTGCCAGGGACCCCAGCGAAGCCATCTCTAACAGACTCAAAGACATGTCTGAGATCTTCTGCCTGCACTATGAAGGAAACAAGGAGGAGAACAGCAGCCTGGCCAAAGGTAACCGTGCTGAAGAAAAACGGCTCAAGCTAGGTTTTGAAACACCTGGTAGCTGGTTGACCTGTTCAGTCCAGATCAATACTCAACATGGTTTGACCACCAGCTACTAGTTGTTTTGAAACTGGTTATTTCAAGATGGTCATAGCTGGATTTTACACAAGGGAATACACATGCACAGACTGTACAGATACAAATCTGCCCATTCATCATATGTTTTCATATTGAAGTTAGGAAATTATATTACTCCATTCAGTGTAAATTCATATACTGTGAGTTTGTGGTGCATGTCTGTCCTTTTCGATGATATGCTACTATCTGTATAGATATTGGAGTGAAGTATTTCCGCCTGGCTGAAGCTCTCTACTACAAGACCCTGGAGGCTGTCATCAATCAGGAGAAGAAGAGGCTGGGTGATAGTGATCTCTCTGTGAGTATGCTGCCCCCTGCTGTACCAACAAGGAACACAATGCACATTTTAATATTGCCTTTCACTAGAACAAAATCAATGTAACAAAAATACCATGCAGAGAATGGTCATTTCAAATGTGTTTGTCATTGTTTTATGATGTCATCGCATTAATCCTGTATGCTATACTGACAGCGTGATGTCATTTGACAGCCACTGTAAAGTAATCCTGAGTCTGTTCTGTAGGGGATTTTGGAGAAGGATGTGTTTCATCGCTCTTTACTTGCCTGCTGCCTGGAGATAGTCATCTTTTCTTATCGACCGCCTGGCGAATTCCCCCGTGTTATCGAGATTTTCGACCTGCCTCCCTACCATTTCTACAAGGTAAACCATGAAGATAGCAGTGATACATCATCTAAAAAACACTGTCAACACAATAGCACAACTGTGAATACAAATTCAGTGAGTTGCCTTCAGAAAAGATTTTCTTTGCTGAACATCGCCCACTGGTGTGCAGCAGCTGTAAGTGCAGTCTTGGCTATGTCAGGATTCTCAGATTGGCTAAAATACTTGTGTTTTTTTAAACCATTCAGGTTTGAAACCAAACCCCATTCTAAGTTGATGGTTGTAGAGAATGTTTTTGGTTTTAGTGCAGAGTTGGCTTGTGAAGTGATGGGATACTGGAGAGAGAGAGAGAGAGAGAGAGAGAGAGATAGAGTGAAACCTGGAGCTTTGTGTGCTGCAGGTGATCGAGGTGATGGTGCGGGCCGAGGAGGGCCTGTTTCGGGAGGTGGTGAAGCATCTGAACCGCATTGAGGAGCAGGTTCTGGAGAGCTTGGCCTGGCAGGGAGGGTCTCCGCTGTGGGACAGCGTCAGAGGGGCTAAGAGCCGCATTCCTGCCTGTCAGGAGGTAGGAGACCACTAGTGTCCACACACTGTCTCTATCATCTATATGTTCCGCTGACATGTCATCCTACTCCTTCTGTAACTCACTCACTCATGTGTTTTCTATAGCAGGTCAGGTTACAGTGTTGTCCCAGATACATATGATTACTCCTGTCTGTCTGTGTGCTATAATTGACCCATGTTCAATGCAGCACTGCTTGTATCTGGTATGCAGAAGAATGCAAGATGGTACAGGGGTAAAGGTGTGTCCACAGAGAACACAGTGTGCTGAACACAACAAAATAGCAACAATGGCCACACCCCTCTGCAAGCCTGTCATTTGCATTGGACTGGTAATGTGACCCCAGACAGTGACCATGGCTGACCAGCAGCTCATCCTCACAACAGGTCCACGTAGTGTCCGCACTAGCATGCTGTGCTAGCAGACAGTGAAAGCAGGGCGCTTGAGATAAGTATCGGTTGTTGAAAGGCTGTAAAACAGTTGCTGAATGCTGTTGTTGCTAGCGGGCTACTGTAATGCTCATGTGTGGATTGACCTCAGGGGCCTGACAGGGGCCCGGTTGGTGCCTGTGGGCTGGGGCTGTTGTATAACACATTATGGTGGAACGGTGGTGCAGTGGAGAGGTATGCTGCCTCACAGTAGAAGGTCCTTGGTTCAAACCCAGGTGGGGCCTTCCAGGTGGTTTCCATGTTCTCCCTGTGCTTGTGTTGGTTTCTTCCAGGTACTCCGGTTTCCTCCCACAATTCAAAGACATATAGGTTAGGCTACATGTGGGGCATTAGCAGGGCAACCCACCCTCTATAAAGGTTAACCCACCCTGTATAAATAAAGGTGATTTGAATCATCTGTGTGTTGCAGGTGATGCCTCCCCAGCATTTTGAGGGTGCAGAGGGGAATAGCGTTGCTGGAAGCACCCCTCTAACGCCCAGCCGTCTGAATGAGCTCCGTGTGAACACACCTGGAGCAGCCAAAGGTAGGGCCTCCTGCACACTGTGTCTCTCATTCATCCTGAGAAAGGTAGGGCCTCCTGTACACTGTGTCTCTCATTCATCCTGAGAAAGTAGGGCCTCCTGCACACTGTGTCTCTCATTCATCCTGAGAAAGTAGGGCCTCCTCCACACTGTATCTCTCATTCATCCTGAGAAAGTAGGGCCTCCTCCACACTGTGTCTCTCATTCATCCTGAGAAAGTAGGGCCTCCTCCACACTGTGTCTCTCATTCATCCTGAGAAAGTAGGGCCTCCTCCACACTGTGTCTCTCATTCATCCTGAGAAAGGTAGGGCCTCCTGCACTCTGTGTCTCATCACTGAGCACGGGAAACTTGTGCTTTATCTGTTCATCCCTAAACTGAAGACCATTGAACTCAGGACTCAGGACTTTACGCGATTGATCTAGAGCAGTGCTAATCAGCACCGTCTGCCTCTCAGTAAACCATTAACACTCTCAGAACTGGGTCAGAAAGCTAAGTGGTTTCCAAGCAGACAATGATTAGTGTAATCAGATGATTAAAGCACTGGTCTGCAGACACTGCAGTCTTCCAGTAACACTGTTGAGTAGAGCCTAGATCCAGACAAATACATTGCAGACCTGCGTTTTCTCACTAGATGTAAACATGCGTGTAGATCGTAAGACAGAATGTGCTACTACAACCTGCAGCAGAGCTAATGCTAAGTGAAATGTCTCTCTCTCTCTCCCAGTAGTGTCCGCGTCTCCCGCCACTCTCCACGACCGCTACAGCTCGCCCCCAGCTGCCGCAGCGCGGAGACGGCTGTTCGTGGACGGCGAGACGACCTCTGACCCCGCCACACCCATGAGAGTGACCCAGACTCCCCTCATCAGCACTATACCTGCGGGCCAGACCGTGGTCACCATGGCGACAGCCACCGTCACCGCCAACAATGGCCAAACAGTCACCATACCTGTACAAGGTAATGAGTAACCACAGGTTAAACTGCTGCTGCCATTATTTGCCTTTGAGGCTGGTACCTGTATTAAAAGGGCCAAGGTATTCTGTTTATACCTTTCATTGTTACACTCTTATAATAGGTCCGCAGTGTGTGCTCATTATATTATAGAGATAAGCAGGAGTAATAATAAAGATAACAGCTTAACCTGCTGCGATTAATCCTTGAACTGCACGATATAATTGCCTAATAGATTAAACGAGCGGCGGCTAATTAAACGTGTTGATTTCTCCCCGTTAAAACCTCCAGGAATCGCGAATGAGAACGGTGGCATTACCTTCATCCCGGTGCAGATGAGCGTGACAGGCCAGGGCACGGGCACGCTGCAGCCAATCACGGCGCAGGCCCTGACGGGGACGCTAAGCGCACAGCAGCTCACCGGCACCGCCCCTCAGGCCACAGTGCAGAACAGCGCCTCCACCGCACAGCAGGGCAAGAGGCCTGGGCCCCAGAGCCCCGCAAACAAGCCCCAAAAAACCGGATCCCTCTCCCTTTTCTTCCGCAAGGTAAGAACCGGTTCTGCTCCGAGCTAACAAGTCGCTAGCTAGATTGTCAATACTGTAAGGTTTTCTGCCTTTGCACATTGGTACAATGCTTGGATCATGGATTATCTAAAAGTACCTTGCACTACCCATTGCTGACTCATCATAACATTAAAGGTGGACGTACACTATAGGATGAACTCTCAATTGTTATTTTCTAATATTTTCAGACCGAATCATGAGAAAAAAAGTTACAGTAGGTCTTAACGTCACTACTTGTTAGTTATGATACCGTTCCGAGCTGAACCGATGGCATCAGAGCTCCTACTGTCGTAATCAAATAGAAAATGGTATAATGCACGCCTGTCTTTACTCAGATTATTGATTGTGTTTATTCCAGCTCTGCTGCATGACGCACTTCGTGAGAGTGAGCCCTGTTGTGTTCAGAAGCGTGTTGTGCCCCCACACAGTGAGTGACAGGCCTGTGTCTCTCTCTCCTGTCCCAGGTGTACCACCTGGCCAGCGTGCGTCTGCGGGACCTCTGCGCCAAGCTGGACATCTCCGCAGAGCTGCGCAGGAAGATCTGGACCTGCTTCGAGTACTCGCTGGTCCACTGCACAGACCTCATGTTGGACCGGCACCTGGACCAGCTGCTCATGTGCGCCATCTACGTCATGGCCAAGGTCAGGGCGGGGGCACAAACAGTGTCTGCTCTAGTTTTCTCAGAATAACTGCCCTTCACCGGCAAAATTAATATGAATTTTGTATCCGAGACGGCAGCGCAAGCTTCTGAAATTGAAATGCTGTGCTCTTGTGTCGGGCTCTCCTGCAGGTGACCAAAGAGGACAAGTCTTTTCAGAACATAATGAAGTGCTATAGGACCCAGCCTCAGGCCAGCAGCAGTGTAAGTGGTCCTTGTCGTGCCTGTACGGCTGATGTAATGCTGTATTTTCAGTGCTGCTGAAGTATCAGTCTCATCCTGTACAGTGTACAGTACTCTTACTCTTCCTCCTCTCAGCACTTCATCTCACGTAAAATAATGTGTGTATGTAACAGTGCTGTGCTGCGCTCAGGTTTACAGGAGTGTGTGTGTATGTGTGTGTGTGTGTAACAGTGCTGTGCTGCTCTCTCAGGTTTACTGGATTGTGTGTGTGTGTGTGCATGTGTGTTTGTAACAGTGCTGTGCTGCTCTCTCAGGCTTACAGGAGCGTGTGTGTGTGTGTGTGTGTGCGTAACAGTGCTGTGCTGCTCTCTCAGGTTTACCAGAGTGTGTGTGTGTGTGTGTGTGTGTGTGTGTGTAACATGCTGTGCTGTTCTCTCAGGTTTACTGGAGTGTGTGTGTATGTGTGTATGTGTGTGTGTGTTTGTAACAGTGCTGTGCTGCTCTCAGGTTTACAGGAGTGTGTGTGTGTGTAACATGCAGTGCTGCTCTCTCAGGTTTACAGGAGTGTGTGTGTATGTGTGTGTGTGTGTTTGTAACAGTGCTGTGCTGCTCTCAGGTTTACAGGAGTGTGCTGATCTCCGGGAGGAAGAGGCGTCACTCAGGCAGCAGTGAGAGTGGACACAGACAGAGCTCTCCCAGTGAGACCGGGCGAGAGCGTGGTGAGTCTCAGTGCTGAGGACAGGGTGACAGAGTGGCAGCTTCAGCCCTGCGTGCTGCAGTGAATGTGACTGTGAGAGCACTGAGGAGCTGTTTCTCCCCCCAGTGAGCGGAGACAGCAGCCCGGTCCCCATGCGCTCCACCAGCACCCTGCCCACGCCCCAGCCCAGCAGTGCTCCCCCGACCCCCACACACCTGCCGGGGGTGCCCCTGGAGCAGGACGGGGAGGAGAGGGGAGACCTCATCCGCTTCTACAACAACATCTACATCAAACAGATGCGCCTCTTCGCCCTGCGGTACTCCTCCAGCCCGGGCACGGCTCCAGGGGTGAGTACCGCGCCCTTACCACAGCATCTCGCCAACACACGTCCGCCATCGACCAGCTCAGCAAGTCTGTGTGTGCGTACATGAAGTACACCTGTACTGAGGCCTCTGTGGTCTCAGGTCTATTTCTCCTGCAAGCCACAAGTAGAATTATATGCAGCAGATCAAATGCGTATCTTGGATTCAAATACTTTTCTGTGCTCGATTGAGCCAACCAAAACCAAATGGACCAGAAGTTTAAGTATTTCATAGGTACCAATACACCAGACAAACCCAGGAAAGCGTAGAAAAGTATTTGAATCCAAAATAATGATGTAATTGACCCAGGTCTGCTATGCAGTAATGTATTATTAGAGCAGAAGGCTTTACCTCACTGTGAAAGCTGAGGAGATGGGGGCCTGAATGGCTTCCAGAACATTCCTCCTTCAGGTCAGGTCAGTGTATGGGCTCAGTACACACATGCTCTGATTGGGTGCACTGTGTTTTTGGTTCACAGACGGACGCCCCGCCCCTCTCTCCGTACCCCTCGTTGCGGACGGGGTCCCCACGCAGGGTCCTGCTGTCCCACAACCACTCCATCTACATATCCCCCCACAAGAACGGGAGTCCCCTCTCCCCCCGCGACAAGATCTTCTACTACATCAGCAGCAGCCCCTCTAAGGTGAGTGACTGCTCTGACACACTCTGACAGTAGTTCTCAGGGTGAGATGTGATATTGCATGTGTGACTAGTGTGTGTGTGTGTGTGTGTGTGTGTGTGTGTCTAAGGATCGTGGTATGTTATTGTTTCTGTACTCCTTGACCAAGTACCTTGCTCTAGCATACAGTTGCTAAAGCTATAGAAAGGGAAAGATGCTGTATGTGACCTGGGCCCAGTTTCACAAAGCAGGTTTACCGAGTTAGCTGGATAACTGCACTGAGTAGAACCCCGGAACCCTCCCAAATGTGGAACATGGACTGAAGTAAGGAGCTGTTCCAGGTTGTACTCAGTGCTTGGGAAAACACCCCCCTGTTTGTACTGATGAAAAGGGAGACAGAACGGTGAGCAGTCCCATGCCTCTCTTCCCCCAGCGGCTGCGGGAGATCAACAGCATGATCCGGACGGGCGAGACGCCCACCAAGAAGCGCAGCATGCTGCTGGAGGAGGGCGGCCAGTCCCCCGCCAAGCGGCTGTGTCAGGAGAACCAGACGGCCCTGCTGCGGCGGCTACAGGACGTGGCCAACGACCGCGGGTCCCACTGAGGCTGGGCGGCTAGCGACCGCGGGTCTCACTGAGGCCGGGCGGCTAGCGACCACGGGTCTCACTGAGGCCCAGGTGAGCTAGCGACCGCGGGTCTCACTGAGGCCGGGCGGCTAGCGACCACGGGTCTCACTGAGGCCCAGGTGAGCTAGCGACCACGGGTCTCACTGAGGCTGGGCAGCCAGCGACCGCGGGTCCCACTGAGGCCCAGGTGAGCTAGCGACCACAGGTCTCACTGAGGCCCAGGTGAGCTAGCGACCGCGGGTCTCACTGAGGCCCAGGTGGGCTAGCGACCGCGGGTCTCACTGAGGCCGGGCGGCTAGCGACCACGGGTCTCACTGAGGCCCAGGTGGGCTAGCGACCACAGGTCTCACTGAGGCCCAGGTGAGCTAGCGGCCACGGGTCTCACTGAGGCCCAGGTGGGCTAGCGACCGCGGGTCTCACTGAGGCCCAGATGAGCTAGCGACCACGGGTCTCACTGAGGCCCAGGTGGGCTAGCGGCCACGGGTCTCACTGAGGCCGGGCAGCCAGCGACCACGGGTCTCACTGAGGCCCAGGTGAGCTAGCGACCACAGGTCTCACTGAGGCCCAGGTGAGCTAGCGACCACAGGTCTCACTGAGGCCCAGGTGAGCTAGCGAGCACAGGTCTCACTGAGGCCCAGGTGGGCTAGCGAGCGTGGGTCCCACTGGCCCCGACTCCAGTCCTCAAACCCGGCTCTCGGCCAGGACTGCAAGTGATAAGTGTTCTGCTTTCTTCCGCTCCAATGAACGTGTTTGGACGTTCCTGCCTGTAGCATGGCTTTACAGTACCTACTCCCTACAGCCCACCGCTCCCTGCGCTGTGAGATCAGCAGCACCCACAGAGGTCTCACGGGAGTCCTGTCATTACGCTTGCCTACACTACACACTCAGGCTTTCAGCAGGCAGCTCTGACACCAAAGGCATGATGGGATACCAGTGGACATGCTGACAGACCCCCGTAGACCTCCCCCTCCCTTAGCCTCATTTACCATCAGGACTGACAGCAAATCTGGTGCCAACCTCGCTCAACACTGAGATAATAATGTGTGGAAGGTCATCACAGGCAGAGAGTGGGTAAACCACTCACTGTAGTCTCGACCCCATGGGTTTTATGAATGGCCGGAACCAACTTCACAGGTCACAGGTAGCCTACGAGATCATGTACATCTCTGAAAATGCGTTCCGAGGTGTTTTTGTGCAAATGCACAATTGACTTTATATTTCATTTACATTTTATTAGGCACTAGGAAACATTGATTTTGAAGTTATGCTCATGGGAATATCATGGGACATTTCTATTAGAATTTATTGTATTGGTACGCATTGCATTTCGTTCTCTAATAATAGGTGTAATTTACATTTTATTATGTATTGGAAAATGTTGATGTTTCAACAAAAAGTTAGTGATTAAGGCTGCTATTAGAGAACTGAATGACAAACGTACCGATAAAATACATTCAAATAGAAATACTACATACTATCCCCATAAACATTAGAAATTAAAGGATAGGCGTGGCATTTCTGTACCGAGGCTCTATTTTTGGATAGTGTGGGATGGGCATGAGTAGTAGACCATAATTTTGCTGATTGGTTCAGAATTTCTTTTGATATCCCTTTGTTATATCCTCAGACATGGCTTCAGTAGGAGAACAGTGGACAATTTCTCCAGCCTTCAGACTATGATATATTTATTTGTTTTAAACGGGAAGTTCATTAATATGGGTCTCAAGTTATTTTCAGTTATTTTGGAATTGTTTTGAACAGGAGCAATTTGTATTTCAAATTTTTTTTTCATTTTCGCAAACCAAGCACTACTTCATAGTCAGCTGTAAACGTCCAGACCAGAGACGCTGAAACTAGAAATGACAGATGATGGAAAAGCACTGATAACTTATCAATATCAACTCACTAAGAGTTTTAGCTGTCGACCAGAATAGACAGAAAGTGGGTTGTAATTGTGCTGTTGCCAACTCTGGCAATAAAATGAATTCTGACTTTAAGTTCACTGTTCACTGTGATAGACTTGGGCTGCTTGTTATACAGGTGGATATCTACTAGAGTTGCAAGCTGCCCCATAAAATACAGAATTATCTCGGAATTGGAAAGCAAAATCTAAACACTACCCCCTTCATACCATCCCATTCAGTGATTCCTACCTGTCTCCAGACCTCGTGCGGTGGGCCATTCATGTTACACGAGGGACAAGTCGGTTAGAAGCAATGTAATTTCCTCAATTATGGGCTGCCTACTTATCTCAGGCAGGTGTGTGGTTGTCACCAAACATATTTATGTAAGGCTAGCTGAAAAAAGGCAGGCCAAAAACGCATGGTAACTGAGGTTACTGATCCCCCTGAAAGCTTTTCAGGTATTTAGTAGTCACATAAAGGCACATGATCATTATCAAAGTACATGAAAGTGAAAACAGTTTTCACTCTTTACGCCCTGCACAAGCTGAGATATTGGCACCTTTTTGTTTGTTTTTTACTGAGCCAGTTTATTTTAAATGTTATGAAAAAGGAGAGCACATTTTATGTTTCCAGAATCTCAGTTTTTCCAAAGTCAGAAGAAAGCTTTTATGACTATATTTTATATGGTAGCTTATCTTTTAAGCTGTAACTTTATACCAGACTGTATCACATGCTATTTTTCTAACTATAGCTATGCTAGAGACCTGTAACCATGACCTGTTAATCATCTGATTAACATAGGTAGTTGTTTTTACTTAACAGCAATATATTTAATCCCTTTTCCATATACAGTATATCCAGTGTACGATCACTTTCTCTTTTGGCTATAAACACTTAGGAACTCACAAATCCTGTTAGCTTTACAAGGTACCTTGTTACTATTTGTAAACTTTCACTGATGGTTGTAATACATTTGTAGAGATGTGTACATTCCTGTAAATAAGATGAGTTTATTAGTAGTATGCTATGATAGTAATCTGTATCATTGCTAAGTGCCTTTTCTGTCTGTCTTATGCTCTTATGGTTTGTGTATTTTTGTGGTGCCTCCCTCTATATGTGTGTGGCCGATGACTAACTTACAGGCTATTCAACTTCTTTATTCATCAAATCCTTAAAGCATCTTGTAATTGTTCTCATAAAATAAAAATATAAAGCAAAGTAAAATAAAATAAGTGTGTGTGTGTGTGTGTGCATATGCATAAAACATAAAGGAAAACGGTTGTAAATAAACTAATGCCTGAAAGTGCATGACGGACAGGTCTGACTCCATTTTGTCAGTGAGATTAGGCCTCAAAATTGAAATGAATGAAAATATTTTCTGACTGAAATATTTTGGAAAAATACTCAGCAAATGGCAAATAACTCTGAAAAATGGGTTGCTATGGCTATCGCTCAGTGCATGACAACCGATTCCCAAGGTGTTTATCAGTAACCCTGTCCTCACACGTCATGCTAAAAGTTAAAACTCAACCAATGTTGCTTGGCAAACTGATGACAATAGGTCAGAGGTAGTAACCAATGTAAACTGAAACTCAAGACCTATAATGCTTTACACACCAGTCCAACAGGAAGCTTGGGCTGTAGTTATGGAAACCTTAGGCTGTGCTCCACAACAATACTATAGAGGAGGTATTTAGGCAAAGGAGCCTTGATTAAGCTCCACTCCTGAGGACTGCTCACGGGGATCACCAGTCAAGGGCTCAGTCCGTACAGAACGTGATACGAGTGGGGCTAACGGGCCAGCATCATGGGCTGCAACACCAGTAAAGGAGCGGTCGTTGTGGACCCCTCCAAAAAACCCGAGGACCTGGAGGCAGCGAAAGCAGCGGAGAAGGGGGCAGACTGCAAGGCCAAGTGTGACAAGGACAAGGACGGGAAGGAGAAGGGCTCCAGCTGAGAGCCGGCCGCCTCACCCCTCTCAGCCTCATGCCCTCCCAAAGGTGATCTTCCCTCGTCTTTCATTTTGTCTACGTAGTGCGAGAAAGACATTTTGTGCATCTGCATTAAATATATTTAGCAAAATGTTGCCAACACAATCTTTTGTAAAACTTTTGTCTGCATAATCTTCCAAAGACCTTGTTACTGACTATAATGGTGTGACTATCCCATATCCCAAGAAAAGATGTAGCACTTTTTTTTTACAGCAGTGTTTCCATAATTTGTGCCAGTACTTTAAATTCACAAAATTTGGAATGACAGTATGTTTGAGAGAGCGCAGCACAGACATAACTGTAGAAGTGGATATGTGTCCCTGTTTCAGCCTCTGGGCGATGAAGATGCTGCATGGCTGTCCAGAGAGGAGGTGATGATGGTGGACTGCCGACTGTTCATGAAGTTCAGCCCTTTGTCATTAAACTCCTGTTGCTGCTGGAGACATCCTCAATTCAACACGATCCCTCCAACAGTCCTTGTGCCATCTGTAAATACACATTTTAATAGTTTCCCTGTAATTGTTGCCAATCTCGCCGGCTTTCTTTGATTTTTTACCAATTTGTCAAATAATTTTCAAATTTGTCTACTTTCAATCAACTGTAGGAAGTGAGCAGTTAACAGGAAATGGGAAGCTATCAAGAAAATTCGCAGCCAAGTGCAATAACAAAAAAGATGTGTATATTTTATTAATGTAATTGGACAGAACACTTTCTCGCTAAAAAAAGTAGTATTTTTGATTTGTGCCATGTAATAAATGTTGAAATTTGTCCAAATAGTTAACTGTTATAGTCTACTGCACCTGTATAGTTTAATTAAACTGTCAATTTTCACACGAGGAAATAGCTGAAACTGGCTTTGTATGGCAAGCATGGAACCGACTTGTTGTAGAGTAGAGTAGAGTATTTCAGAAAATAAGACAAATGTAGACTATATAAGTTCTCCTATTACTATATAAGTTCTCCTATTTTGTCTGCAATTGTGTGGATGTCATCTCATATGTTCTGATAATGGAAATCTCTCCAGGTGTCTTGGATGTAATGCATGACTTTCTTCTATTGTGGATGTTCAGATAATAAATAAAAGACCCTGAATGCACAAAATTTGGGTATAAGGTTTCTGTTACATGTCTGTTATTCTAAAATCCATATTAAGGTCAGAATCTGTTCTCACACAATACATTTAAAATGCTTTTCTCCCCAAATGTGGGACTCCTAATTGCATTCATCCATCCATTATCTTAACCCGCTTATCCTGAGCAGGGTCACAGGGGGGCTGGAGCCTATCCCAGCATACATTGGGCGAAAGGCAGGAATACACCCTGGACAGGTCGCCAGTCCATCGCAGGGCGCGCGCACACACACCATTCACTCACACACTCATACCTATGGGCAATTTAGACTCTCCAATCAGCCTAACCTGCATGTCTTTGGACTGTGGGAGGAAACCCACGCAGACACGGGGAGAACATGCAAACTCCACACAGAGAGGCCTGGCCGACGGGGATTCGAACCCAGGACCTCCTTGCTGTGAGGCGGCAGTGCTACCCACTGCACCATCCGTGCCGCCTAATTGTATTCATCAGTGTCTAAAACTGTAGGAGTTGGGGGTAGACACTTCATATACAACTCAACAGACATGCAGGTATCCGATCAAACAGCAGTGGGTCACTGGTACATGATCAAATTCTGTTATCCCTGCCATCTGAAACACTCCCTTCCCTGCATTGCCCTACAGGGCTGCCAGCCACTGTCTCAATACCTGACAATATTTCATTCCACACATTAAGAAGGCAAGCCATCTACTAGCCACAGCATTTTAAAGAGAAATACAAAGAATTGTACTGTATGTGTATTGTTAATGTCATACCAGGATCTCAGCAGAACATGGGCCAAAGACAAAACGCCTTTACAATGGTTGGGAAATCCCCTCGAAAAATCCTGCTACTGCCCCCAGCCACTAATCACCTGCCTAGCTGTTTCTATAACAACAGCCCAACTATATCTAATATCTGGTTGAAAATATGCAATATAACTATACTATCTTAAATATAGGTCTAGTAGGCTATTATAATTGTAAAAAAAAATTAAATTAAGGCCGGGAAGCCATTGACGCGCGAATTCATTATAAAACAGCGGTACATTTCTTCCATTCATTGATCAGACCAGATATTGCATTGTGTCTGGCAACCCTATGGCGTAGGCTACTCCTAATTGTTCACACCTGTAAATGAGTTATGCTGGCCACAAAACGGTTCAGCTAGTGACAGCTACTGACTGGGAGGATTGCCCATAAATCTAGTGAAAATTTAAATGCAAAGGTAAATAATTCCATTTGATTATTTTTCTCCCATTGCATGTAGCCCATAGTGTTCAAAATAATTTGTGTTATTACTTTTACGCCAGTATCGGATATCGCTTGGGTTCATGAGCAGTGTTTGTTGTTACCACTTGATTTAAACTCGACCAAGCTTTCTTGATAGTTCTGGATAAATTACGACGGTTTTTCGATTTATGTACATTTTGATCAATTTCAACAGTGTTTGAAATGCAGTATATAAGAAAGATATTTGCTGTATTTGGTTGTCATTTGGCATGCCTATTGCAGTGACGTTTTTAATTCGTTACAGCAGTTGCTGATACAAATCCTGTAACTGCCTCCAACGGTTTCGGTCCGGAGAAACAAACTGAGTTCTGGTAGGTAGCCTAATCATGCATTGTTTGGGAACCGTCCATCTGTTTATATCGCGCGTAATGGCCAACTATTATCTCCTTATAAAGAAATATACTTTTGTGAAATTATTGGCATGCATTTAGCCTATAAGTGAGATGTGAATGAGGTACTAGTGAAAAATGTATATTCCATAATGTAACTGACATATATTGACTGATTCCTTGCTGTCCATTCCATTCAGTTGATGCAGATCCAATTTAGGTGGGCAAGCAAGTAATACGCCTCAGCAATTACTCTGACATGCATTTGCATCTATGAACTGTTGAATACAATCAAAACACATTTGGATTGATTTCCGTTAAAATACTGTAGCAATTGACCCAAGGCAGAGTCCAGGCAGATCTGGGATAACACTTATGCTTTATCAGACGAGAACAGTTTCTTTACAATAAGTGGGGAATGCCTGAAAGCCACCCACCACTGTTCGAATGCATAAAACAGTGCCTTATGTTATGGGCTATAAACAATGACAACAAACAAGGCTGCACCCAAGACATTAGCCCTTTAGTGGCCTGTTGGCTAGCTGCTTTAACTAGCTGCTGCTATATTAGTGCAACCACCCCCCACCTCCAAGAAAACCATGTGGTTATCCAGTTGCATACCTTTAAAAAAATCTTTGAAAAAAAAAAAAAAAGTCAAACAGCCACTCCAGCTCCCTGTGTGCCCTGGTGAAGTGGGGGCAGGCTGGAGGTCAGGCCCTGGATCGGACAGGGTGAGCTGAGGCCCACTGTGGCATCACAGGGTGGCTGGCTCTGTGGCAGATGGGGCGAGAGCAGGAACGAGAGCTTGAACTTCAGCCGCCACTGGAGAGTCGCATGATCCGTTCATATTGGGGACTCCTGCCTCTCCTCCACTTCCAGCAGCTAATGCCAAGTAATGCTATAGCTCTGCTCCGTTTTGCATAGCACCCTGCTAATGTATGCCACTACTCCCTCCCCACCCTCTGCTTGCTGAGACAGGGCCATGCTGAGGCCCACGTGAGCCCAGCAACTGGGTGTTCGAGTCCCGGCTGTGCCCCTGCTGGCTATGGCTATGGACGGCAATTCCGTTGGTTTCTAGAGAGACCAGGCGCCCGTGCACAATATGGGCAGTATATGATTGGGGATAAATCTGCAGTGTGGAGATTGAGAATAGGTGTCATGTGAATCAAGGAAGTTGCATCTCTGCCATCCCCTTTAACGTTGACGGGAGGGACAAAAAATATCAGGGACGAAATGCAAATAAGAGTTCCAGGGACTCTTAGTGGGACAGATCATGGCCGCTGCTGCCGTCTCCTAGGCCTTTGCCTCAGCCTCCTCCCGCTGCACCAGTGGTATCCACCGTGGCTCCTGTGTGATGGGGTGGTGTCAGGCTGCTGTGCTGGTATCCATAGCCTGCTGGGTGACACAGGTCTGAGTCTGACCTTAGTCAGGTCAGTCAGTAGAGCGCATACCTGGCTGGCTCCCCTGGATTGAGTGCCTCTGTGCTCCTCAGGATAAGCCTGGTGAGCTATCTGCCTGGAGCAGCCTCTTCCCTTGGAGGAGACTGTATGATGAGCCAGCCTGCGGGACCTGTTGATGGTAAGCTGGGGAGGGCACTGGCCCAGATGCAGGGGTCATCTGCGATGTTGACCTGGAAGAACCGCGGCACATTCCATTTCCAGAACACATTCAACATATAATGCAAAGCCTTATGGGTAGCGAACAATTACTACAAGCACAGCTGCACCCATGACATTGGACCTTCTTTGGCTAGCTTGCTAGCTACCAGGATGATATATAATTAATTAATTTCACCTGTGTGCTCTGTAAATGGATGAAGCCAGCAACTCAAATATTAGTGATCTCAAGGATTATCCAAGAGAGTACTGTAACTGTCAATGCAATGTGGTTTGTACCAAACTCATCTCTAGAGCTACATTTCTTTCCCTGATTCACATTTCTCCCAGACACTGATAAATGGTGACTTTGATAAATGTGAAGAAATAGATGCATTTTGAACCAGACTGTATGTTAGGCTAGGTGTACTGAAATCTTAGCCTAATTATCCCGTGAGATGCCTTCTAACATAGAATGTTATTCTCTACTTGGTGCAACACATTCAACACCTCCCCCTCTCCGAACTTCCACCTCACGCTCACGACTACTGTCTGTTCTGGCTCCACGGTGGTGGAACAAACTCCCCGTTGAGGTCAGAACTGTAGAATCTCTTCCCATCTTCAAGCGCAAACTGAAGACGCACCTCTTCAAGCAGCACCTCTCCCTGTCCCTCCCTACCTCCCTGTGAACCTTAATTGTTGTCTTTCTGTGATTTACTTGTGTATAAGGATGTTTTAGTTTGGCTAGATAAGCAGTGTTTGGCTAGTTAAGGGGTTTGCTCATACTTTTGCGTTGTTTGTTTTAAAAAAAAAGAGAAAAGAAAAAAAATCTAATAGGCCTTATCTTTGTTGTGCAGGTAGCAGTTGAATTTCCCTCTAGGGTCTTTCAGCGCACTTATCCCTGGTTATGGGTATGCACTTTGTTGTACGTCGCTCTGGATAAGAGCATCTGCCAAATGCCATGAATGAATGAATGAATGAATGAATTAATTAATTAATGAATGAACACATTCTACAGGAGGACCACAGTAGAACTTTGGTTTTGACTCATTGCTTCACTGTTCACACCCCTCCTCCCCCCAGTCTCAGCTGTGGGAACACTTAATATAACACTTAATATCCCCTATTCTGGGCTGAAATATGAAGCAAAAAAAAAACAACCCAATAATGGCATGATTTTCACTATTGTAATGCCCAGATGGAAAGAGGTGAAAAATGAAACCCAAACAAAGGATTTTATTGATAATGGCAAATGTTCATTATTGCTCAAGTAAGAAGTGTTTATTGGGTAATGTGTGATCCTTGAGTAAAGTGTGACTCCCTGGAATTGCTTTCAATGATGGCTAGATTGTGAATATGTGCTTTCTTGGATGGTCTTTGTTTGTGCAGATGCAAGTCAACTGTAGAGCTGGTGCAATATTTTTGCTGGGAATATGGATGTATACATTTATGTGTTATCCTGCTTATGACACTTAGAGATTATTAATTTACAGTAAAATCAAGTCATTGGGATTTCTGTCTATTCTGCAGTATATGATTCAAAGTAGCATTTAATCTCTTGAGTACTTGCTTACTTGGGCTGGCCAATATTGTCTGATTAGTGATATTAATTAATGCGTGATGTCCCATGTAATCTGTCTAATTGCTTCTCTTGACTGATATTGCTCCATCTGTTTTATAAAGACTGATCTGCCTGTATGTAGCTGTGTTAAAGCATGTCTTTCTTTATATAACCTGCAGCATGTTACAGTCCATCCCGTGTACATATGGTAGTGCGGTTCTTGTTTTTCTATGTGCCAATGGCGGGGTCAGGCGGACTAAGAGAATAGGAGATGGATGGAGATGGATGAAGTACTGTGCCGGTTTGATATAGCTTTATTGTCTAAGAAACTAATTTTATGAATAAATGTAAAAGTAGGAATTAAATAAGTAGTGAGTAAGGCTAGTCCCTTAGAGAGCGGAACATGGGAAACCGTGGCAGATGCCTGCGGGAGAATTGCCCTGCGCTTCATTCCTTGGAGAGCATTGTTCTCTAGGTGTAGGTGTTGTATGGTTTGATGATGCTGGATGCTCCGTGCTGTGTGGGCAGTGTTGCTGATGTCTGTTCTGTGAGGCTGTAAAAAGCCTGTTTGAAGCAGGTGTTGGAGGAGGAGGATAATGACGGGGAAGGTTGATATCGCCCTGAGGGCCGACTTCTCATCTGGTTCGTCTTTGCTCAGATGTAGAAAATCCATTGGTTAGTCAAGTCATTTTCCTCTTGTGCTTAGTTTTTTTTTCATTTTTCTTTTGTGTGTGTGTGTGTTTCACTGTGTACTAGCTTATTCACAGTAAACATTTGCATGATTAAGATGGCTCAGGATCTACTCATAAATTATGTATCAGTGAAATAGACAGGGGCTTTATGAATACATATAACTCCCGAGGTGCGATCATGCTACCACTATCCTACACTACGATATGTTATGCATTTTGGTGCATAAATGATGTGTTATTGTTTTAAAATGCAATTTGAATACCTTTGGCCCCCATACAGGGAGCTTATGGGCCACACTGAAATATACCATGCGTTTTCTGTTATTCGTAATGTCCACTAGAGGGCGCTCCTGTAGTATGAAAAAAAAAACACCTTTGACTGCAGAGCTCCCTGGGTTGGACTTTCATTCGAAAAACAGCCATAAATTGGATTTGGTTGTTTATATTTGGATATTTCCTTGAGCTCTGTTCGAGTCTGGCACAGCAAAGGAGGTTAGGCAAATACAGTAATATAATATTAATAGAAAATGCAATAATATATTTCTACCGAAGGAGATCAACAAAGCTTTGCTTTCCATAGTTTTCCTTTAGACTCGCATCGGGAAAAAAGGCAATATAATACATAGTTGTTTGATTGACAGTGTGCTAAACTATACTTTTATTGACTTGCTAATGTAGATGATTGGAGCCATGCATGGTACGAGTTTTCACTTTCTTTTTGAGAACATTGTTTTGAACATAATATTTTCCACCTCATATGTGTAGTGTTTCTTGCATTGGTTGCTTATCTTTCATGTAACAGTGATATGATTTAACCATAAACTTACCTGCATAAGTGTGAAGTTGCTTCACCTCACGTTCATGTTGAGGGTGAATCCTAATATGCTTTAAAGAGCCTTATAACAGAAACCTTGCAACTACATCCTTTTAATGTTTGCGTTTCATGTGATCAATGCAGTTGTTTAAGCTAGTACCATTTTAATGAAATCCATATCTGGTTTCAATATCTGCAGTGGCTGTGATTATGGTAAATATATGGGTTCTCATACATTTTATGTTTCAATTGTATATTTTGTCATATTCAGAAGATTGATGATGCCCTTTCCACTAAGCTGTAGATGAGTGACTCTTGTTGTGTCATCATAACCCCCCCCCTCTTCAACCATACACACTCATCAGTCTAATACCCTGTGAAGGATAGTTCCCCTAAATGGACAGGTCACTCTACCCCTGATTTTCACTCCGATCAGTTGCGCTGGTCTGCTTCTGGTTTCAGGCCTGATCCAGACACAATAATAATCATGTGATCAGCGATGATCAATCGATGCTCTGCGTGTCAAAGATAGCTTCACAAAAAGGGATTTCTTATCATTCATGCACTTTAGATTGTGGGCAGCACTGTCGCTGTACCAGTGGACTTTTGCTCTGACGTCCCGGTATCGATTAAAACACGAGGAGCCGAGTAAAAGTAAACCATTGCCGCTGCCGGTGCTCGTGAGAGGAGGAATTGATTCGACTGTGTTGTTGTGAGGTTCCGCCGGACGAGTGCCGTTCAATCAGCCCGCGTGTAATAGAGCTCATTCCATTTACCGTAAACATCGCGTCTAATGCGCGCATTTTACCTTTATTACCATCCGAATGACTTATCAGACCAGCGCCGGGGAAACGGCACCGTTCTGAAATGGCTAACTGGAATAATGTGTCTGACAAGACGGATGAAATGCACTTTGTTGGGGGGGTGTGCTATGGCTTTTTTAATTTCAGATTCATGATATAACTTCATTCACTGCATTTGCAATTGATTAGTCTGCCAGGCACCTGCAGAGAAAATATGTTCTACTACCAATTAATTAAGAAGCAGGCAAGAATGCAAATGATCGTTTCTGTTAAATCAATGTTCCAACTACAGAGGTTTTTTGTGTTTTTTATTTTATTTTTATGTAGATGATTTCTTCCAGGAAATGATGGTTTTATTGCTGCTATAGTCCCATAAAGCCATTGCTTTATGGAGAAGAAGACTTAAAACATTTGCTTGAAAGATATAAGCATAATTTCCAGACATTAAGCTGGTACCGTAGGATTTCTGCAGTTTGAACACTTTACTGTACAGGAACGGTAGTCTTCATTTTCATCAATGTTTGACATTGAAAACAAACGGTAATTGGTTTAATCTGGAAGAACCTAAGCAAAGCACTAAGCGGGTGGTCAAATGTGCTTTAAAGATGAGCGCATGAGGCATGCACGAATTGACCTATATACTAGAGTGGAGGATGTTGATTTTTATGATCCTGCAATTAATTGTCTGATGGGATTTTATTTATAGCTTTTCATTCTGACTGAGTTGTAGTAGTCCTGGAAATAGTGGGATATCTTGTGTGGAAAGGTGCTTCTGTATTGAGAACAAATTCTCCGTGCGATCCATTTTGAAGTCAGGGGCGGTATGGGAGCGAGGGAAAAAAGGTAGGTATTTCGCTCTGACCAGGAATTTCGCCACCGAGTCTCGGTGTAAATATTCAGTAACTGTTTAGTGCATTGTCTTATTTACTGAATGTCACATGTAATGGTCTCGACTGCAGGATCTGAAATTAATATGTCCACCCACGCCAACATGCACAAGAACAAGTAATGGGCTGTAAAAATTTCACACAAAACACATTCCTGAAAGGGCTTTTTCTGATAAATGTCACGAACAGAATAATGGAATGTGGAATTAGCCAAAACAGAAATCAAATTGTCATTGTTTCTCATCTCAGTTAGCCATGAAATGCTGCGCTGATCTTTATATAATTGATTGAGGCTGTGATACTGAATATTAAAGGCTTTTTTTTGATGGTGGTAGACGGCAGGGGGTTGATACCACTCTCATTAAATTGAGGTCCATAATTGATTGTCATGGCTCCTGGCCTCAGCACTCACAAAGGGCTTTGATGTGATGGTTCATATCCAGATGATTGAACACAAATAGAAAAAGCTCTGTGCCTGTACCATTACACAACTCCCTTCACGGTAAAAGATGAGGCCTGCCAAAAAGGCCTGTCTACTTTCGTCCAGAGAGCCAGAAAAAAAAAAAAAAAAAACCTTTTTAAGTTTATTGTGATTTTGAAGCCATCCATAACCTTGAAATGCTCAGTCATGCACTATGTGAACTTGTATGAGAAATTCAAACGGTAAAATTACTCCATCAAATGACTGCTAAACCAAGGCATTTCATATGTGGGATGAGGATGTGGTGTTATCCAGTATCACCAGCAGAAAGGGTAGACACTGAGCCGACCCCTCTAGCTAAAATATAATGTTCATTTGCTGAAAATTTGCAATATTTCCACTACATTTCATATGGAAAGGAGAAGGGTCTTTCTGGATGAAGACGGAAAGTTTTTCAGGAAGGAAATAAATGAGTAGTGACTGACTCTCATTGCTCCTTTATTCAGAGTGAACCGGCACCTGTGGCAGCCATACGTGCCCAAACTATAACACCCCCACCACCATGTTTCACAGGTGAAGGGGGGTGCTTTGGTTCTTGGGCAGTTCCTTTTAGCCTCCACACTTTGCTCCTGCCATCACTCTGATGCAAGTAAAACTTGATCTCATCTTTCCACAAGACATTTTTCCAGAACCCTGCATGTTCTTTTAGGTACCTCTTGTCAGACTGTGACCAGGTCATTCTGTTTTTGCCGAATGAAATAATTATGAAATGAGTTTTTTTGGGGGAAATGCATTATTTGAAAAATTTAAGACTTGGTTGGTGCCATTGTGTCAATACTAAAGCACCATATGTTGGAAAATACATGTATGTGTTTAGTGTTTGTTTGCGTATATACAGTTGGCTCAATAATATTTGCAATAAAGACTTTTCTCTTGATTTGGCTCTGTATTCCATTTCCTTTTTAGATTTTTAATCAAACCATTCACATGTGATTAAAGTTCTCCGCTTGTATAAAATGTTTTTTTATTTTATATACAGTACCAGTCAAAAGTTTGGACACACCTAGGGTGTCTCGGTGGCGCAGCCTGTAGAGCACTGACCGCATGCTCATTGCGAGCCGCGATGTCAGCGGTTCGAATCCGACCGTCTGACATTTGTCGCATGTCTTCCCCTCTCTCGCTCCCGTTGTTCCTGTCTCTCTATACTATACTGTCCAATAAAGCTGAAAGAGGCCTAAAAAATATCTTAAATAATAATAATTTGGACACACCTTGCCTTTTTCTGGATTTTTTGATTTATGTTTTATTTCCACAGTTTGTAATCAAGCAATTCATATGTGGTCCAAGTGCAGATTCTCATATTTTCTTAAACCATGTGTTTATACATTTTCGTTACACCATGCAGTAATTACAGCACTTTTGCATGTTTGTGACAATTTAACATAATGTCAAATAAAATAGTCATACTTTGTATTTGGTTGCATATCCATTGCATAGCATGACTTTCTGATGTCTGTGACCTATGAACATCACCTGGATATCTGATTTTCAAGTTGTCATACAAGTGATACTAAAACTCTTTGCATTTGAATGGATCTCTATGGGAATTGGGGGTTGGGACTAAATTTGGCTGTAAATTACACTGATATAGTATAGAACACATTTGTTGGCTAAATGGCTTTAAGTCATCAAACATTGTGGCCTATGTATAAAAAGTGCTGTAATTACTACATGGTGTGACCAAAATGTATAAAAACATGGTTTAATGACATATAAGAATTTGACCACATATAAGTATCTTGTCTTGCTTCTAGGCTTTCGATTGCCTTTGGCATCTTTTTTGGCCAAACCCACAAACACTTGTCCAACAGTGCAGATGTGGATGTGTCTGTGACTTCTGTCTGCAGAAGTCTTTACAAGCAGAACGACAGACAGAGGCTAGACTGCAAGATGCAAACCACTAGTCTGCAAAAACAGGATGGCCAGATTACAGTTTACTAAGTACTTAAGAAAACCTGCAGAGTTCTGGAAAAAGGTCTTGTGGACAAATCTTGGTCTGAAATTGTGGCCAAATCAAATCACAACACACTCAGTGGACATGGTGGAATAGTGTTGGCATGTATCCAATATACAGCATGTGTGTATATATTTATAGTCCATCTGACTCAGTGGCCACTTTATTCGGTGAACCTACTCTATAACACAAATAGCCTGCCCCACCAGAAAGCTCATTGTGAATGCACAACAGGGTGGCCTGTAGTGTAGTGGTTAAGGTAAATGACTGGGACACCAAGGTCGGTGGTTATAATCCCGGTGTAGCCACAATCAGATCCGCACAGCCATTGGGCCCTTGAGCAAGGCCCTTAACCCTGCATTGCTCCAGGGGAGGATTGTCTTAGTCTAATCAACTGTATGTCGCTCTGGATAAGAATGTCTGCCAAATGCCTATAATGTAATGTAATGTAATGGATGCAGCTTGATGTACTGTGTAAAGCATGCAGATGTGCTGGACGAGACTTATGATCTAAGCGACTTTGATTAGACGAAGGTATGAATGTTACTGCCAGATGGGGTGGTTCCACCATATCAGAAACGGCTGCCCTCCTGGGATTTTCGCACACTGCAGTCTCTCGAGTTTAAAGAGAATGGCGTGATAAACAAAAAAAACATCCTGAAAGTGGCAGTTCTGTGGGTGAAAACGCCTTGCTAATGAGACGTCAAATGAGTGTTCTTGTTCAAGCTAACAAGGCCACAAATGCTTAAATAACAACTGTTTGCAACAGATTGGAAACAAGTTGACTGGTTTGATGAATATCGATTTCTGCTGCAACATGCAGATGATGGGGTCAGGATTTGGCACAACAGCATGAATCCATGGATCTGTCTGACCTGCCCGGTGGTGTTATGGTGTCGGGAATGTTTTCTTTGCATACATAAGGCCTCTTCATACCAACTGAACGTTATTTGACAATTATACTTTAAGATGATAACAGTGAATTTAAACTACTGGATGTTGTTGGGAAAAAAAGCCCTTTTTAACATTGAGCATTGTCTGATGAAACAGATCCCAGTAAAAACAACGATAGCTATACTTGAGTTTAACTTTCGTATTTATTTGCAAAGAAATAACATAAAGTGAGAAAGCTTACCGGCTTTCTGATTTGAATCAGACATAGTAAGACAGTTTTCAGTACTTTCTCCCAGAAGGGAGGGCTTGACCAAAACAAAAAGACATGAAGCTGGCCACTAACATTTATCAGTATTTTGTCTTCTGAATACCCCTTGTTGACCTTGCTGTAAGACTGGAATGTGCTAGCTACACCCTTCTAGGGGAAGCAGAGCTAGCTACTCCCTTCTAGGAGAAGCAGAGACATTAAGGTCAACGGCTGTTTGTCTGCTGGGAGAGAGACGGAGAAAGACTCCTAGTAAGCACTTAGGCCATTTCTAATCACGTGATTGTCTTTATGTTAACCCAAATTGTCAATTAAGAATCAATTAAGGAAATGACCCGTACAATGTGTACAACTTGAAAACTGTAGAACAGTGTATAAGAAGTGGTGCAAATTCAATCAATTTATTCCTGATACTGTATGTTATGGAAATGAGCATGACTTCCACTGTCGATTAAATTTTAATTTGAAGTCAAAAAGCCACTTGACAACATACAGTGTAGACAAAAATAATACTATGGGAAGAAACTTCTGAAATGAAAACATTATTACATTTTATGTAGTAGTGTAGTTGTAATTGGAAGTTGGAGATTAAGTGTTTTAAAACATGGAAGGTTAAAAATAAATGTGAACCTGGTGTTGTGGTTTGATGAGACCAAATTTGAGTGTTGGTTTTGCCGTTGGAAGACACTTGAAAAAGACATCATACCTATTGTTACAGTGTTGTTTTGCATCTTTATATTTTTTATGTCCTTCATTTGAAAAGTATTTTTCCCAGAGTTAGTAATGCTACAATTCTAGCTGTAGTACCTGAAGCATATTCCAGCATTATCTCTATATAGTTGTCTCTATATAAAATAAGAAGTCCAGGTGTGCTGATACTATTTACCTTTTTAAGTGTAGGGATAGGAAAAGGTGAACATTGCTGGGCTGAATGGCCTGTTCTCACCATTACATTATATTATGTTATGTTATGTTATGATGTTGTGTACAGGTTTACATCAAATCATCTCATTTCATGATTGCTGTTTGCAGGCATTTTACTTATTTGAAATATGGACAAAAACTCAGAAGGACACTTCTGCAATCAGTCAATGACCATAACAAGGCCACAAAGATTTATCAATGCTTTTAGCCTCAAACCAATGTTTTATTCTTCTATGGTATGACCCAATGAACCTCCTTCGGTTCATTGGGTTCTTCTGCGATTTTGATATTTAGGCCTTGAGTTTCATTTTATTGACTAAATTGTGAACTGTAATTGTGACACAAATTTAAATCATCTTCTAGGCCCATGACTTAAATGGCCTTGGGTCTCACTTTCTACTGCTTGTTAAATCTTTCTATCAGAAGAAGGTCAAGCTTCAGGAATGCCTTATTGATGTGTTTATTGTAAACGCATTTCTGAAATGTGAAACTTAATCATACATCTCTTTATGCTCAAGCAAGCAGTGTGCCCCATACAGTCACCAGTTATATCTGGCCCCTTGAACCTTGAAGCCCGAACTTTTGTGTTCCAAAGGCCACGCATTTAGGATTCTAAAACTGTTCCAGTGTTCCACCTGAGATGCAGAAGGCCTTGGTGAGTTCACTTCCTGTGGGAACTTCTGCCAGGAACATTCTGAAGGCCTACTGTATGCCCCAATGGCTGTTTTGTTCCTCAGATCAAATCTGGCCAAGGTGAAGGATTATGAGTGTAGGAATGGTGGCAGCTGCAAAGCAATTATGGGAAACCCTTGCGCAGTAAAATAAATATGCTGTAGTGCCGGGGCTTGCAATTGCTTGTCTCTCAGATTTGATTTTCTTGCGCCGAGTGAGGGAAGTGTCCTTTGAAAGCAAAGGGAGAAAAGGGGTAAATGCGTTCTAAATGTCATTCATTCAGTGACACGTCTGAAGGTGACCTTAAAATATCATCTTCCCTCTATTGTAAATGTAGCCAACCGGATTTGGCAAAAATGCCAAATTTCATATGAAAGAGAATATATATTAAAGTTTTAGCTCTTTGGGGTGGGAAACCAAATTGATGTAAACCCAGAGTACCTGTAGAGGGCCTTTGCAGCACAATCTACATTGGGGGTCAGATTGGCTCACCTCGATGGATCAGAGGGGTGTGGCGATACCACCTACTCTCACTACTGTGACTGAGAAGGGGGAGGGGGGTATTCTAGGCAGTCTCTAGGCTGTCATCAGTGATTACTGTTTTAAGGTTTTGTCTCTCTGTTGGCAAGAAACTATATGGGGCAAGAAATGTTGGGGTTTTCCAAATGCATTAGGTATTGTAGATGCGTGTTGTATTTTTAGCGCCGGTTAGCATGTGGGTACTGGTGAGCCAAGCCTCCACAAGCATTGTCCATGTATGGTCGTGACTGAACGTGTGCGGGTGCCTCTGCCCGGGGTGGAGATGGCAGATAACCATACTGGGCCTTGATTACATTTGACCGCTACATTATCTGCCCTCACTGAAAAGAAAATAATTGGTGCACAGGCACTTATCTGCAGCACCATGCCGTTTCAGCGCGGATAGCTGAGAGCTCTGCTTCTGCACGTTATTCTACGGTTTAATATTTACATGTTCTCTTCAGGGAAATCATAGTATTCATGTTCGGGCACTTCAAAAGCCGAACCTTGCTGTCTTTATACAGTATGTGGTTATATTTGTTCTGAATGGATCTCAAAAATAGTTGAGATTATCACCATGCATTTTTCATGAGAGTTCCTTTTCTGTCTCTGAAAATATTTCTACTTTTACTCGCATCGGAAAACAGCATGGATTCATGTAGCATATTGAAAGCTTAGGGAAAGAGCTTTAGACCAAGTATCTGCAAACACAGCTCTGTGTTGGGTTTGATACTCTTTGCTCATTTTAATAGCATACCCAGCAGAGCCATGTAGAGCTCTGTTACTGATTAATAGGTAGAATCACATTTTGTGCCTTTTTAAAATGCATAATGTATATGGACAAATCCAAAATGTGAAATTAGAAATAATAGCATTGTAAAAAGCCAGCCACTGCAGATGTTGTTGTGGTTTAGCTGTTGGCTGAACTGCCCAAAGGAAGCATATCATCCAATAATACAGTCTGTAATAAATCTAAATATTTTGTTATTGTATTACATTGTTAATATATTATATTGCCCATATTGTTAATATGAGCAATGTGCTGTTCACTGTTCCTGCTGCCCTAAGCACCAGCTGGTGTGATTGGGTTGAGAGTAAGAGATTGTTCACTGTTTGGCTTACATAATTCCATAATAATTGAAAACGCTTTTATCTCCTACAGTAAATGCATCTGCTGTTCTGTACATGAGCATCATTATCGGAATCCTATCCAACAAAAATTGGAGAGTGATTCTCGGAAAAGGTACATCTTTGCCCTCTGGCATTAAATACTTATATTGTGTAGAATATGATTTAATTAATGACTTTTTGTTGTAATACAAACGCTGGTGGATGTTTCCTGTTGAGTAAAAAGTGAACTTTTGTATTTGGGTACTTACAAAGGTTAGATGTCTAGTAATCCTGTTGATTCCTGTTGATGTTATGGGGGCTAATAAGGCCTTGCTGCTCTTTTTGGGGGTGTGCATATACAATACATCCACAAGGCGGGGGCTCAGGGCTACCATCAGCTAAATCTGTTAGCTCAGGTATACAAGCATACTGTTGTGTATATTATTCTATATCTGCACTATTGGGAACAAGACATAATAAACTTGCTTGATATTGCAGGGGTTTTAGCACTGTCTTAACAAAATGTAGTTTAATTCTTAGAAGGAAAGTAGGTTTCTGGTTGAAATGGCATAGCCACCACACATATAGCTTCCTAACCTAGAAGGTTCCTGTTTCTGTGGTCACATTATAAAAAAGATATATAAGATGAGGTAATACTATAGTTCATAGGCTATGGTTATAGACAATGATATGGGTTTGTTGTTTTCAAGCTATTTCTCTCCTATTAAAATATGTGTCAGTGATTTGCCAAGACGGAAACTCCCTCCTACCAGTTTAATCTAGGAGGAACCAATTGAAATTCCCCCTACAGTAATGACAAGTAGTCTCATCCAATCAGAGGATGTGTTGCTAGTCCCCCTGGCTTTGTCCACTCTGCTCTTAGCCATCAGCACATGGGCAATGCCTGTGGTTTCCATAGCAGTAATTAAAATGGTAATTAAAATGTTTTGTCTCACTAATGAGCCAGCTGAAGGAGCACAGTCATAACTGACTCCTTTTGAATCCGTTTAAATTGCCTTATGGCTTGCAGAATGAGTTTGGCAGAATGATACATCGAGTGACCAGAGTAGCACCTTAACTAAGTTGCATGGTAAACATTGTAAAAACTAATTTCCCCACTGCATTTGCTCGTAATGGAAAAATGTTTTTTTTGGAACAATCTGCTTTCTAGTTTAGCTTGATTTTAATGAAAATATGTCCACATAAAATTGGTTGTTTTGCAACATAAATGGGGAAACTAAGACCCGCTGTAATCAAAGTACTCATTTTACCGTATGTGTACAAGAACAGATGTTTTCAGACATTGCATGTGCAGCTCTTAATTGAAAGTGTGCCCTGTATTAAATATGATGAGTCAGTTAAATAGAGGCAGTATTAACACAATCGTGGGTGTAATCCAATGTTGATCCCTGGAGTATTAATGAAAGCTGTGCAGATGGGAGCCTTTTACAGTCTCTGTGACGGAGCTTGTGGATGTTGCTAGGCCATTTGCTTTCAGGACCGGTGAAGTGTCAATAGTTTCATTTTATAGTGTGCAGTTTTCCCTGATTTCCCTCTGGAATGGAGCACTGGAGGATGTCAAACATCTGCTGCCACTCAGAGATACATATAATTCCCCCCTCACTTTTTTTTTTATCAGCGCTACAGAATGGCAGTTTTCATAGCCAGCTACTGTATCAAAATACCCAGCCTATTTCTGTATCACGCTGCGTCTTTCTTTAGCACGGGTCAAACTCCAGGGGATTGGCTGTCTAAAGCCTTTTAAATTGACCACTGTTGCCAACTGGCAGCGCTGGAAGAAAGAGCCCTGGCAATCTGTAATGGTTTAGAAACAGGCCCAGAAAGGAACATGATATGGATTATATCACACATTTCTTTTTGGGCGTGCTTCTCTTCTATTCACGCTGTTTTTCATTTCTACATCAAGCGTAGGGATCACTTGAGCCTAGACCTTTTTGATTTTTCCACATGTTCACATGTAGGACGACTTGAAATCCAGATAAAATTATTTGATTAAGCGCAAAAATAGTTGTGCCATGTTAGTTTCAGGCTAATGAATAGCAGCACTTTGATGTGTGAAGGTATGAATACCAAATGGACTGTAGATATTCAGAACATGTTATGTTACGGCTAATCACATCGTGGATTACTTTATTCCCTCATTACTGTATATTCCAGCCATGTTTGTATATTGCTTTCCACTAATTGGAGGAAGAAACAACAAATCTGGTTTCAGATCTACCATACCAATACTGATTTAGAAAGTGCAAGTGTAAAGCTATGTGAATGAGGCACCAGTTTGATGCATCTCCACCAGGAGCTGAAAGTGAACATTTAGATGTTTAAAAAATGTTTTGTATATGGCTGTGCAAAGATAAAATCAAATCAATGTTTGAATGCATCATTTTTATATGCGGTTTATATGTGCAGTAGGTGTTTGATGTAGCTGGTGTGTGTGTGTGTGATTTACCTTTCATTTTAAAAATAATTACTTAATGTTGCAGTTTTCGATCTGTTAACATTGAACTGTATCGAGGCAGGCTTATATATTGAACAGAACCACAAATGAAATAAATTCTTCCCAACCGTGAATCTGCCAGGTGTAGTGTGAATGAGTATTGAGAAAAATTCTAACCGACTCATATATTTTTATTTCTGAAATATTATTTAAAGGCATATTAAGGCTTAATGGACGAGTGGAGAACCTGCTGGATTTCACAGTGAAGTGGGTGATCATGTGCCAGTATAATTGAAATGCCCGACATTCCTCCAAGCAAAATGGACGCATTTCTCTCACTGTTGTTGTTTTTTGTTGATATTCTGTTTTTAACCTTTCATTTCATCAGTGGCAGTCATGAATAATTTGATGTCCTAATAGCCGGTTTGTGTTGTGTGTGTGAGTTCATCTTTTCCACAGTGTGCTTCTTTGTCTTGATGCTTCCATTTGATTATTTGTAAATTTGAACATCTACGGACATAATGTGTTTTTGTATTCTCATTTTGAATCGAAATCATTTGGTCCATCATGTCAGCTCCTATTTCATGCAAATGAAATTGAGAACCCTGTGAGACATTAGATGAGAATGAAGCAATAGACTGTGAAATGTGATAAAAATCCAAGGAAGAGAAAATTCTGTAGCAAAAAAAAAAACTCCTTCATGATAATAAAAACAAAAACAAAACAAAACCTACTCCCAGTGAATTTGTTGGAGCGATTTCAAAAGCTGGATGAAGATTGGCTTTTTTCCTGCGGAACCAGCCTGCCATCTGCCATAGTTTGCACATTGAGACTGACCCCTGCTGTTCTGCAGCATATTTGGCCCAGGTCTGCCCTTTGGAATTATGGGATGTTTTGTTAAGGGCCTCGTGACCATGCTCCCTCCTTGGCACTGACGGTAGCCAATGTGTAATGCAAACCAGATCTTTCTCTCGCGTTTCAGCGGAGGCCCAGAGTTCCATTAGTAAATGTCAGATCTGTCATGTTGCAAATTTTGAAAGGAAATGAAGGGGAAAAAAAAACAAACAAAACAAACACAGCTGTTTCCAATTATGGCTTTACAAGGCGTTGATGGGCCAGTTATTATGGGATTATGGACATGTAACTTTATGCAGCTTTTGCTCTTTGGTTCGTGAATCTTTATGGGGACCAAAAAACTCCACCCTGATGTTTTCATATTAAGCATATTATGTCTTTAACATTGAGAAGTATTTCTATTGACAGTTTGACTGTTGAGGAAGCACAAATAATGTGCGTCTTTCCAAAAAACCAAGTTTTCTCCCACAAACCATTATATTGCTTTCCTAACGGTAGTGTTCTCCAAGATATCTCATGAGACAGTGAGAGATAAGACAAGACCTGTAAGTCTAAGTAACAGTGGATAAGCATGTGGATGGCTTCCCAAGGCATCATCAAGGAGGAAGACTTTTACAATGAATGCCTGGCTGCGTCTATCATAACTGCGCTGTCATTCTTAAACGAATCAGAGTGGCTGGTCCCTCTTTCCGCCTCCAGGTCCTGATGTTAATGAGAATTTGACTGTCAGTCCCTTCTACCTGCTGGAGTGGAGGTTTAATTGATTTCAGCATGTTGTTGCTCAGCTTGCCTGGTACGGGGATATCTGGGGGGTACTTGTGTGTGGATGCGTGGGGAAGGGGCTAGTTCCTCTGTCAGCTGTACTATCAATCCAGTCCCCAAACCCTGGTATTGCGCAGATTTTAACAGCATCCGACTGGCCGAGACAGTCATGGCCTCCCTGGCATGGGAGGACCCCCCTCTAATCACACAACCCCCCCCCCCCCCCCCCCCCCCCCGCAAGGCACGGTGCAAAAAAAACCACCGTCCACACACTGAATGCATTTCCATCTTAACAGCGCTGTGAACCTGTCCGAGAGGAGGACGTACCCCGCCCCACCCCGCCCCGCCCCAGCGGTGTCCTCCCAGATCAGATCAGAGGCCTGCCATGTGTTGGTGTTCAGCTGCGTTAACTAGGGGAGCAGGGAGAGGTGAGGGAGCCGAGCATATGTTCACTGATGTTGGATGTAAATACACACTCTGTACCCCTGTCTGTGTGAGTCTCCCCAGCCTCGCATGGTCTTATAGTGCACACACACACACACACACACACACACACAACATTTCAGCATGGTATGTTTGCACGAACGTGCCCAGTATCTGGAAGCCTCATTCTTTATTTTTGCTTGTGTTGATTAATGAGCGGGTTTGGAAATATGTTGTCCAATCTGGACCATGTTTACCTAATATTTCCTTTTTGGACCAAACCAGCATCATAAAAGCATTTTTTCAAAGTGAGGTGTTTCCCAACAACTACAATAGATAATAGCGATCTTAAATGTTCAATTGTTGAACATTTACAAGCAGTCAAGATATAGCTTATATTTACTCCAGATGTGTAGTTGCATACAGTAAGTGCATATATAGACAGGTAAGTCACATTACTGATGCCTAAATAATTTGAATACTGAATGGTAGTATTCATACCATGTGTCCAGGTTCCTGTTCCACAAAGCAGGATTACTGAGTTAGCTGGATAACTGCATGAAGTAAAACACGGAGCGGCTCTATTTTACTCCAGCCTGTGCTCCTGATTTGGGGGGGATCTGGGTTTTATAGGCCCCAGGAGAGTTGCTGATGTAGTTTTTTTCAAATAGCAGTATGTGATTCTGTCAAGTTTAGAGCATCTGTGGTATTTTGCTGCTGATGTTCATTTATTGTGATATTTCACTTAAAGAACAGAACAGTGCATGAACATAATTCCTCACAGTTTTATCATAAACTGTTGACATATTACAGAAAAATACATATTTGTGTTACATCCAGTGATATTGAGTTTGAAAAGGACTATTAGTCAAGTCAAGAATGAACTACAACAACAAGTGAACCGTTTATCATGGAGCGGGTGCCAGGGCAACTGTATTACGATGGTTGTGTCTTTATTTATTTTTATTTTTATGTTGGTAGGTTTTAGTAACCTAGTAAGGAGAAGTAAAATGCATATAGCTTTGTTGTAAGCCTGTAGGCCACATATCTCATGCCTAATTCTCAGTCTGGGATCCTACTGGAATCCCATCTAGTTCATGACCGGGTACACTGCTCCAAGCTTCATTTCTGCAGCTTCATTTCACCGCGGCTGATTGACATTCCCTCCTTGTTTCTTAAAGTGTAAGATTGTAGTTTTCAGGATAGCTGTTACCCCATCAACATATAGCTTATTCATTTGTTTGGCTGTAAAATATAGTTTTCAGTCTTATTATTGCCACAGGGTTAGCATTTATTTCTTGAATTGAAAATGTTTTCCCTGCTGCAAAAGGAGGTTTCAAAGCAAGCTTGATTATTATGGGCTGCTGGAAGGGCTGTGTGGAGAATATTAATGGAGTCTGGAGAGCGAGGAGCTGTCTCTTAGGGCCCCGTGTAGAAGCAAAGAAAACACATCCTCCAGAGACAGGCCGCAGATGAAGTAATACCATATTAAACTCTCCTGTTAAAACAAGGAGGCTGGGTAAACTAGAAATTGCTATATTTTGTTGTGTGGTGCATTTCAGTTATTTCCACAATCGAAAGACTAAGGAGTATCCATGTTGTTTGTTTTTTTTTCTCATTAGGTGTGTCTGTGGACTTATATATGAAAAAATATTACTGTGAATAAGTCCACTGAAAGGCAAAAAGTTGAATCACACAGCAGAACCTTGTTTCTCTGTGATGATGCCTTTGATGACTGAAAGACACACAAAAAGAGTTTGATATGCCTTTTATATATATGTAGCTCTTTTATGTATATATATATGTATATATATAGCCATTTTCCTTAGCAAATGAATGTTCTTGCAGGAATCGGCACCTTTAATTATAATTTCATGCACATTCAAATGTAAATTTGTCAAGACTATGGATGAAAAAAGATCAACGTATTGGTTATTTTTGCATTGCAGGTAATTTCCTGCTTTTTGGCTTGGTGATTTCCTTTCAGCGATTTGACTTTAAAATGGGGGCTGAATTAATAACAATAGCGATAATTTGTTATGACCTGCTTTCATATGCTGGTAAATCTTGCAGTGCTTTCCAGGCTAAAAAGCAGGAGGCAACAGTGAAAACACCATAAAAACGAAACAGCAAAAAGCTAAACATTAACAAAAACTAAAAAGTGTTAATAAATAGAGGCAGCTTTTCTCATACAGGGCCGTTGACGGGTTGCAAATTTGGTTTGCCCTCCCTCTGCCTCACTGATTTGTGCATCCTTCTGATTGGCAGTCCTCTATAGCTTTTTAGGATGTATTGCTGTAGTCATTGGCTTGTGAGAGGTGAGTGTTATAAGAGTATTTGAAAATGGGAGTGTTGGGACTGTTGAAAAGAAGCCTCTTGGATGTTGTATTATTTTCAACCCGGATCTGTCAACGGGCCACATAGCTAGCTAATTAGCTAATTAGCCAGCTAGTGCTTTTTTTTTTCATTAACAACTTCATGATTACAATAATTTTAATGATCTTAACATACAGTAAAGTCAACCACAATATTTAAAAATAAACCTTCAAATAGCATCCTCTTCTCTTTATTGTTAAACTACTGCAAATATGCATTTTATAATACAGTATGAGTATAAGAAAATACCCTGGAGAAGGACGTCTTTAATAATGTAGTCAAATTAAAATGTTGATGTTTGAGTTCTACCCCAGGTCATGTTGATGTACAGTATGTTTCTGCATTTTGAAGTCACCACTAGTCTCTACTGTTTGGTGAAACACAATTGTACTTTATGCATATTGATGACTTTTAAGATTCAAATCTGGAAATGCAATGTTATCATTTTATTTTATTTAATCAGTTGTGGCACTTTTCATGAAAACCTCAAATCACTACTTTGATGATACAGTTACTGGGAACCAATTGATTTTCTCAATAGACAGATGAGACCTTTTTAATTTGGGATCATTTATAAAAAAAATAAAATAAAAAAATAAAAAAAACTTTTCAGTTGTCTTTGATTGAATGTCACCCGCTGTGGCTGTCGATTTTCAGCCGTGTAAGAAAAAGCTTTGGTTTGGGTAGCACTAAGCTCTTAAGCATGGCACTTGAAGATAAATGATAAAAGAGAAGTGGTCTGAAGCCCTCTGATGAAATGTCCTCTGGCACATTTTAATCTAGCCCTGCTAGAATCAGCCAGGCACCACAGACCGCAGGGCCGTCCCTCATTTCCATATCTCCCTTTCCCCGGCATAATGGGATGAAATTGCTATCAGCAGACAGCATTTGTTTGCATTTGAGAAGCAGTTCAAACCATCGCAAACAATAGTAATACAGAGCAATAAAATAAGTGGATTGTTGGGCTGCGGGGAGGGTGGCCAGTAGCTCCCAGCAGCTGGGGGCACTTTGTCCAGATGGTCGGGATCCATTTCATTCCACACCAGAGTTTCTGTTTCATTTCGAGTACAAAAGCAGGAAAATAAAAGAAGACGAACATAGAGGGGCTCGGGAGAAGAAAAGGCGAGTTTAGTGTACACTCTGTCCTTTGTGATAATGAATGCTTTGTCAGGGAGAATCCATCAGCGGTCACTTGGGGGGGGGGGAAATGTCAGGGAAAGTTATGGTTTGTTGGCTTTTAACCCACATGGCCCAGCCCTGCAAAGTAATTGAAGAACGGAAAATGTCATGTTGTTCTACCTCATCTGTTTGTGTAGCTGTCTGATGGAATAAATAGAAATATTACCTGGGTAACTCAATGCGCAGCAAGCAGTGCTGTGAACCTGCAGTGCAGAAGTAGTTATCTGGAAGGGGGTACAGATAGGGGAGCATAAATGCATAAATTCAAAGGCATCTATTATTGTGCCCCCTCCACTTAAATATAGTGAGCACTGCCGAGGAGTGTACAAATCTGCCCTCCTGCACCCCGTGTCACCGTATGGACTGCCGCAGCCGCTGGGTGCCCTGTGTCTCATGTCAGGCACGTTGGAGCACACCGGAGCATCGAGCGCCGTGACAACAGGGCGCACGTCCAACGCGGGATGAGGGAAAGAGCCGTTATTAATAACTCCGTCAGCCATTTTCTTTGCGAGATGAAAACGGCACGGGGAGGGACATCACTCATTGTCCCGGCTGGGCGCAGGTTATGGACGGAGCGGTAGCTTTCTGAGATCTTTAAGCTGTGCTTCTCATCCTGTGTGCATCTTAAAGAGACACCAGCCAGGCCAGGGGACTGCTGAGAGGGCCATGGCCCCTCCACCACAGGCACTTCCTGCTGCCCCCTGTCCAACATTATGCCTTTATTGATCCGCTGTGCTAAAGCCAGCTCAGAACCAGGACAGATCCATGGTTATGGATTGACAAAATACTTGCATATACATGGCAAGGATGAGGATGAGGGGTAGCTGCTTGAATATGAAATAAGCTACTACAGTATTTCCACTGGAGGGGGCAGGACCATGAGCATGAGTTTTTATTGTTATTTTATTTTTTTGAAGATGGAAACGCTTATGCAGTATAATAAGAATAGAGCTTTCAGTGGTGGAGCGCGGGACTGAACTATCTCTAACTGGTATCTGGGTATTATTTTCCTGACCTGACAGGAAACCCACAGCATATCTGATACAGTAACACAGTGTTCTCTTTCTCGATGTGAGAAGGTGCTAGAATAATGGCACCGCTGTTCTCAGAATTGCCTGGCTGGGGATGTAGATAATAATCAAATTGAAATGAAAAAGATGATGAACATAAACATCTTATTTCATATGTTCAAAATAACAACCAAGCATAAAGCAGAAGCCACAGCATGCTTTCACAGTGCTATAAAATCTTGAATAATGGCTCCCTGGAATAAAATAAAATGATTCACGCTTAATCAAGCATGAAATGACATTGGCAGATGGCATTACCAATTGTGCTCTCGCTGAAGCTGGAGCACACTATGTTTAGTAGTGGCTATCTGCACCTTTGCTTTAGAAATTGGAATGGTATTGGAATTTGTATTGGAACTGGGTGTTTTGGTCAGATGAGATCTTCCACGAATTGTTAGTGAGGGAAAAATAAATCTAGATGTGTTTTAATTTGGCTCACATCGTTTCTTGAATTGGCTACGAGCAACAATGTCCTCTCAGTAGCAGTGCTTTAAATCCTTGGCTAACTGACAGCATCGGGCTCCACACCAATCAAGTCTGTGTGCTTCATTTATCATTATTCATTGTTGTTATCATTTATAAAGGTAATTTCAAAGGTGAAAAATTGAGAAATCATGCATCTTATAAAACACCCTGTGTATTCTGTATAGATGTAATTGACTTGGCTATGGTAATTAATAATGGTAATTAACTACTGTTGCTGTTTTGTTTGGGTTTCCTTATGCTTTCTATTTTTCATTGAACCATATGTTTGAACCAAAGATGGCAGAAGTAACAGAAGGAAGATCATACAGATACCACTGTATCAGTAAACGGCCCTCATGATTGCCTCAGTAATTCAGAATGCAAAGTGTTCATGCAGTCAGAATAATGGTTGGCAATGCTATTTTAGAATGCAATTATGTTCAGGGCATAATAGGTTAGGTTGAATGAATGTTTGCTTGTAATTTCTTGTGGAACTACACGTTCAGAACTAGAAAATTAGAAAATGAAGTGTGAATAGGTTTGTTATATAAAGCTGACATTTCTGTGTGTTTTTGTTCCTCACAAGCAATGAGCCATGCTGGTACTGTATTTAATGCTCCCTGATAAAACTTACTTAAAGTGAAACAGCGAATGGCTGCAGCATACAATGCTTTTACTTGGCTGAGATTTTGGCCTTTGGTAACATTTCCCATCTCTAAAGAATGTAGTAACAAAATAATTATATTGTAAATAATAGAGGCCTCACTGGTAACTGGTAATAATCAGCTGTATCAACTCAAAGTACATACATTCAGTGAGCACTTTATGAGGTAGACCTGTACACCAGATTGTTAATGCAAATATGATGACATGGTCAAGAGGTTCAGCTGTTTCAGTCCAAATTTCAGAATAAGGAAGATATGTCATCTAAGTGACTTTGACAGTGGAATGATTGTTGGTGTCAGACAGGGTGATTTGAGTATCTCAGAAACTGATCTCCTAGGATTTTCACACATAATAGTCTCTAGGGTTTGCAGAGAATGGTGTGAAAAACAAAAAAATATGCAGTGACTAGCAGTTCTGTTGGCAAAAACACCATGTTAATGAGAGGGGTCAGTGAAGAAGGGCCAGACAGGTCAAAGCTGACAGGAAGGTGACAGTAACACAAATAACCAAACATTACAACAGTGTTATGCAGAAGAGTACCTCTAAACACACAATGCATCAAACCTCAATGTGAATAGGCTACAGCAGCAGAAGACCAATAAGTCTAAAAAATAAGTCTAATAAATACCTAAAGTGCTCACTGAGTGTTTGTTAGGCCCCTGGTTAGGGTAGAATATATTTCCAAGTAAATGTTTGTGTTCACTTTATTCAAAGGAACTTTGCTTATGTCTGATTTTATTTATGCTAATTGGGACCAGCTCAAGGTTTCAGTGAAAATCAATGGAATCAATTGAGTAGGGAAGGGACCACACATAAATGTATGCATACAGCATTTAAGAATGGAGCATAATTGTGTTCATAGTTTATCAACCCGCATTATTTCCATATAGTGTGATATAATCTATTTTACCGTAATGCTAATTGGCTTTATGGTCTCCATATTCAACTTTTGGTATGTTATGATTTATTATTGGTTAATAAGAAATATCATGTGAATTTATTGTTCTGGTCAGGTTGGGTTTTAAGTAGGTAGTAAGCTACATAGGCAGGTCTACAGGTGTGGCTCATATTTCAGTGCTGATCAGGACATCTCCATATAAGCTTCAAAATAAAATAAAAAATGCGTTTATATAATTACCATTACCATCATGATTTGCTAGGCAAAATCATAGTTCTCGATGGTAGGTGGCCTACTAGCTACATACTTGTTTGGAGTAATTCGGCTTGTCGTGTGTTTTTGATGTTGTTGGTGTGGGGAAATAATGGTCACAGGCCCAGACCTCGGCTGAACTGTTTCAGCTTTAGATGAACTATTTTCATGGTCCAGTGAAATCCTCAAAGCAATTTTGTATGTGAAGTGGGGTGAGCTGACAGGGAAACTTGCTAATGTGCTGTAATTACTCTTGACTTCACAGAACCAATGGGAGTGTAATTGTCGGTCCATTGGGAAAAAAATGATATGAGACTTCACTAGGACCTCTCCTGCTGCTATCGCATACATATGCATTACTGTGTGTCACATTTTGGTAAAGGCTTTTGAGAACAAAGGCATATGACTAATTTTAGTGAGGCATATACTCGTACCCAGAAATATATTTTGCTGGGGTTCTTTATAATGGTATCTCCTTATTGGTTGATTGTATTAGCCAATGCCATAATAATGGATAATACGATTAAGGTTGGGCCCAGATTATAATATCAATTATAATATCAGCAATGCAGGCTGAATTGTGACAAATAGTTTATGGAAAGCCTTAATCTCAAACACGGCTGTACATGTTTACAGAAGGATTGTAATGTTCTTGCAGCACAGCACTCATGGTTCTTTAAAGTGCTGCTCCTTCCATGCAGGCAGAGAGCATCGCATTGAAGCTCCAGTGTCATGTTCTGTCTCCAGAGGCCCTGGTCCTCTGTGTGGGATCCCATGGTGATTACCAGTGCCTTTGGCTGGAAGCCTGTTCCACTACACTGTGGATACCTGGGGTAATGGAACCACACTGACTCCCAGTTTTATCTCTCAGATGTTGGAGCGGGCGAGGGACTCCCATGAGCCTCCAGTGCGTCTCCTCTATTGTCTCTTCTGGAAATTAGCTATAGAGGGAGTTATGAGCAAGGTTAATTAAGAACTGGCTTAAAAACACTAATTCTAATTGCTAATTTGCGTGCTGAAAGTATGTGTGTGTCTGTGTGTGCGCGCACATGTGTTTTGCGTGGGTGGTGATCCACAAAGCAGAAAAGAATACGTTGAACATAATATTATTAGTTTATATCATTTTACATTAGTGTATTATTATATCAACAGATATAATTTAATTAACTTTTCATATTGATGCATTACCAAGTAATATATTTGAAGAAAATGAATTTCTTGAGATTGTGTTATCGTCATGGATACATAAAGATTATAGTCACTGCATGAAATGAAAAAGAGATGAATCCCTAATGACCACTAATCAGTAATGATCTTGAACAGCTGTCTAGTCCTATCTGTTAAAATGTAAATAGAGGAAGCAAACAAAACTCGAATGAGAAAAAATCCAGATAAATCAGGTGTGTCTGTTTCTTTTCCACCCTGGGGACATGCCTTTTTGCTGAAATCAGTGTGGTAGCAGGGAACAGGTTTTGAATTGACAAAGTGACCTTTACATCTAGAAAGATTAGTCTAAAGAAACTGTTTGCCATTACTGGCAGTCCATTTATTTGATGGATTGAAAAGGTCTTCTCTTGTAGTCTTAGTAAATATTTGTAGTCCAATGCAATTTTGCGGGAGTAGAAGTTCTGTCTTCATGACTCACAATTGCTGGGTGGATGTGGAGATATGAACCTATCATAGGAAGTACTCACTTGAAAAAGTAATACAACCCTCAGAAGCTGCCAAGTGCCCTCTAAATAAGGGGGGATGTTCGACAACAAAAAAATGAAACTTAAAAAAAGACATTTCTAACATGTAACTTCCCTGTGCACATTGCAGTGTTTGAAACACGATTTGCTGCTCCCGTAGTAGCCTTATTGAAAGAGTTTTGTGTATCTTGTCTGCCTTGTCTGCATAGTGTAACAGATGACGTGAAACATGGTTCACATCGCACTTGGTGATTAGAATATGTGCTGTGTTAACAGACTATGATTAGCCAGTAAGCTGATATGCATGATGGCACTGTCTGGGTTGGGTTTCTTGGTACTGTCCAAAAGAAAGCTGTCATCGGGAGGGATAATTTCATGAGATTCAAGCCCTCCTGAAACAGTATCAGGATATCAGCTCCTATCTGGGACGATAGGCCCAATGTATAATGGCTAATGGAGATCTGTTGTTGAGACAAGTGTAATGCATACTTCTCTACAGCCAAATTGACTCTGTTTATTTTCCCTTCATGTTAACAGTATGAGACATCTCTGTGGTCCAGATAGTGTAAATGGAGCCTCTGTTATCCTTCCTGCCTTTCTCTCTCCACACTAAATTCTATCGGACTCTTTCAGCCGCTTCATCAAACCTTCATTTGACCTAGATTTGAATGTGCATACACAGATGAAATCCCAAGTAAGCAAATAGTTTGGTAGATTTTTATGTCGGCATATAATTTTTAAATATTGTGTAAATAGAAAGGCACTGGCTCGGTGGAGATGAGGATGAGGATTCATGTCCTGTAAAATGGATAGGGCTCTGGAGAGAGGCAGAGGAATCAGCACCATCTCCCAGGATTCAGGTCAGGGCATACAATTTCCAACATGACAAGATATTTGCAAAAGGTTTATGCTAGTCTGTGCTAGTGTGTGTATGCTTTGTGTGTTTGTGTGTTGTGTGTGCGTGCATGCATGCTTGTGTGTGCGTGTGTTGCATGCTTCTGTGTGCTCGTTTGCATTATACCGGATGAATTTAACATGAATGTGCATATGTGCATTTAGACTTTAGAGTTTATGTAAGAAGACGACTGTTGCCATTTAAAAACTCCTAAAACCTTGTGGGGGTTGGGGAGTCAGATTTAGGTAACATGAAATCTTAAATCAACAGTGTGTGGTTAAAGACAATTCTTTGATTTTAATTGAGATGTATCCACACAAAATTAATTTATGACCTCACACAAAGACAGATTGGATTTACATTTATGCTGTCTTTTACAGTGTTTCAAATTATTATGCTGATTGTGAGAGCAAATAGGCATGTAACCGCAATAAGGCCACAACCCATTTTCTTTTCTGTAACCTCAGTCTAACACGAGATACCCTAGAGCAGGATGCATTGCAGGTACGTGGAGCTCATGAATGGTAAAAAAAAAAAAAAAATGGCTGTAGCCTCAAAAAAAGAAAACATTCTGATCTGCTGATAGAAATTGATGTGGAAAATATTCTAGTAACTCATTAAACTGTGTCTGTTTGCCATCTGTTATGCACTCAGAATAAACAATTACCCACTTCATCGCTGGACCAGCAGGTGGCACTAGCATGTTACATGACCAAGGCAAGCTGTTCTGCTTGGCTGAAGGGGAATTGTTTACCATCATTCAGTTCCACTGCCAATACACAAATGGTAATTATGCTGTTAGCAAAAGGGAAAAAAAAAAGGAAAACACTGGTTAAGAAATGTGTGGCTCACTTTTGCTTATGCTTTCACTTCAAATTTATTGAGTAGCACAGGTTATTTAAAAGAAAGCATGCAGTCAAAATACGATAACGCTGTCCATGTTGCAAGCTGTTGTGTACTGATGAGAGAGTAGGCTTGCTTTTTCATTGGCAGTTTCAGACACATTAATTACAGACAGAGTACTGTACGGATAGTGTAAGAAGGGATGGACACTAAATGATACTCATCATACCTATTAAAATACAACCTATCATTACTACATGAGATGTGATGTTATACTATAGAATAAATAGCAATAACAAGATTTCCATGATATATTAACATGTATATACACTCAGTGTGCACTTTATTAGGTAGACCTGCACACCTGCTTGCTAATGCAAATATTTAATCAGCCAATCATGTGGCGTTGTCAATGAGAGAGGTCAGAGGAGAAGGGCCAGACTGGTCGAAGCTGACAGGAAGGTGACAGTAACGTAAATAACCACGCATTACAACAGTGGTATGTAGAAGAGCATCTCTAAACACACAATGTGTCAAAGTGGATAGGCTACAGCAGCAGAAGACTAAATAAGTCTAATAAATACCTAATAAAGTGCTCACTGAGTGTATACACACACACTAAATAATCTGAATAGACACAATGTTGTGAAATGTTAAAGAATCATTTTACTGTGAGTTTACTTCAGTTGTGTTGTGTTGTGGTGTTTGACTTCACTATCTGCTGGCTAATCTGCCCTGTGTCCTGAGCTAACAGCAGTACCACACCTTGAGTTCACACAAGCTCAGCAGTGACAGTTGCAAGAGGACTTAGCCTTGTCAGTGTGAGGCTTATATGTTTAGAGCACTAGACTGGATTTATCTGGAAGGAAAATCTTTGCGGTTCTTTCCCGTTGAGTTGAAGCCGTGTCTCTGTTTCAGTGCACAATTTACTGTGCAGCAGCCATCCTGCACGAGTGGGGTAATGGTGTTTATTGTGCAAAACCACTACAGAAACGCCACTGGTGCTGCATACGGCCCATGGCCTGGGCGAGGGGAGTCAGACTATAGAGAGCCGCACTGCCTTCTTACAGAATGGACTACGCAGTTGTCATTTAATATTGATTTTTCCCCCTCAGCCAAATGTAATAAACACTCTTGAGAAAGTCTCTTGTTTAGTAGCGCTGGAATAATGACTCCCATAGCATGTGTGTGATGAAACGCCCTGGCGGCTCCTCGTCTTGTCGAGACTGCGTGATGCTTATGAGGAACCGGTCCTCCCCCTTACCTACACCACAGGAGCGGGGTCTGTTCTTCCGCGTCTGCCCATCTCTGCTCACGGTGGGCACCACATCCACCAGTCATCACGGTAATAACGATAACGAGAGTGACATTTTTAATGAACTCTCATCACTTCATTAATTTTATAGCTCTCCATTATCTAAATGTGTGTCCTTCTTCTGTCATGTATTATTTTTGTAAACAAGCAAATATCTACCCTGTCCAAACCAATGTTCTGTAGACCGAGAAGCCAGAGCCATCTGTTGCCAAGACTACAGCGAGATTAGATGACAACAGTATGATTTGTGCTTGCTTTCACATCGAACAGGAATGCATTGTGTGACTAGAGCCTATGTGTGTACTGAATGAAGTATCTCCACAGTATCTGGGATTAAAGACCTTGCCCCTTTAATCTAAGATATTATCCTCCATGTTATGTCCTTGAGAAACAGAAGAAACAACTGTAATATATAGTGGATTGAGGGTAAATTGTGCACTTGATTTAAATTATGCTTCCACTCCTCAATCACAGAGTGATTCTGCCTTTTTTCCCAGAGCAAAAAGACCTCATTAAAACAGGTCAAGGCGACTCACTAATGGTTTCTCTCAATGCTAATAACAAGGGTCAGTTTGCAACTCACACAGCACTGTTCTTTTCATCCAACTATTTATAATGCATTATTAATGAAGTATCGTTACAAAACACATTGAAATAGTCATAATAATTATCCTGGGGCCTGGGTGAAGGCACACATCACAGTGTTAATATTGAATTTTTCTCCGTGGGTTATAGTGGCAGAGTCATATTAAACAGGACTAAATCTACACTGCTCTCCATCCACACATTACCTGTATTGATACCCAATAAGACCGTTTTTGGTAAATTCAATGATTAGGTGACCAGGCACTGTATGGAGAAGGGCTCAAGCTTGGGTTTAGTGTCAATACTGTCCCTGTTGAGATGCGGAGGCCCTCTCAGAAATGGCATGTGATCCTCCTGCATTTCCTCTCTCATTGCGACATGGAACTTTGCATTTACAAATAGAGTGTGTCATGGAGGTGTAATTTGCATAATGTGTATAATGCCATTCATGGACATGTGAATGGGACCTCAGCAATGATCCAGCGGAGCCTCTTTGACCACACGTACAGCTGAAAAGGAGAAATTAGTCTGTCTTTTCAGACGACATGGCACTCTCACATTTCCTTTTATTGTGCTTTTCATGTACATATTCAAAATGCCATCTCAAAGTAGCAAGTAAAGCAAACCTTGCAGGGTAGAAATCAATCCTACCACTTCCTTTAACTGCCGTAATTTAAGTGCTAAATCATTAAGATGCTTAACTAACAGACTGATACTCATATGGTCTGTCAATATTTCAACAGTGCACTGCATCCCACCATGATGCAGTTTGTAAATCCATACAAGCTCATGAGCATCCTGGCATTCTCTAATATGCTCATGGTTCTGCATCAGTTATGTGTTTTTAATTCACATAACTGACATCCTGATCATACTTTATTTCCTTATCTGAAATCTTGTGACATTGTATGGGCATAATGATTTGTACTTTGATCAATGCCACTACAGAATGTGAGGGCCCTTATAAAATGTGATAATCCACATATTCACTTTTGTTCTACCCATTTAAATCAAACTGCAACCATTGATATTTCTTCCTAAACCGTACCTGTCATTGATGAAGCCAAGATGTGTAACCCACACTTTCTGCAGTACAGTGGCTATCCATTCTCTTTCAAACCCAGTGTAGGAAGGTACTGCCTGACTTTCCACGGAGATAACAACCCCAATTAGTTTCCTGTTTCCTGACATTCACCCATCAAAGCCAAGAACCAGCATCTTGTATTTTTTTACATCAAAGACTATTATTCTTTTTCTCTTTTTTCAAATCAGCATCTACCCTCAGGATCTCTGAATTTCCTATTTTTTCCTCTCTCACCCTAAGCAAAGACCTTCTCTCTGAGCTGGATCATAGGAGAGCTGGCAATGCTGCAACAAGAGACAACAAAGGGAAGATTCCCATTTGCACCCCAGAGATGTCAAATAGTTTATTATCTTTCTTTTATCTTTCTCTTCCTGTCTATGTATTGATTCTATTATTCTGCTATAACATGTGAAGCCCAAATCTGAAGTGAAGCAGAGAGTTTTGGTATGGAGGGCACATCTCCATATACCATCCTTACTATGTATCACAAAGCAATAGTTTAAAAATGCATGATCCCTATGCATAATGTATAATAATGTTTAAAATATAAGATGTTATCCTTTGGGACACAGTGCTAGAGTCCAGCTTATCAGCTCTATTGATCTCAGTTGGGGTTTGAATTAAAAGACCTCAGCAGTAGATCTGAAATCCTTGAGTCCTACAGATTTCAGTACAGATATGCGATGAAATAACCATGCACTCGTCCAGAAAAATACAACACAGGCAGCAATTATCAACACCTGCTTTAGCTAGCTCCACTTACACTATTCACATTTTACCTACGTTCCTTCTAGAGCAGAGCTAGATTATTTTGCCACGGAGATGGTAATTATCTCTTGACTTATTACGCTCAGCAGAGGTTCAACCAAGTGTGAATGAATGTCCATTCATTCCCACTGTCCCAGTCCCCCACCTGTCCCAGCTCCGGGTTTATTAACCTAACATGCCTTTTTAAAAGGATTTACACACAAAATTAGGTAGTACAGTGTGAGCGCTGTACTTCAGAGACCCCCACACTAGAGGACTGGTCAATACAACCTCCTCCACAAACCTAGGCCAAATCTCCCAACCTTTTGAAGGAAGCATGGCTGACTAATCAAAGAGAGGATCTGAAGCACTATTGATCAGTGCCTGTGATGGGATTCGATTTGGAGCCAGAGTGCCCAGGTGATCCCTCCATCTCTTTCTCTGGCTGAAAATGTGAGCGCCAATTTACTGTCTCTCACATCCCAGGCACTGCTAGCAGTCTCCCGTTGCATGGAGTGGGTGGCTTTCAGGGTATATTTTGTGCCCATGTTTTCAGAGCCATTGTAAATTGCTAAAATACTATACTAGAAAGTTTTTTTTTTTCGTTTCACATGTTTTAGACATATTTTTACTACTTAGTTGTTTTGAAATTCAGGTTTGAAATGGGCTAATTTGATGTCAGTGACCTGCAATTTTCAATGTCCTGCAATAACATTGAAATAATCGTTGCCATGAGTATCAGATTCTCTCATGGCTTTTAAGACGGTTTCTTTTCTTTCTTTTTTTTTTTTGGAAGACCCCTGCTTCCATGTTAAAGGTTGAACCTAAAATCTATCAACAGAAGGTGAAAGAAACCAGATGGGAAGTCTCTATCCTCTGTGCTCTGGTCATGCCTGCCTTCAAACATGAACCCACAAGTATAATTTCACCAACTGGACTGGAATTACTTCCTCAGAAGATGTGCAAATATTATAGTTTATATTTGAGCCTTGAGTAATACCCGAAACGGGGAATGAAGTGTTTCAGAGTATGATGTGTCCTGAGTGAAAGGGTCTGATTGAAACTGCACTGTGAACTGCGCTAGGAATAAATAGCTACTTCCTGTGTGTTTGTTAACTGCAGTGAGCAGTTAGGATTGTGTTGGTTCTCTTGCCTTTTGTTGGTTTTCTTTTTCCAAGCTTCAAATAAAATGCATATAGAGTACAGTAGACCATAGCTAAGCATAATCCATAAGGGATTTGTAGACCGTTGTACTAAATACTAGCATTCAGACGATACATTTTTTTTAAATTTTTGCGATTGGAACATACATATCCATGTATGTTCAGCGGTTATGGTTCCTACCGTCTAACTTCTCTGATAACAATGGCTCTCATTTAATTTGTTTTCAAATACACGATACCTTGTGTAAATAACACCGCTTTGGAGTTGCTGAAAGGTGCATTTCTTCACTTTGAAGGAGATAGGCTTCATGCTAAGCTAACATGTTATGCTAACATGGAAATTGAGCCAGTGAATGCACAAAAATGAAAAGTCGGGGGAAAAAGGCATATTTCCCAAAATGTTGGTGGTTTCCTTAAAGTGCTGTGGATGAATTTACATCACCCTGAATCCTGTCAGTATAAACAAAGGTGTTATTGCTTTTCCAAAGTTTTAATGATCAAATGATTTTTTTTTGTGTGATATAACAATATGTGACCCACTCTATCATAATCCGATAGATTATAGAGAAATATTTTGCCTTTCATAATCTACATGTTTTAATGCCAGATTAAGAGTAAAAATACAAGATTTTAAAGGCAAGATGTCAAAGTGAAAATAACACCAGGGTTGAGCATTGTTTAGAGGTTCGCCAGCTTGTTACCGGCCATCATCACTATGCAGTCCACAATCACGACCACTAGTGACCACTTTAATATCTTGGCTTTCATGATTTGTATGTCTCAATGTCAAATTCAGTTTTAATATATAGTTTTAAAATGTAAGATGATAAGGTAGCAATACAGTTTTGCGTTGGAGGAAAACCAGTCACTGTTCACCAGTCACAAACCACCCCATCAGCTACGTTCATGGCTTGTTAATGTATTTGCTTTCATGGCCTGTATGTCTTAATGTCAAGATTAAAAATATAGTTTAAAAGGGTTTACATATAAGATGACAAAGTATAGCCACAGAGTTTCGTTAGCTCAGTGTTGGTAGTCTCCAAGCCTTACGTAACTACCATCTTGCAACAAAACTTTGAAGCCGTTTTTCTCAAAAACATAGTTTGGTGGCTTTCTGAAATGAGCTTTTGAGTGCTTACACCTGCCACAAAACCTTATTTAGGAAATGAAATTAGGGTTTTTAGGGTTCTTATAACATGCTATCATTTGTCAAAACGAGTTATTGGATGCAGCAAACACATTATTTGCTGTTCATACCGAGAGGAGAAGTCTGGCTTACCTAACTACAATGTTCCTTTTGGATGGATCTCTGTATTTTAGCTCAGCCAATATACAGTGCATTCTCAAGTGTCCAGGTACTGGTTCATTAATGGCGATACTGTATGTGGGTCACTGTTTGCAGGAGTTGCGGCCCTGGGTGAATAGCAATGGAGTAACACTCTATTCTTAAAGGAGCACACTGATATGAACAGAAAGACGGACAAGCAGGACCAATTAGGGAGCCCCCACATCCAACGATATCCACGTACTTCAACAGAAAATCTGCACTATGCACAGCACAACACAAAAATATCCCCAAGGGACATTATGTCCCGATTTGTATCAATTAAATGGCTCGATTGTGATGCTAACCACAGCACTGTATTCAAGAATAAAGTGGGGGGTTACTGTGGTTTTGTTTCCAGCTTAATGTATGCAAACGTCAATAGATGGGCTTTTAATTTAATGGTAATACAAACAGAGAGCAGGATCTTCGGTTAGTTCTCAAGGGACCTAAAATTTCCCTTTTAAAGAAAAGGCTGCAAATCAACTTGTACTTTCTGCAAAGCACAAACCGTTTCTGTCGATGGCGGACATGAATGAAACTTCCCCTTCTTTGTTTTATATTGCAATAACTTTGCAATAGTTGTACAAGTGGTGCAGCTGCTGTTTTGTCTTCAGAGACCCGCTCTTTCTTCAGCACCTGGTTGGCAGAGTCCTTCTCTGGAAGAGACTAGTGGGTACACCATTATTGCTGCTGTAGTCAGCATCCAAAATGGGGAATTTGTGTAGATTTCTTGTTGAACTCATCATTTGAGTGTTGCATCTTTTGTGTGCTTTGCCCCAGGTACGTCTTCAAAAGAACCTGAAGTATCTTACCCTGCATTGTAGACATCATTAGGAGTCGAAAACAACAAGACTGCTAGCTTCGAAATTACATCCCTCTTGCCTTCTTTTATGTAATAAATCAATTCTCAAGTCATCCACCTGGAGCGTTAATTACCAATTTATATGAGATTCACAGATCATATTGTGGGGGGATTTCAATGACAACCTTGTAGTTCATGAAGAGCAATTAGCTCAATCTGACTTCGCTAATTAAATACAAGATTGATGGCAGAAAAACAAAGGATTATGGACTCTGGCAGTAAAACAAAAGGTTGTTTTTCAAGCTCAACCATTCTTATTGTTTTCCGCTGAGTTATGGATTTCATGCGCATTATATGCACATTATATTCACAAGTTGTAAAGTGACATTTCAATTTCTGAAATTGTTGTGGCAGCTGTAGTATTCTAAAGTACAAATCACCAATACTGTGTGAAATTTCAGTTTTCATACAGGTATTTTATTTCTAGATGGATGTGTGCATGTGTGTGTGTGTGTGTGTGTGTACTGTACTGTACAGGGCAACATTGTTGTGTTTTTTTTTGTATGGACAGAACATAAAGCAATGGCTATGTATCATTCTGACAACACAGACTTAGTCAGGTATGTTTTATACGTTAGATATGTAAACTATGCATGATAAAAGAAATGTCTGAAAAAACCTAAACAACGTGTAAAAACCGGTGGTATCATTGGTTTTAAGCAATGCACAAAGCAGCTCCTGTATTATATTCTAAATGTAACACCAGAATGAATAGAATGTGCAAAAAGTGAGACTTCCTCACAGGTGTGGTTCTTCTATTCATTATGCACATAATAATGGACAGGTCTGATTGTCTATGGCTTGTATGGTTCCATGAGGATACCTTTGTGAACTGGAAGGAGTAGTTATTTTGCAGTAGAGGTAGGCTACAGTAAAACCATGATAACCAGTATTAAAATATCTTGGCTTTGGAAGGACTCAACAGTGGGTGACCAAAAAGCTGGCTACTCAATAATTTCTTTAGGAAAATATTTGGCAGGAATTGTGTGTCATGCTATTAACTGTTATAACAAAGACTGAATCTGATATTTCCACTTTGGTGTTTCCATTTGTGTGTGTGTACGTGTGTGCGTGCACATGTGCTACGCACATACAGTACAGTAAATCTACCCTGCAGAACCTATTATTAGAGCATACGTAAAACAATGCTTTAACGTACTGTATGTCTGGTGCCCTGTAGGCCAAACGCCAACCACATACTGACACAATAAGCATCCCTGGGACAGTAATTCGCACACAGACCATGGACTAAGGTGTGTGCTTTCTCCATTTCTTTACATCAGAGGTGTTGCTGTGGCATGACAATAATCAGATGAAACGTGTTTGATATTGTTTTTACACCTCACAAAGACGTCTGCTTTATTGCTGCCGAATTCACCGGAATGCATGGCCGGGAGGCTGACTGGAATATTAAGTGTGGTGGCCTGGCAATATGGAATATAAATGAGTTTATTTTATACTGCTGAGCTCTACAACCTGACGCAATGACTTCTGTCTTTGTAATAAATCATTCCTATTCCGACAGCTTTGTACTCTCAGACCATTGTTTAATACTATCTGCAACTGAAAAACCAAATTGGTTTACATTGCGGAAAGGTAACTGTGCTTGTAATGGATGATGTGCTGATGAAAGATAGAATGTAGTTGACTTATTGATGGTAATGAGCTAGGAGATAGGAAAATGTTGCAGGGATGGTGTCAGGTAAAAATGAAAACCCAGGAGAAATCCCTACCTTGCAGTCAGTGTTGCAGGTTTTCTCTTGTGGAACTCATTTCCCTACCCTTTCTAACGAAAGTAGCACAGAAATGAAATGCACATTTTGTATGGTTGGCAGATGCAGCAGAAATGTTTTTTTTTTATTATCCCATCAAGAAGTGCTTGTTGATAGGATAGCAAAATTTAAGTATGAGGTTTTTCCCCCTTTCATTCGCATCTGGAGCATTTCACTGCAGATGAGAAACCTTGGATATGAAGCAGCATTTCCCAACTATGTTCTAATATCACAGGAAGTACAGAATAAGTATTTTTCACGCTCTCGTCTTCATGCAGTGTTTCACTTGTCCTGTTCTCAAACCAATGGGTTTCTGCTCTCCTGGCATGCTCTCCTGTCATGGTAATTGAGTATGAATAAGGCTCTCATTTTAGCCTGACAAACAATACCACAGCAGAACTGTTCCATATCCGCCATACGACTGAGGATAAATTACAAATGAGCATGTGGGAATCAGAGAGAATGTGGATTACTTTAATTTGTCATCTGTCAAAAAGTATGTTCAATTGAACAGTAGTCAAATTATTCTTTAACGCATTTTTGTATATCCAAATGTAATGTACAATAAAAACAAATGGCAAATTAACCAATTGTATGGCAGTAGCCCCAGAAGACAGTGGTTGTGGATTTGAGGGAGGTTAGGAGAATTTTTGGCTGTGTAATGCCAGAGTGGTAGAAGCAGAAGCCAAGTAGCTTATTCCATTGAAACAAAATGGCCTCATCCGGTGTTTGCAAGAGAGTATAATAATAATAATAGATAATTGTGGCCCAAATGTGTTAATTAGATTACACGAGGCCAGAGAGATTTTTTAAAATGTCGCTGAAGGGGGGCTCCTGAGTTAAACATCTGAACTTTAAAATGAAACTTCAACCTATGGTTAGGTAGCATACAATAGGCTTACCAAAATCATCATTCAGATGAAAGATGACACTGGTAAGCTCAGTAATTGCAATGGGGCTGGTAGTTCAAGGAAGACCTTGACAGTTGGTGACTGAAGAATTCTCCCAATAACAAAGAAAAACCCCAAATGCCTGTCTGACAGATCTGAAACACTCTTCAGGAGCCATGTATGCATGTGTTAGTGACTATTTTATACAGAAGACTTCACAAACAGGTCTACAGAGATAGAGTGTTTGCTGCAAAAATGGGATGGCCAGGCCACATTTTGCGAAGAAGTGCCTAAAAGAGCCTGTAGAGTTCTGGAAAAAAGGTCTTCTGGACAGATAAGACCATGATTCAGTGGGACTGAGTGATGGCAAGAGAGTTTTGGCATGTATGGCTGCCACAGGTGCTGGCTCATTTGCCTTCATAGATAATGGAACTGCCAATAGCAGTTGTCTTATATGCTCATGTTCAATCAAATACTGTACCTCCAAACTCATTGGACAGTGCCTCATCCCACAAAAAGGCAATGATACTCAAACATACACTTTCTCTCTTTCTTCTTAATGATGTTCCAAACTGTTTCGGTGAGCTTATTGTTTAACCTATTGACTTTCATTGGCACCACTCTGGTCTGGATCAAGACTAGATACGGAAAGCTTTCTTATATCTGCTCTGAGGATTGAATACACCTGACTAATTGGGGGGACTATGTATAAAAGGGATGCTAGTCCTACACGGATCACCAGATATGGATGGAAATACCCTCAAATTACAGGTGACTTTCACCTCATATTCATTGTTTCAGTTCAAATCCAATGTGCCAAAAGAACAGGAATTGTCCCACTGTCCAAATACTTACTTACTGCACTGTATGACCCAGAGTCATAATGAACTAGTTTTTAGTAACCATTAGTACTAACATAATAAATATAATGATCAAAACAAAAATAGTCAGGAAAGATACAAGATGGAGAGTGTGTTTGGAAAAATCCATAGTTTTAGTGTTTGATTTATGATGTATAATTTACAATGTATAATACCAGAACACGGGGAATGTCAGGCACTATAACACTTTGATTGATGTAAATGTGACCAATATTTATAGAGAAAATGTCAAATAACTGCACAACGTCCCTCTGTTTGGAAGAGCGTGTTAGCTCACGATGGCCTGGACACCGTCGTATAAGTCTGCCCGGTTAACAGTCTCTCATTAACAACAGCTTCCCCACCACAATGTCACAGTGGAGCACTATTACCATGTCACTGTATGCTGAAATGGATCAGGAATGTGACTTTTTATGAAAACAGAAGGAATTATACCCTACACACACACATGCGCACACACACACACAAACCAAAGCTGATCTGGAAGTAATTTTTTACTTATTCGTCATGAAAGTTGCACTGTTCGGAACATGGTGAACTAACTTGGTGTTCGGAACATGGTGAGCTAACTTGGTGTTCGGAACATGTTGAGCTAACTTGGTGTTCGGAACATGGTGAGCTAACTTGGTGTTCGGAACATGTTGAGGTAACTTGGTGTTCGGAACATGGTGAGCTAACTTGGTGTTCGGAACATGTTGAGCTAACTTGGTGTTCAGAACATGTTGAGCTAACTTGGTGTTCGGAACATGTTGAGCTAACTTGGTGTTCAGAACATGGTGAGCTAACTTGGTGTTCGGAACATGTTGAGCTAACTTGGTGTTCGGAACATGGTGAGCTAACTTGGTGTTCGGAACATGGTGAACTAACTTGGTGTTCAGAACATGGTGAGCTAACTTGGCCATTGAGTAAAGTACTAGGATGGACCTCATCATGTAACGCTATTGTCTTTAAGACACATGTTCAGTGTAGGTTATAGATCTGTCTCTGAAAGGCAGGCCAGTCCTCAATGTATTGTGAAATAAAACTGAACCTCGTAAAGCAACCAATCCATTCTTGGACATTACTCATATAAATGTAAAGCATATAAAAATGTAATATCTTATAATGTATAACTTGTATTACTATGGCTTTCTTCAAATCAATCATGTTGAAAAAAAATCCATAATTAAAATTGCTTGCAGGGAAAGACCATTAACATGTCTTTTTTTCCTTTTGAAAATTAAATATGTATCCTGTCTCTGATGTATGGGCTGTATTAATCTGGAATGAGATATTGCCATTATTATGAGAAAGGGCAGGTTAATCATATTGGAATTATAATTATATGCACTGTTTTCTCAGTACTATTTAACTTAAAAGCCAGCATTCTGGCTGATTGTAATCATGGTACAATAGGTAAAATGTGTTAATGTACAGAACAGCTGTAAGCCAATTGCTTGAATAACAGAGATCTGCACCATTCACTATTTGACAGTCTTGATTACCATATTCTACAAAATGCATTAACAGCACTACGTACAGTGCTGTGAAATGGTATTTGGTCACTTCTTGATTTATTTTATTAATGCATATTTATCACACTAAATGGTTTCAGATATTTAGACAACATGTAAGATCAGACAGAAAAGGGAACTTGAGTAAACACAAAGCCAAACTAAACTATTATTTCTTTCATTTCATGAAAAAGGTTATTGCACAATGTTTCACTGTACTTTTGTAGTACTTTCACCTCATAGTGCTTTGGCTTTTGTAGTGATTGGAGGCATCTGTTTTGTCATAGGAGCAAAGGGCTCTGGCTACCTTAGCAATATACTTTCCTGAAAATAAGTTACAATAACTTCAAATCCCACTCGTTACACACATCAAATGTTATATATACACTTGATTAGCGAAATATTGGTTTAAAGAGCATTTACAGCAATAATTTAAAAAATGGTCATCCTAATGTATATATGACTGGAAGTTTAAATGTTGAAATGAAATTTCTGGAAACAGACAAGCACCAAACATATCCCTGGGGAGGTGGTTAGCTGGAGGTGCCTATAATAAGCACACGTGGTCCATAGCCTGCACAAGTCTGACATACAATTATTGATGTATGTGTGATTCCAGCCAGACACTTTCCCTGGCCTCTGTTTCATCACAGACGTGCTTTTTATTTAATTAAATAGTTGTGCCAGGATGCTTCGCGTGAACCCATGTTTTGTAGGGCGCCTTTATGTTGAAGTGCTGACATTAGTCGCCGGTTTCGGGTTCCCAGTTAGGTGCGACCGATCGATAATGGTGCCCCTGGATTCCAGTGCCATAGCTGAAGTGTCATTACCTGTCCCTCTGCCATCAGATCAGCAGCATAAGAGGCAGACAGACTGACATGGTGCTGAACATACCCCAGAGGCACTGCACACTCCCCCAGTGAGGCCCTTTACAGTGTGAATGATCGCTGACAGCTGGGTTATTAATGGCTGCACTCAATCACATCAGTTGATAATTAATCTTCAGCTTTCAGATATATATCTCTGTTGATATTCAGATTGTGCTGCTCTTCAGGTACTGTGGCGACACCGGAGTTAAGGTGACCCATAACGATTCCAGCGTGCGACTGGCAGAATGAACTGGCTGATACGCTGCCGATTTCTATAATCTGTAATGAATTAAAAAAGGCTGAACGCTATTAATGGCATTCACGGTGATGTATCTCACCACTGCCAAACCCATTAAATGCAATTCATGAGGCACTTTGTGTTAGGCCTGGTCTTTCATGCAAACTGCACATAATTAGCACCATGCAAAATGTCTCTTCAAGATGCAAAAGAGGGTGAATGGCAGCATTGTTTCCATTAGTTATAACAAGATAATTCACACATACGCTTGACTGCTGATGATCCAGAGTGCAGCTGAAGCTTGGAGATTCTGAACATGCGATCACAAATGCGTGTAATTCTCACCTCCTAATTGGATCTGAGAGCACTGCTCGTTGGGAGTGTCGCATGTTATAGAACTTCCTCGATCTTCATAGGTTCATTGTCTTTGATCATTGATATTCTCCTTAAAGCTACACACTTCAAACAGAGGAGAGGAGACCCAGGCAAATCATGGCCGCTTCTTTCAAGAAGCTGTTTGTGCTCCGCCATGTGATTGATTTAATAAGAAAGATCAATACTCTTAAATAATGTATCGTGTGTACATACAGCGCATGTGCTTATGTTTCAGAAGCTCAGCGTTAACTGGTTGTGTTTTCTTATCAGGATTATAAAACTGCGGAATTATTCCAAATAATGAGCTGGGCCAGGTCCCATCACAATGCATGAAGGTGTGAATTATTCATTAGAATTTTAAAGGTCTTGTATAACTGCATAGTAGAAATATTAAACAATTTTACTTTCATAGGACTCCCACTTGTTCTGTGGTACCTTTTCTAGTTGTGGTTTTTGATCTTTTTTTAAAAACATGTTGTAGAGCTGGGTTTTTTAATGATGTGGAAAAGGTCAGAAAGACTGAAGCCAGACAAGATGTAAGCTCAGGACGGTAAGGGAAAACCAATTCTAAGGTAGCCATTTTCTAATTCTGTATTTATATATTAACAAAAGTAAAATTCAGGCAATGGACCATTGAAAACTCAGGGTGTGATAAATATTTAAGCTGTACACAGACCAATGCTTAAAAAATGCACTTTGAGGCTGTGAAAAAAATTATAATTTTGCAAACCAACTGTCACATTGGATCAGGTCCTGGGAGAACTTAAACTTCTGCTAGAAGCTGCTGGCAGCTCAGATCTCTAGTAATGAAGAGGTTGTAACTATATCTAGCAAAATTAAGTCCTTGGAGCAGCTGGAGATTTATGGTGCTACTGCAGAGCACTTTACTGATTCAGTGTACCTCCACTGAATAATTTATCATTGTTTACACAGCACTCGGTAGTAAATGTTCTCGTGCATTGCTATTTAGGAGCTTTCTCTCAACAGTGGAATGGAATGCTGTGGTGGATTGAAAACGTCACTGCATTCAGAAGCCAACTGCCTTAAACAGCATGAACATAGCACACTGACCATGTTTACATTCAGGGAATAATATTTTTGAATTCCTAATTCCTAACATACAAAATCTTATAACCTGTTCATTGTAGTAACTAAAAAAATCCATTAAAAAAAACATATTTGACCAAAATTGGGCCCAAGATATCCATACAGCATGATATCACATACAATAAAATATGCAAATATGTTTTTTATTTGTAAATATTATAATATTCTGGCTGTTTATTGTGCCTGATAGAATAGAACAAAAATACCTGCTACTGCTAGTACGTACTGTTCTGTTATTGTGTCAGTTTCTGTTATTAGTATTGTAATGAGTTCTTGGTGATCATATCTAATTTTGCCTCTTTTCTGCTGGATAAGATGGCTTCTGCCTTATACCTGCATCCTGTACTAGTCTCCCTAGTAACAGTTCTCAGTAGCAGTAAACACTCCCCGTGTGCAGAGAGGTGAGAGAATGTGGATGAGAATAGCAGTGATTTAATTCACTGTGTTTCCATTTGGAATGTAATGCTCTTACAATACTATATCAACTTTCATTATCCCTGCTTGCTGAATTGATGCTTTTATCGTAATTAAAAGTGAATAGTGTGATGTGTATTTAGACTCTAATGCAATTTCATCAGATTCTTTAACGGACCTCAATATTACTGTATGTTCAATTTAAGCCTCCGTAATATGCATTTTGTGTCAATTAAGTAATATTGTGATTGCATATCAATCTCTCAGTTCCTAGCTGAAATGAACTGGCCATTAGGATGGCAGGGAAATATGTAATGCTACCTGTGCAAACTAGATCTTAATGCTGATCATTACGCTGCCACAAATCTCTAGTTCATTGTGTCTCCTCCACAGTACAGCTTCTGTGTTTTGAAAAGCACTGTTCTGATTTTACATGTGAAAATTACGTTTGAAAAGTTAATCCCCTGCAGTGCGTGTGGTTGGAATCTCAGATCTATAATAGCTGCAATAATGCAGCATTATAACCGTTTAATTTGTATTAATCTGAAGTTAAACAGTAATCATTTGTAAACAAATTATACATCTTTGAAGCAATGCATGAAGGCACACAATTTGAGAAAAGTAGCAGTTATATCAAACGTGAAACAAGCCCTATTTTAGAATCTCTTTTCCCCAGCTTGTTTCCATGTCTTTTCTCCTGTGTATCGTGACAGGCTCATTTGCTTGTTGTACATAGATTTCCCAGATTCAAAATGTCTGGTGAGCCCTCCACTTGTGATTCATATCATGATTAATATACAGTATATTGCTTAATCTCGTCCTTGAGTGTCTCCCTGACATAGCCTATGTAAAATTATATGGGTGCTGAAAACAGTGTGTTTTAGCTGCCTTATGTTTTCCTCTTTTAGTCAGATACTATCTTATATTACATTGATTCATAACCTGTGGCTCATACTCCCACACTGTTTTTAAAAGATGTATTGACATACCTTTGGAAGACACCACAACAATGTAGTCCCTCTGAAAAACAAGGAATAGTCCATTTGCAGTCCTTTATTTTTCTGGCTCCTAATTAAACATTGTAATTGCTGATTCACTCTTAGTGTAATGGGTTTGAGCCTCCCTAAAGTATTTGATGACAAACATTAAGTTGTTCCAGTACAGTGAAAGCTATCAAGGTTGGAGTAAACATGTATTCACATGAAAACAAACGTTTTTTTCCAGTACAAAACAAATGTGCTTTGCATTCAGGAAGTTCAGAAGTGTTCTTGCATTTATTTTTGGAAATTACCTGCACCGAGAATGCCCTGCTTTAGTTTCAGTGAATACTAGAATAGAATACTGTGGAAACACGCAGTGGCTGTGATCCTTAGGCAGTTGTATTATAAACTGTAAGGCAGCTAACAAGATGCACGGGAGTAATGTTCCAAGGAGCTTGACTATTGCTGGGATGGAATGGGAATGTTGTGTGGGAGGTTTTAGGTCATCTTTTATTTCCCCCAGTAGTGTAGTTATTTCTATGACTAGGTGTTTGTCACAGAGTACAGATTTTTGTCCTTTTTGGCAGTTCCGTGAATGTCCTTGTTTTTAGTGCTTTCAGTTTTTGACAAATGCAATTACATGCACCAGCTTGTCAATGCATTAATTCATATTCCTTAACTGCAACTACAAGCTGACTTTTTGAAACTTCAAGCACTTATTACTGTTGCTACTTATTACTGTTGCTACATATTCTTTCAACCTCATACCAAGGTCTTGGTGAATATTCGACTCTAATTGGATGCTTGGTGGGGATTATTTTCGTATAATTGTTCAACGTTTGGCAGGTAGTCCTGGTCAAGCCTAATCACCATTCTAAATTATTGTGCTTTGCCAAGAAGAGACCAAAAGCCAGCAGTATGATGCAAATTAATTTTTGTGTTTTTTGTTTTTTTATTAACCACGACTTTGTCTTGCCAATGAAGCTATTTGAATCAAAAAATTGTGAAATGGCATCTGATATAGCTGAATGGTTTTGTGAAGTACAGTAATGTTACATCTAAGTTAAGCTGTCTAGCTACTATGTGATGACCTGAAGTGGTTTATAAACACACAACTCTCAATTGGCTATAACCTTTTCCTTTCTTGGCTGTCAGCAGCACAAAATAGAGACGCTGGCTATGTTGGCTAAATTAAGTGATGTCTGTGCAATGTGTGGTCCAAGACTATTTTGGCGTTTAAAAACGTTGTTGTGAAATTGTGAACAGGCAGTTCCGACAGCAGAGTTAAAAACGTAACGTGGACCGGGAATTACAGATAAGAAGTTGCACATAAGAAACCAATTTAAGCCGTGCTTAAAACCTTGAATTTAACCAAGATAAAAAATTAATTATCAAAACCGGATTTAGCCATCTGACTAGCTTCTCAAGTTTTATCAGAACGTAACTAACATATGTAACCATAACAACATGCTGAAACACCTTAACAGCAAGTAGTTAGAGCCAACCAAAAAAGTTCATTTTGAGGGTGAATTGGCCAAAAATATTTACGACCCCAGCTCATATTCTTATCTTTGGTAAAACACCATAATATAAGCGGAATAATCCTCTGCTTTGCATCGGGTGGTTCTTTGCCCCCGCATCATGTGTTAAAACTGTTTAATGACCACCTCATCGTGGATTATTCCTTACATATCCCACTGCTGCAGATGAGATCTATTGGTTAACAGATATTTTTAAGCACTCTTTTGCCTGCCTCTTTTTTCAGTTTTTCAACTTTGCTGAGGCTGGTCCCTCACTCTAGCCAGTGGTTTCTGTGGCAAACAGTCAGCCTTAATTATTGCTCGGCTGCAACAATTCATTCATATTAACTTCAAATAATATGTTCAATCTTTTGCTCCAGGAGTTGAATAGTTTGATTCTTGTTGCACAAATTGACCCTCATTAATCGCAGGAAATGTAGTAAATTCAACGGAATACACAGTCAGACCCACTTATCTAACACTAATAGATAACGTTATCTGCATGTTATTTGTGTGGTCCTTCCTTAAATGCATATGCATTGAGGAGAGAAGAGCACCTTGCGATGACTCACCTGGATGACAGGCATACTGTGGCATAAGATGCATGTTTCTGGGGCAGAATGCGTCATACAGTATCTATGTATCTATGTCTGAAAATAATTGGAAAAGGCTTTGTAAATCTGGCCCTATATTTTTTATTTAAAAACAAAACAATGCTTTAAAGGTACAATAGGTCATTTTGGACTTCTAACAGTCTTGCGGCAACAAAACCCTCAAACCACAACAATGTTTATCCCTCCCCCTTCTCTGTGAACACACTGATGCCCCCCGCCCCCTCCCCATGCCATTGGCTGTGGCAATTATAGCCACTTTTCCACCAATGAGCTTGAATTATTGTACAGTTATACAATATTTTGGTACGGTCTGTCAACTGTATATTTTGAAACCTGAATTTAAGGACTATAAACACAGGCAGAGGGTGAGTCAACATGTCAGTGTGATGCTCTTGTGCCCTTCTAGTTTTCTCCTCCATTTTGTTAACATGTGAAAGAAGCATCTGAGAACTGATCAGGTAGCGTGTGTGTGCATGTATAATATGTGTGTGTGTGTGTGTGTGTGTGTGTGTGTGTTTACATATGTACATTTACATTATCGCGCAGGACTGCTTTCCCCTGTCTCACTGGCATTAACAAATCATTTAAATTACACATATCGCCATCAAAGAAGAAATAACCGCAGTCAAAAATGCAAGCATTTAGGTTCTGTTTTCAGTGAATGTTTGCTAGGAAGTGCTTTAAAGCAATAAAAGTATCCCCGTCAACCAGCTGTGATTTGTGGCTGTGTAGAAATAAACAGGTTGCCAGCTAAACATATTCATAGAATTTGTGCAATATAATGAGCATGGCCTGCTTTTAAAACCTTGGAATTGTGGGTGTTGTAGCTGAAATGGAATTGCGATGTGTTTGTGTGTTACATGAGTGAGGTTGAATTAGAGCCGAGGCCCCAATTTATTCAAGTGGCCATGCAGCTCTGTCTCCTCAATTGAGTTAGCTCCATGCAATTGCTGTCTATTCAAGGGCCGAGAAATTGAGATTTCAGCCTGAAGCACCATCCTGCTGGTGGAGCCGTTCGGGGGAGAAAACCTAGCACACGTTCTGCAAAACAGAAAATGAGTGTGCATCTTTATATGTACACAACGGCGCAGAATAATTCAACAGTGTATCCCAGCTACGGACCACAGTGGCGATTTTTGAAGGAAATATAAGAAAGGAAAACCATAAGCTCTAGACAATATGCTAGGATTAATTAATGCTAGCATAGGGTGTTGACACAAATGTACCATTATTGTTGTGCGAAGCAGGGATTGCTGCATGTAATTACATGTATAGTTATTTAAAATTAAGTATACATCTGACTTACTTTATTTGTAATGTTCATTTTATCTCACCAACATAGTTGACTCATTGGAATGCACTGCCTAACCTCAAACGTTAAATCGCATTAAAGCACAGCACCTGTATAGTTGGTAATGATGGCAGGTTTTATATTGCTTGACCGTGGCCCTCTTGGTTCAAGCTCTCAGCCTCTGGGTTATTAAAGCTGGGTGTATTGGACAATGCGCAGGTCACATTTTGATTGAATTCTAGCCTCCATCTCTTCCCCTTCGTGGCTTCAGTCATATTTGCATATGTTAACAGCATTGTATGGCATTAAGTGTGTGCGGTATTAGAAGCACTGGGTGTTGCTATGGCATGTTCCCTCTGTGGTCTCACAATGGCCTGGAGGCTTGCTCATTCATATGGGCCAAGTAACCAGATGTTCAGTGCTGTGCATCAGTTAAGGTTGAGATTAGCTTTAATAGACTAGAGCAGTGATGTCATTTCAGCCAGACGCCCGGTGATTTAGCCCCTGTACCCTGCCAGGGAGGGGCAGATTCCCTGTTAGATGTGCTGTTGTTGCTTATTCCTTTGTGTTCTGCTCTACGCAGCAGCCTTTGCCAAATTCCAGCCTCAGTTTCGCTCTCTAAAAATCAAAAACAGTTTCAGGCTGTCACGAGCTACCTGGATTATGTTTGTTGTCATTATTTCTGAGGCGTCGGTCATGGGCATCCATATGGCATGCATTGTTAAAGTACCATATGTCAGCCACAATTTCGGGCTGTTGCCTTCTTTTGTGTAATCACTGTGTCCCTTTATTAGAGTGTGTTCATGAGAAATCCATTATGTTTGATAAAATGCTTACTTGTGCAAACAGAATTAAGTTAATTGAAAGTATAGATTACAAGAGTGCATTTTTGATCTTGTGGTACCAATTTTGCAAATGAATTGCATAAATTGCATTCTAAAACTAAATCAATATCTGTCTAATGGATGCATTAAAATGGTTCAACGTTTCAACTGTTATATTTGTTGAATGTTTGGCCGTCAAGTAAAGAAACTGCCAATTTCTGGATTGCTTTAAAAAAAAAAATATCATATCACTCATAAATGCTGGCCTGTCATGCCAGCAGTCCTCAGTCAGTTTGGGAGGGTGTGTGTTTGTCTGTGAAATGTGTACTGGCAGATAATGGACCTTTTTCACTCTGTAATCCATCAGCTGAGCCACACAGTTACCATGCAGGTGGCGTGCACAATGGCCACTGCTGGTACAGTCAGATTCCATGCGCCGAACAGAAGCTTCTGAACACACTGCGTCATTATACCTCCTGCTCCTCTCCCAGCCACAGCTGGGCCTGGCACAGTCCCTGGCACCACCAGGACGTCTGAGGTACCTCAGCTGCATATGCCACCAGGGATCCCCCTCTGTGGATCATTTATACACTGTACAATCCCTTTCATCCCTTTCTCTGGCTTAAGAAACACGGAAGGTAACAAAACTTAAAAGTGGAAAACCGTAACGTTTTCCATCGAAAGTTTGCAGGACGGTATATTTGCGCTTCTGTTAGCCCTTGAAGGGGACTGATGAAACAAAGCTCTTACACGTGTCAAACACTGCTGCTAAAGCGGATGCTTCAAGCAATAATGGATATAGACATCTATATTTTATATCGGTTCGAAATTTCTAATGCATTGAATCCGGGATATCTGGACACTGCATCTGTATGTTTGAACTTTTGTTTGATCATGAGGACCTGGAAAAATGAATTGTACCCTTTATTTTATTGAAGACTTAAAGCATTTACAGTATTATACAGCACCTTTGATAACAATTTTTCACTATGTGCATTTCATTTTTGATCTTCAGTTCAGCAATCTGAATTTTTTTTTGTAAAAAATAAATAAATAAATGACACTAGGATATATATACTATATTGGTCAGCCATAGTTTTTCGGCATGATCAATATTTTCTGTTTTTTGGATTGGAGTACATTGTATGGTAATTATTTACTGTTAAGCTGAAATATTCACTTTAGAGGCTATTATATTTGAAATACCAAAGGTGTCTATTAGTGGATACATGATATGCTTTGATGAATTAATACATGTTTTTCAAGAATAATATTAGTAATGCTATATTCTGGGATCACTTGTACCCATTCATGATGTAAGATGGGAGTAGATGTACTCCATCTTACTCTAGGTGTTACTGGGCTCTGACATAGATATACAGTAATAGAGCTGTGGTCACTTCATATACTTGTGTTGTTATCAGGTTGTTGAGTCTTTGACAGGGTGACAAATTGCACCTCTCTCCCAATCATACATAGCAAAACATAGAATACAAGCCAACCATAGACTGATGTTTGATATCTCTTTGCTTCAGAATATTTTGTAAAACGTTTTGCCAAGCCACATACATATACACTCAGTGAGCGCTTTATTAGGTATTTTTTAGACTTATTGGTCTTCTGCTGCGGTAGCCTATCCACTTAGAGGTTTAACGTGTTGTGTGTTTAGAGATGCTATTCTGCATACCACTGTTGTAATGTATGGTTATTTGCATTACTGTCACCTTCCTATCAGCTTCAACCAATCTGGCCCTGAGGCAGTCCTCTGACTTCTCTCATTAACAATGCGTTTCTCCACACAGAACTGCTGCTCACTAGATGTTTTAAGTTTTTCACATTATTCTCTGCAAACTCTACAGACTGCTGTGTGTGAAAATCCCTGGTTATCAGCCGTTTCTGAGATACTCAAACCACCAGTCTCTGGCACCACCAATCATTCCGTGGTCAAAATCACCTAGATCACATTTCTTCCCCATTCTGACATTTGGTCTGAAAAACAGCTGAACCTCTTGACCATGTCTGCATGCTTTTATGAATTTAGTTGATGCCACATGATTGGTGGATTAAATATTTGCATTAACTAGCTGGTGTACTAGTGGTTGCAGAGTGGATATCTGCACCACGAGATTAGAATTCAGAGGGACATTAATGGCAAATAGGGCGGCACAAGTGGTGCAGTGGGTGGCACTGCCGCCTCACAGCAAGGAGGTTCTGGGTTCGAATCCCAGTCGGCCCGGGGCCTCTCTGTGTGGAGTTTGCATGTTCTCCCCGTGTTTGCATGGGTTTCCTCCCACAGTCCAAAGACATGCAGGTTAGGCTGATTGGAGATTCTAAATTGCCCGTGGGTATTAGTGTGTGAGTGAATAGTGTGTGTGCCCTGCGATGGACTGGCGACTTGCCCAGGGTGTATTCCTGCCTTTTGCCCAATGCATGCTGGGATAGGCTCCAGCCCCCCTGCGACCCTGTTCAGGATAAGCGGGTTAAGATAATGGATGGATGGATTAATGGCAAATATAGTTGTGTAGTTCTCATTTTCTAGTCCATCATATTTTCTGGGGAAAAACTGCATCGAACAGCAGTCATCTGCTGAATGTAAGAAGTAGTTTCTTTTCTCTCTTTCGACTCTCTTCGATTTAAGCATAATATTTTGGTTCTGTAGTTGAACCGCACCCTTTTAAGCTGTGGCGCACAGATGGGACATGTCAGAAACATATAGAAAGAAACACACAGTGTAGCCCTGAAGCCGCGTGATTGTGACATTTATCACACCGGCAGTTGTCTCTGTAATAGGGCTGACACAAATCAAGCCTCACAATAAAGGTGGGTCAGGGGTCCACCACATCACAGGCCTCTGATATGTGTTATACTGGACGACGTTTGTCACTTTATCTCTCTGTAAGGTCCCTTGCTGTACTGTAAAGAGCCCGCTGTGGTGCAGGCATCGTTGTGGCTCACCCAGAAGAAAAGCCGCACCCACGGGCCTGGTGTTTACGGTAACTTGGGAAGCTTTGGGTCATACAATCCCCCAGCCCCACCCCCTCAGATCGAGATAAGAAAGGACAGAGAGAGAGAACCTGAAGAAGATTCATATCACTCTACAGATGGCAAGCAGAGGCCCAAGCTGGAAGTCTGACAACAAAAACAATACACGCACACACACACACACACACACACACACACACACACGCATACACACAGACACAGAGACACAGAGGCACAAAGAGATTTCAGTGAGAGAAACCTATCACAGAAGAACTAAAATAATGGAAAGGAAAAAAAAAGAATAAACCTGGAAGCTATCTTTGATAACTTTTGATTTCAACTAAATAATAAGAATTTTCTTCATCGTGAATGGTTTCATCTTGCTTTGCCCTTGTTTACCTGCCATTTTGTTCCCATTATATGCAATGACTGAAGGCCCATTCAGTCAAGGATGACTTGGTGTGTGAAAATTGAAGGGTGAGTTAATGGTAAGGAAAATGTGGAAGTTATAGGCAATAAAAAGGATTCAAATGTCTGTAGGTAAATATTCAGTGCATATCCAATATCAGTGCATTTGCATTTTCATGAGGTAAGTAATTGAGAGGGTCATGAAGGGCCTTGTGAATGTAATGTTTGTTCCGATTGACTCATGCAGCCAACATCAATTTATTTTGTTTTATTTTCTCTCTCTGCCTCAAGAACCAACTCCTCCTTTTCTAACCGAAATACATGACCATAGACCAGTGAAGGTGGAGGGCCAGAGGTTTTCTAATTGCAGAAATAATATTTCATTGAACATACAGCGCATTATGAAACACAATTTCAGGACCATCTGCATGGTGTGCAAATCAGAGCAAGTATAAATATAATGGTTCTTCAGCAAATACAATTGTCTACAGTACATTTTAATATGCATTGTTGCGGCTCTAGTTATAACTGGGCCTGTTTATTCAAACTATTCTTATTCAGACTAGTACAATTATTCAAACAATTGTCTAGTCTTCTTGGTCTGACTAAATACTATCATCATGTAAGCCCAGTTGCCTTCTTACCCTTTTCCTTCCATCCCCAGTGGCTCATAGCTATTGAAAGGCTCTCCAGGTGGCCATGGTTACAAATCATGAGGGGGCATGCCACCTAGCTTTCCACCATGTCTAATTTGCACAGTGTCCATTGCTCACTACCCCACAGGGCAGTTAGTCATGGCTGATGATGTTTTGTTTTTAATGAGCCGATGTCGTGACTCACCCTGGTCATGAATGTTTACATATTAATTGTGGCATTACGGGTGTGGCCTGTATGTGGAGAACATGATGCGGTATTTTGGTGTCTCCCTCCAGCTTGTCCTCATCTTGTGCCAGTGTCCGGCCGATCAAATTGACCAGCCTAACCTCTGTCTACTGCGTGTCTTCAACTCTTGTCATCTTCTGATCAAGGACTTGCAAGATTTCTCTCATTCTACAGCAGTGCGTGACCTCCTGAATTGGCGGAGGATGTTTGAGAAATGGGCTTTTCTACATCAGGGAATAAAGAAAAATGGAATGAAAAGTGGTTGATAAATGTGGTGTTTATCATGTAAAATCCTTTCCTACCATCTTCTCTGGCTCAGTCTCTCTCTGGATCACTTCCTACCACCAGTGTAATCCCTGTGATTGCCAATCATTGTCAACCCCAGCGAACCTGTAATCTCCGTCCAGAAAAGTATTTGTTTCTTTTTAACAATTGCACTTGCATTGGCCCAAATGTGTGTTCGAATGCAAAATGCAATCTGCGGTTTCTAAATGACATGTAGCTGGGTGTTTAGACTGGAAGAGGCTCTTAATTCCATTTTCACATGGTCCAGGGTAACCCATTAGTGATCCTCTGGACGAAGACACTCGAGAAATCTCCATCTGTCTGAGTGGAGCACAGCTGACAGCCTTCCTGAAACTCAATAAGATATTCTTTATTTTTATGCTCTTTCTATCATTATAGATATGTCACCCCTGATAAGTCAAATTGATTTTTGAAAAGCGCTTATTTGGTGACTGGCGGGTTGCTCCAGGCAATCAGACAGGGGGCTGGTAAATATGAACGCTTCTGTGCTGCCAGGGTTTTTGATTGACTTTCTCTCTTTGTCCACTTTTTTCAGCTTATGCTGCAGAATTTATAGTGGCTGTGGAAAAGAGTATGAAAATCAAGTCACTTGCTGTGCTGACCTCTGTCTTGTCTGAGTACAAATGGATCCATTTTCTTGTTAATCACCCAAATATATTTGGCTGAGATGCTGATAAATGTTTTCCCTGTAGACTGAGGTAAAAAAATGATCTATTTACACGCTTGTACCACCTATCGTATGTGATTGCTGTCAACAATACTATTCCCCCTCAACGTCTACGAGATGAAATGAGCATATTGGCTGTGCAGTAGTGTGTATGTTATTGTATCGTGTATTTGGCACTACAGAGCACAGTTTTGGATATGAGTTTGTTTACTGCGTTGGTGTTTTTCATTTTGACAATGTGTTAAAGCTGGCTTGTTCCACAGTGTGCTTCAAAAGCTCCTCCAGTCTCACAAAATGGCTTCAGCTTAGTTGCAAATGATGTGCATTATGGTTCCCCGACAGGGCTTTCTGTTGTAAAAGTTATTGCTCCATTTCTTTGGGAAAGGAGTTGACTGATGGTGATTTAAAATTGATGAACATTGATGGAACAGCTATTTGCTCGCTGCTATTATTTCTGGTCTTATTATTGAATCTTGTTTTTACTGTATTTTTTCAGCATGATTTTATTTTATGGCATTTTTACTTTTTTTATATGTTTTTGATGATTAGGGCACATCATGTTTTTATCATTTCCTGTAAAGCACTGAAGATGTAATCTGAAAGGTGCTCTTCACATTTATTGGAAACACTGTGTTTATTGCCAGCAGTGCGTTGTTCAGTTGGGTGTCCTCAGAGGTGGATAGGCAAAATCACCTGAGACACGTAAACTCTTTTACCTGAGGTTTCTCTGCGGTTTGGTTTGGCACAGTAGGTACAGGTGGCCATAGAGATGTATTGTAACAGGAAATGGCCTACATTTGATGTGTTCTTTTGCACATTAAGTAAGAGAACTTTCCTCGACCTTGTGCTGATCAGTTCCATCACTGAGAGCTAAAACAAATCTCAATTTGGGGAAATAATTTGTGGCAGTACAGTGCAAGTTTGGAAATGAACTCTGACTTTGATTGAAAGTGAACAAGGTGAAAACCTACATACTGCGTGGCACAGACTTAATAAGCCTTTAGACATCACCTTCATTGGTGATCATTGCTGTATAACAGACAACGAGAGATTCACTGCCAGGTAGCCATTGTATGCAAAGTCATCTTGCCTGTTTAGGATGTAATTTGCTCTGATTTGTTGCTGTATGTGGGGAAAAAAGGAAAATGGTGGATCTCTTTATGATGTATATCCATTTCATGGTTCACTTATAGCTTCATTATCACACCTTTTCTGATATGTCTAATGACAGATAGATACTTAACATTCTGACAAAGGTGTCACTGCGATGTTTAATCTGCTCCAGAAAACTGACACTCCATTCTCTTCCCAAGGCTCAACTAATGATACTATATGTAACCTCAGTTTGTTAGATTTAAGGTTCCTTTTATGACAAGAGGCCAGATTAAATCAGAGTTATTGCGCCATGACAGACATTATAAACTATATTCAAGGCAGGCCGATAAGTCTGGATTTAATGGAAGTCAAGGTTAAATGAAATGGTTTTGGACTCCAGAAACGTGATAAAGAGTCTCCTTGATGCAGCAGTTTCATTACAACGGCACAGAAGCATTCTGCTCTATTTGAATGTGTTCACAGCATCCTCTTCTGTCACTGGATTTGAGAATACAGTTTATTACTAAGCTCATTGATTTATTAAAGTGTGTGTGTGTAAATGTATATTATTTCATCGTCAAGTAAAATGGACATGAATTCCATAACTGGACTTTGGAATTGGATTTTTTCCATATGAAGTGTGTTTATGCAGTGATTTCATACTCTCAGGAGGGGAGATCAGTATAGCGATGGAGACATTAGTGCCATTTGGATAATAAGTGCCGTAAATCACATTTTGATGCAGTGTGTCCGACAGGTGTAAACGCGGTAGTGGGGGAGGGGAAGGTCTTGTCGGCCGCGGCAGCTGTGTTTGCCGTCTTTGTGTGTAACCAAAGACCTTGTCATATCTTTAATGATTGATGAAGGGGAGAAAGAATAGTTAGATTGTGTTTACACTAATCCCTGGTGAGGCTGACTACACCAGCAGAGCCTCCACTGCTTCCTTTGTTTGCTCTTATCAAGAATTGGCAAAATACTTGTGAAGCAAACCCACTCCAGCAAACTGATCCATCTGTTTAGCTTTAATGAAGTCAGTATATCCCCACCGATAATGATTTACCACAAACCCAAGGAGTCTGCCCACTACACTCAACATCTATTTTTATCAAACCATATTATGTGCTTCCACCATGCTTCATGCACTCAGAGGAGATGATAAATGAAGTGGCATATTTCATTTGAAAATGGTTCCACTGAAAATGTAAATGCCAGATTTTAATGCTTTTTTTTCTCTCTCCCTCAAGTCCTGGAAGAAAAATGTTCCCAATATGCTTTGAAAAGAGGATTTGGAGAAATCTAACATTACTGGCTGATTAGGTTTGGGGACCTGGATGTGCACCTCTATCCAGGTGACATCTCTCTGGTTTTTAGGATGTGGAGATGGGACTCACATTTGAGCTCATCGAGCAGTGGTCCCCTCCCCCTGTACCCTCCCATCAGCCTGTGGCGCTGCTTCTCTGCATTCACATCTGTTTTGCCAAATGGAACAAAATTAACTTTTGCAGAGCCCTCTTTTTACATTTCAGATGGTGTGTTACTGAATATTTCAGGAACAAGCTGTCCACGGGAATGGCACATTGGGCTAAAAAGGTGCAAGCAGACATGTTTGTGCTTTAATGGTACGTGTGATGCCCAGTGCACAGCGTCCCAGTGTTTACATGCTGTAAATGTACAACAGAGGCTTTTCTTGTGTACACATTCGCATAGTCTGAGGATCCAGCCTGCCTCACCTTTTCTTCTCTGTTTAAACATTGGTATTAAAGAAGAAAGTAGTTTATTATATTCTAAGATCTGCTACCTCTACAGAAAACTGTGGAGAGAAAGCACACTTTCAGTGCTGAGGTGAATTGAACCATTATCAGCCGTATCTAAACTACATGGAAGTACATAAGCAGATTTAATTAAAATAACATTGCAGACAATACAGTTGTCGAACACAAAAAAAGTTTTTCATTCAAAATAATGGTTCTTTTTTCATCTCCCAAATTAATTCTGTGAAATAAGTATTTTTGCTCCAGCGTATAATAATTTTTCAGCCTTAAGTGTTCATTAAACGAAAGCATTTTCAGCATGTGTGATTTCAAACGGTGCTTATGCACACCGTATCATCACAATCAGAAAAGAGAATTAGTCTAACACTATGCATAAACAGAAATTGCGATGATGTCTGGCACAAGAAGCAGGGCTGACTCTATCACCTCTCCTATGCTGTGAGATGAGGGGAGAGGAGAGGGGAGCCTGGGAATCAGATGGATTGTGCTGAAGTAATTATTCCAGCCCGCGTAACAAAAGATGTGGATTAACCCCTGATCCACTGACGCCTTGCTTCACTATAAGGTGTGTGCCATGTTTGGGGTAGCTGGAGAATACAAAACCAGGACGTTCTTCACTGTTGTTTGGAATCTCTGTATTTTGGCCTGTGTAAAAAAAAAAAGTACATTCATACGTACATACATTTGAATTATTTCATTTTCTCAGCATCTCAAGGGTGGTTCCGGTAATATCTTTATATTGTATCAATGGTAATACAAGAGTAAAGTAGCATAGCAGATGCTATATTTGTTAACAGACAAGCCTACCGGTGTAATAATACATAACATTGTTTTGAAATCCTTTTGTACATTTTATTAATTCTAACATTTAATTCTTGTTTTTCAATTTTATGCTCACTTAACTATTATTATTGCTTGAAAATGACATGGTTGGACTGGCAAAGTATAGTCATATGTATAATCATAGGCCTTATGTATGTGGCAGTTGGAGTGGTCAACATATCTCTCTCTCTCACCCATTTTCTCACTCTGAAATTGAATATAATAATTGAATATACTATATACTTATTTTAACATTTAATTTCTTTTTTATTTCATTGCTTCACCTTACAGTGGTCAGCATTACTATACTATAATGGCTATACATTTTTGACCTTATTGTGTAATGCAAGTTCATGTTTATATGCCTGGGAGCAATATCCATTATCTGTCACTCACACAACCTTAATATTGAGGAAATGTGGTCATAATGGACCATCCTTTTTAGCCTATATATGAATCAAAATGGGCTTTTCAGTCATACTGTGCATTAGTCATACTGTAGTTACAGTATGGCTGGGTGTTTGTCAGGAAAATATTGGATGAAGTCACGTAGCAGTCACAGCAAAGTTGTTGCAAATTCAGAAAACTGTACAGCAGTGGGAAATGATAGAAATAACATGCACAAATGTGGCAACACAACAGTAACAAGAAGTGCTTGAAGTTTAAAAAAATAATACGTTTTTAAGTTACTGCTGGGAACATATACGATTAGTAAAATCAATGATAGACTGCTGCATTTAATTGCTTCGTAGGATGTTGTTACGTAGAAACAGCATACTAACATAATAATACGGGCATACTGTGTATCCATTTTTATATATTATATAAATATTTATAAAGTTGGGTTTGGTGTAACATGGTATGACATTATGAGATTTAAGTCTTTGATGGAGAGCCTGCTGTCAGTGGCGTTTCTGTAATGGGGGAAGGACTGCTCAGCACCAACACTGTTGACAGGGGCCATCAAACATCAGATTTCAACAACTAGCACTGATGAGAATCTTGATCCAGAATCTGTATACATTCTTGTAGTTTGTTTCCTGCAGCATTTAGCAATATGTTTAAATTGCTTAGGCCTATGCACATAGGCTATGTGAGGTTGACAGTTATCATCCAGAAAACGGAAATGGATCAAAATGGGGGAAAGTCCAAATATTTCATGGTCATGTGAATGTACATTAATGTATTATTTGAACGATCATCTTCATGTTGTATCCACATAAGCATGCCAAAAAAAACGGCATCTGTGTGCAAAAGCGTGCACGTGTATGTGTGCGTGTATGAGTGTGTATTCTTCTCAAACACTCCCAGTACTTTTAATTGTAAATCTTGATTTGAACATGCACAATGTTGCCTAGCTATTTAAAGGTGCAGTTTATGGATAATGAAAATACCTTAATTGTGCCTTTCTCCATGACTAGACCCCTAAGCCTCTAGAGTAATCAGTATGCATTGAATCTCTTCTTGCTTAATGAATAGTAGTTGTACAATAAAAGAACAGAAGAACAAAAAGACATAGGACTCCCTTCACTGTCACAGAGGGGAAAAGAAGGCCAAACGTCAGGTGCCTTGGTGGCTTGTGCTATGAAAATAACTGCAGAAGCACTCATGAAACAGTACATGTTTCTCTTGGTGATCACAGGCTGAAAATGTCCACTATAAATTAAACATTGCTGATAGCCTTTCCAATTTCTTTTCTTGAATGGATATGAATACTTCATGAGCAAGTTTTACTTTAGGTGCAAAGGGAGAGGGAATATGTGATTAATAGAAGAATAATGGAATTGTAATAGAAATTAGGTTTTGAATGTACATAATCTACTTTCCCTCTTTTGTTCAAATACAAACCCTTCAAACCCCTTCTCATTTTCATGTTGAGTAATGATACAGTAAATTGAAGTGCTGAGATGGTCAAATTGGAAAGAAATCTAAATATTCAGGACCAATTCAGACATCAGGCTAACCTTTTTATCATTCACTTGAGGATAGGTTTGTAATAGATTCTCAGATTGATTAAAATGCTAATTTCTGATAGCAGTGCAGATGTGGCTTGATCAAAAATGAGGTGGCAGTTGGCTTTTTTATGCTATTAAATCTCACACATTCTTCTATTAATTTCCCAGTTAATCCAAGGTAATGAAATGTATCTGGGAGAGGAGCGATTTCTTTTCCATACGCCATCTTGTGTTTTTTCCCCCTCCACCATCCTGATGGTGTACTGCAGGACTTACATTTACATCTCTTGAAGTAATTTACCTTCCTGCCAGTCTATGTGAATTACCAGGCTCCAGAAGGATCAGGCCTTGTGAGAAATGTTGCAGAGAGATCCCGTATGATAGAGGTTATGTGCTTTTCAGCGGTGCAGTCCTGGGAGGAACTGAAGTGGAATGATGGAATATCAAGCCCTAGTGACTGGTACAAGCAGGAACTTACAGAGTACTATTGTTCAGGATTACACTCGTCTACAGGGAGATCACTGCTCAGAGTGATCATTTTCCATTTACTTCCTCCTAAATGAACTGTCCGCTGCTCCAGCCGATGCCCTCCTTTAAATTAGCAGCGCTGTCGGTGGTGTGTTCGTACTGTATGCTTGTGTGTACAGTCATGCATGCCTGTACGGTACATCCTTTTCAGGGACTTTTTTTTATTTTGGTATGTCTGTGTGGAAACTGGAAATTGGTGGGTATGACTGTTATTGTCCAAATGGAAGACTGTTTTCATAGACGCATTCTTTGTTACACAGCACATTTGCTTCGAGATTGCTTCCGAGAATATTTTGTCTTGTGTGGAAACCCTAGCCATTATGTTGCACGCCAGGCTGTTTTTAGAATGAAACGTAATGGCTCTCACCCTTAGGTTTTAATACTGAAACAACTGAGTGTCCTGGTGTTCACAGCACCAGCAGGCACATAAATATTTCTAACAGTTCTCATTAAACACCAATGTAAAAAAGCACCATAAAAAATATTGTACGCTCAGTTTATTGGCGAGATAATATAACTCATAAATCGTGAATTATGTTCTGCTGCATTTGAGTGAAAACTGTCATTTCCGTCTCCTCCCGGGCTTAACGTCATGTCTGGATTTTTATTTTATTTTGTTAAAGACAACAGTGAAATGAATTCATGAAATGGTAATATCAAAAGTGTTGAATAAAATTGATTAGTGCTAGATTCAGGAAGGGACTGGTGATGAAATCGAGAGCACAAACGGTTAAGATGAAAGACGTAAGCTACTTGCTTCTGTAACGTTACCCTGGCCAACAGGGCTGGCCATGATGGAACAGCAGCACTGGAATAACGTGGAACATGACCAAACACACACGACCAGCATTCACCTCGAGGCTCATTAACACGACTACTAACTACTGCTAACTTGCCTTCACTACTGCTAACTCTTACCTCAGCCAGGGCCTTGCAATCATCAAAAACGTCAAGTTTGGTCAGAACTTTTATACAAAAAAACATGTATATTAACATATTAGCATCTTCTGCATTGTGGAGAAAAAGATGTTTTCAGCCATGCAGGGAACGTGACAGGTGTTCATTTTGATAAATTGGATAGGCAGTCTCCATAATGGTCTGGATGATTGAATGGGAACCCTAAAATAGCACTGCCCTCACCCCCATTTCCTTTCTCACTTTTTGCCTCTGGCTCAGATTAATGTGGATTAAGCCTGTCTTTCACCCAACCTGCCTGTTGCCAAACAAACCACCAGAGCCCGTGTGTGAAGTGCAAACATCTCCAAACACAAACCCACACGCTGAAAGCACGCGCTGCTTCCTGCACACGCTCAGTGGGAGAGCGGCCATCTTTGTGCGTTGCTGTAAACATTACGTAAGCCCAGTGGAGAATGAACCATGAAGTTAGCGCAGGTGTACACCCATTGATACTTTGTGGAAACCATGTGACATTGTGCAGGATCTGGTCCTTCTGCTCAGAACAATAGCCACATCTTTGTTTAGCTGCAAACAGAAGCATTGTATGCTAAGCATAAGTGTGTAGCAAATCCATGTAGAATTATGATATAGGATGGCTTTGACTCAAGTTTGTGCATGCATCTAAATACAATATTAAAATTATTGAATAACCAGCATTCAAGACCTACAGTATTGGTCAAACATGTTGCAAGCCATTCGACAATGGCCATACTAAATGGTTGGCATTTATATAGCCCCTTTATCCAAAGCATTACATTACATTACATTACATTATTGGCATTTGGCAGACGCTCTTATCCAGAGCGACGTACAGTTGATTAGACTAAGCAGGAGACAATCCTTCCCTAGAGCAATGCAGGGTTAAGGGCCTTGCTCAAGGGCCCAACGGCTGTGCAGATCTTATTGTGGCTCCACCGGGATTAGAACCACCCAGTCATTTACCTTAACCACTACGCTACAGGCCGCCCCTGTACAAGCGCTGTACAATTGATGCTTCTTATTCACCCATTCATGCACACACTCACACACCAATGGCGATCGGCTGCCATGCAAGGTACCAACCAGCTCATCAGGAGCATTTAGGGGTTAGGTGTCTTGCTCAGGGACACTTCGACACAGCCCGGGCGGGGGATCGAACCGGCAGCCAGACGACTGCTCTTACTGCCTGAGCCATGTCGCCTGGCTCTGCTAAGATTGTTTCTATGCTAGCTATTTATTAGGGGGAAAGAAACTGTTGAATGAAGCATAGATATCTCACGTGTATTATTTTAGTAATTGACTTTTTCTTTAATAAAAAACTAAATGTTTTACTTGTGGAATGTTTGCTTTTTGGTGGAAGGGCTCTGCACATCTACTATTTGCTCCATATGCCTAAATCTCTTAAGTCGCATGAAAAATATAAGTTGTGTTAACAGTAAATAATTGAATGTGCTTATTTGCAAAGTCTTTGAGTACACAACATATAAATATCGAGATATAATTCTAGTTAAATCTGAGGTTTTACATGTTAGTACACTATATCCTCTGTAGAGGTCATCTGTGTTATGATAAAGCATGTACAGTATGTGTTTCTGATTGTTTGTGTGTGTTTATACCGGCATTTCTATGCATGTGCTTCTTTCTAGGGAGTGGTTGATGCTTTTTTGTATGGCAGGTACCTTTTGTATACTATGTGCTGTGTCTTGCATTACAGTGCACCAGAAACAGTAGGCTTTGTTTGTGAGTGCCAGAAAGTATACTCTATATTGGTTATGTGGTTTTAGTTCACAGTATGGTGGAAGAGTCCTATTTATTGGCCAGCAATAACCCTGTCCTTTGACTTTTGTTTGAACCACATGGGAGATGTACAGTGCCAAGCCGGGAGCAGATTGGTAGTTATGTAAAAGCTGTTTGTGTTTTGGCCCCAGAACAAAGCAGTCTACTCCATGCCTCATGGTTAATTGAACAGAATAGTTTAGTGGTGCAATTAATTATGATGTGCTGTGAAAATGTATGGGTTGACAGGGAGCTGTGGGTAGTAATAACAGAGATTTATTCACTGGTACAGTGTGAGCCCCTTCCAGCAACATTAAATTAATACTTTTTTTCCCCCCTTACATTCAAATTATAGAAGAAAAGGGGGAAGGAAATTATGTCAGACACATACACAGGGAATCAATGCTGTTCTTGTAGGGACATTGTTAATGTAAAACGGCACAAATTAATCTTGCTAATAGCATGGCTGACACTCTGGTTCAATATTATTTTTTCAAAACCCAAAAGATTGATAATATTGCTTGATCCTTATTTACTCCTTGGGAAAAAATTAATTACTCTGCAGTCTTCCAGTGTCCCAAAAGGAGGAAAAACAAGAGGAAATCTGCACAGGACTGGCGTTCACTACTGCGAAAGAACAAAAATAACCTTCATTTTCTTGTAAAATAACAGCATATGCCTAGGCAGTTATTCTGTAATACTAGTTCAGCAGGAAGTGTTTGGGTGAGCCCACTGATTGCTTATGATACCCAGTAGTTTTCCACTATTATCTATTAGAATGTGTGTTTCTTTAGATCTTATGAATATGACACCTGGCCGTTTGTGCTTGTGTGGTGAGTCATGTGCGATTTACATACGGTCTTTTATTTTTGTTGAAGTATGTTTAATTAACATGTTCAAGCGTGTTTGATTAACTGATACAGAGGTATTTGTGTGTATTCACACAGAATTGTACAAGGACACACAATTGAAAGGATATAGCCTAAGCATTTCTATATTTCAGTATAATTTTATGGATATTGCACAAGGTGAATTAGCTAGTTTTCATACCTCCACTCAGTGAACAGGACGACTGGATTATGATGTCATTAATTCAAGCTTTTAAAAATAATGAATACTCCTGGTATCAATTTGCATTCATCGTGTCAGTATCAAAGCATTCTGGCTCTTATCTTTTAAAAAATAAATAAACCAAAAGGCCTCATTTTGAAGCAGGTATTTAGAAAAATGAAAATAAATATGACAGCTGTTTTCAGTACATAAAAGTGAAATAAAATTATACTTATGTTTACACTTTGGAGTCACCCTACCCACATCCCCTCTCCACTATCTCTCCAACCCCCCGCCACCCCAATCTGAGTCCCCTATCACTCCAAATCTGGCCCATATCATTGTCAATGTGTTGTATTTTTAGATGGTTACTCAGAACTAACTCAAAGCCAACTAACTAACTCAAGCCTTGTTCTGAGTTTTGTTTTATCATAGTTTGGGGACCTGGCAGTATATTCTATTGTTGCATAAATGAAGATCCTTCCTTATGCAGTGACATATTAAGTTGCGACTGATTTCTTCTGAAATGCTCAACAAAACGTAAATGTGTGATGTTAGAAGCATGTGACTGGTACTTCAACCCTTACGAGGCATCACTGTAGCCTCTGTGATGATGATCAGATGAATTGCACAGACACACAACCTCAGAGGAATATACCACAAAGGATTAATTAGAATGCATGTATATGAATTTATATAATGCATGTCTCTCAATAGAATATTGACAAGCTTGAGAGCCTTGAGAGCCTTGAGAAGAGATGAAGGCTACCTTGCAGTGCTGGGAAGGGGTAGCAACTGGTTATAGAAGCCTTACCCTACATAATTTCCCCTACCAAAAGCCTTACCCTACATAATTTCCCCTACCAAAAGCCTTACTCTACATAACTTCCCCTACCAAAAGCCTTACTCTACATAACTTCCCCTACCTAAAGCCTTACCCTACATAATTTCCCCTACCAAAAGCCTTACCCTACCTCAAGTTTACGACCTTTCAGCTCATTTCAGCTGCACCCACTCAGTATATGGATGAATCAGTCACCATCCGTCACTGAGGGGGAATTTGTTATGCCCATTAGACTTCAGGATATTGTACAATCTGACATTTGGAATAAAAGAATATGTGTTATATTTTGAACGTCATGAATACAATAGGGATTTTTAAGGGGGTTGGGAAGCATGTGGGTGGTGAATGGAAATGCCATTTTCACAATCTTTTACGGCACAACTGACTCATTATTTCAGGAAACAAGAATCTAAAACATGGTCCGGAAAATGTGCTAACAATTTTGGAGATGTATCTAACTTAAAGGTACAATATGTAAGAGTTTTGTGTTAAAACATTGTTACAAGACATTGTTACCTCTGCCTACGTTTATAGTCCTTAAATTCAGGTTTCAAAATATACAGTTGATGGACTGTCATTCTGTACCAGAAGATTGTATAGGTGTACAATAATTCAAGCTCATTTGTTAAAAACTGGTTATAGTTGCCACAGCCAATGGCGTGGGAGGGTTCAACATCAGCATGTTCACAGGAAAGGGGGAGGGATAAACAATGTTGTGGTTTGAGGGTGTTTGTTGTTGCAATTTATCTCTTGTCTGTTAGAAGTCCAAAATTAACTATTGTACTGTTAAAAACTGGGCTCACCAGTATTTTCTTTGTCTTAGATTATGGTCATGGGGGGTTAGGTTTCTGTGAACTACTCTTCTATTTGTCAATAAAAACATTTGTTTAAAAAGAAATCTGTGGGACTTTGCAATAAGTGCAGCATTAAAAGTATGGACCTTATTTTTTAAGATAACAGTGAGAGGTAATAAAATACAGGCCACACTAGAGTCCCATAACTGCTTATTAATTCTTAACATTGGAATCCAATACAGAATAGATTGCATGCTGCTAATGCAGCAGTAAATATTTGCTACAGCGTTCAACCACAGCTCACCGTAGGGATTTGCCTGAAAACACCGGTAATTGTTCAACAGAATCGCTTGGTATTTTTACTCTGTAAAGGTATAGTAGAACTTACAAGATGCAAACCTCAGAGTTATGGGCTAAACTGACAGGATATTGATCCCGGAAGTGACATAAACGATTCTGCCTTTTCAAGCTCCTCATCGTACAATATATAGATTCTCCTTGTTATTGTCACTACTCTGATAATCACATTAAATACTAAATATAGTGAGCATTAAATGAAAATGAGTCACTTTCTATTCAGTAAAACAAGCACTGGAAAAATACATCTCTATAATGGCACATCTGAAACCAGCAAGCTGGGAGCAGTTTTCCAAGGATCATTTACACTACCAGTAGGATAGTCCCCCACTTGCTCTGTTTGGTATGTCTGTGTTGCCTGAGAAATAGTTTTCAGTTTCTCATCAACATACATTCATTATGATGTTTCAGCTTATAATTGGCCAAGTTTTTATGTTCCTGAGAATGCTAAACAGCGTATATATTAAAACAGGTTTTTAATATTCTAAAGAGGACTTACATTCTTCACAATGTGAAGTTGTCAGTTTATTTATTTATTTATTTTTTGAGAACACTAGTTCGTCATTTGTCAAAAATGAACGACTGCCTTTTATGCTGCGTCTTTCAGAAAGGGAAGGTAGAAACAATGCAAATGTTCCATTAAGATCCTAGCTTATAGATCATTTCATTATTGGTTTTAGATACAAAGCAGCTAGAACATTGCAAGTAACAATTCCAACAACAGACAAAATGTGTGCATTTTAAGTTAACCTTCAAGGTTGCAAACATCCCATAGTGGCAAACATCTCCCATTCCAAAGGGATCATACCTCTGATCTGATCTCTTTGAAACACTGATATGTGCTTCTTAAATTCTTTTCAAGGCATGCAATCCTGTGTATTTTAAGGTGTACAGTATTTGTCGTGTGCAAAGGTTTTGCATCTGTTGTGTTTTACCAGTGGGCTTTTCAGCAGTGTTGCAATTCATGCCTATTCAAAACATCAAAACTATGTTTATTTGAACTTAATTTGGTATTATATACAGTAGGTGGCAAGTATTTGGCAGCAAGTATTTGGTTCTTAATTCATATAACACCTTGGCCCCGTTTCTATCTACCCACACTGTATTTTATGCTTAACCTTGACAAAGGAAACATTTCTTGCATTTTCCCTTTCTTGCATAACTTGCTTGCAAATGCACTCATTTCAGTGCCTGCTGCTGAACTTGTCTGTTTAACCTGAAACACGTACACTTTTCATTGAATTGGACAATGTCATAAAACACACAGAAGAATCCTTGACATAGTATTTGTATATGAAAACAAAATTTGTTAGTTTGGTTTAGAATGGGTTCCATTACATTACATTAATGGCATTTGGCAGATGCTCTTATCCAGAGCGACGTACAGTTCATTAGACTAAGCAAGAGACAATCCTCCCCTGGAGCAATGCAGGGTTAAGGGCCTTGCTCAAGGGCCCAACAGCTGTGCGGATCTTCTTGTGGCGACACTGGGATTTGAACCACCAACCTTGCCTGTCCCAGTCATTTACCTTAACCACTACGCTACAGGCCGCCCGGTTCCAATGTAACTCTGAGGAGATTCATGAATTAATGTTCATATTATTATATAAACCCCCTCTGATCTGTATGACTAGTTGTATTTGAGGAACTCAACTGCACCATGGGGCTTAAATTCCAAAATACCTCTTGGGGAAGTATGCCTGTTTTTAAAATCTGGTTCAGTTATTATATTTAAATTTCTCGATTATCACAGATTGGCAAATTGTTCCAATATTTTTGAATTTTGGTAAAATGTGAGTGCTCTGTGCTCTGTGGATAATGGTACAGCAGTTATTTCATGCTAGGAACAGACACGTCTGTTGTCTGCTCACATCACAGTGTGAGGCAGGCTGTCTGAAATGTAGCCTTTGGGATGAGATCTGATGGCACTCCCCTCTCTTCATCCTGAGCTCCGTGTCACTTTGATATGTTGGCCATTGTTCTGTCACCCGCAGCACAGAAAAATTAGTTGTCCATTTTGTACATGCAGGAACCCTTCCTAGCACAACCCTGTCTGAAAAGATATTCAGGTTTCTGTTTAGCCCAGCCACTATGCCTACTCTGTCCCTGACTTTGAGTGCAAAATGAAGCCAAGTGTTAAAGGTACAATAGGTAAGATTTTTGTGTTAAAACATTGTTACAAGACCATTGTAAATCCCTTCCTATCGCTGAAAAAGGCTCACTGACATGTTGTGACTCACTGACCCTCTGCCTGTGCCTTAAATTCGGGTTTCAAAATATCCAGTTGACAGCCGGCACTCTGTATCAAAACATCGTTTAGCTGTACAATAATTCAAGCCCACTGGTTGAAAATTGGTTCTAATTGCCACAGCCAATGGCGTTTCAATGTCAACGGGGAGGGATAAACAGTGTTGTGGTTTGAGCGAGTTTGTTGCTGAAATTCCTCCTTTGTCCGCTAGAAGTCCGAAATGACCTATTGTACCTTTAAGTATAAACACATTTTTCATGTGGGTGGCCACCGAAGCACATGTTTGTGGCAGCGGCCTTTACACCAATGACTTTGTTCGGTTTGTGGTGAAGGACATCCTCTGACAAATCGGGGATGTACACAGCTTCGTCATAAACTCAACGCGCTAAATGGAGATGATGATTATAATGATAATGCTAATAGTAATGATAGCACTGATGATGATCATTTGAGGGGAAAAAAGGAATAACCAAAGAGAGTGGATAGAGAATTAGCGCTCAGCTCTAATTTAATGCGAAAGGGAGATCAAAGAGTTGTCTTGCATCAAAATGATTTAGATACAGTTGTCATGGGCAGCTGTTATGCTAATTGCATATCTGCAGTTGTCAGCAGAAAGGCTCTGATGAGCAGCCTCAGCTAGCAAAATCGTTATTAGATCCCCATTGTGATAAATGTTATTTATTGCTGTCAAGTCGAATTAATGTTTAATTCAGTGATGGGAAATGGGCAACGTCGACACACAGTTCAGCCATTCACGGCCAGTTATGACAAAAGGAGCCACTGAATGCCAGCCAGATGAACTTCATTTCACTGAAAAAAGGGGGAATAATGGCTTTCATTTGCATATGCTTTAAAAGGGTAATGAAGTAATATGATGTTTATCTTTTTTGAAGAGTTTAATTTCTGTTGGCAGAGATCTGGATCGTGCAGTGTCCCTCTGACAATGTGAGCCAGAAAGGGTGGGGGAGGGGTGGCTTTGAAAGCAGCAGATGTGTCATGGCCAAGGGTGGGGTGTTGGGTTCAGAAACAGTGGATGTGCTGGTGGAGGGGGTGGGGTAGCAGTGGTGGGGTGTTGGGTTCAGAAACAGTGGATGTGCTGGTGGAGGGGGTGGGGTAGGCAGTGGTGGGGTGTTGGGTTCAGAAACAGTGGATGTGCTGGTGGAGGGGGTGGGGTCGGCAGTGGTGGGGTGTTGGGTTCAGAAACAGTGGATGTGCTGGTGGAGGGGGTGGGGTAGGCAGTGGTGGGGTGTTGGGTTCAGAAACAGTGGATATGCTGGTGGAGGGGGTGGGGTGGGCAGTGAATTATTTATTCATTAAGGTTGCAAAACTAGCAGTCCCACTTTCTTTGTTGGCTGACCCTCACTGCTAAGTGCACGTAGAAGTGTATACTACATCAAGTTAAGCAAAGACATGTTTTCATTATTTTGCCTCTACTCTACGTGGACTTGATATTGCGTGGATTTCAATACAACAAGATTTTTTGATTCACTATAAAGAACTATTTCAGGAACTTTTTTTTTAAATCCGTGACTATTTTGCCGCATGAAAGCCTTGGAGGTTTAAGTTCTTCAAATAAGATGGTGACGTAAACGGGTCAATGGCTAATCTTAATTCCCCAAGTAAAGGTCTCATTCATTATGTAACAGCTCATTAGCATTCAGGTCACAGACCCCAGATGAAGATCAGAAACAGTCGGAGACACACCTATAAATATGACTGTTTGTTATAGTTTCTCACCCTTGTCTCCCTTCAACCCCAGTGGAAAAACACAAATGGCAAAAATGCAAAAGGATCTGTTTCCTGATTTTCCTACAAAAGTAAGACCGATCTGACATCCTTTCTAATCTTTCCACTGATATCACATTTTTTGCTTTAATAATTACAGGATCCTTTGCTCAGTGCTGCATATGTAACACACACCGGTAGTGAAAGGAATTTCAATTTGAAATCCAATCTGGGTGTAATGGCTGGGGAGTAAAGACTATTAAAAGACTGGTGCTTTTCCAGTGCTTTGGTCGGTACTGACCTCCTTTACAGCACAATTTCATTTTTCCGCAGCAGCAAAAAAATATGCAAAAATTGCATGATGGCTTCATCAAAATTTCAGCTTTTTTTGATTTAATAACCACGAGAACATCCATTTTAATACCTTTGCGAGTCAACACTGGGGACTTGGGCAATAATTATTCCAGATGATTGTAGTAATTGCACCCAGCCAGCAGATCCACAAATATCCAACTCTTTAGCAACATTAGCGGACGTTAGTGCCTCGACACGATGCCGGTCTGCCTGTGCCTATTTTGAGCTTGTTGTGATAAAGGCAGTTGACATCATCTAAACAGCGCAGCCCATTTGTTACCAGGTTACCAGCTATCATCCATCTGTAATTGAGAGTGTGCAGCCAGAGTCAGAAGTGTATCAACAATATAAAATGCTGTTAGCCTTCCATCAAGCACTCTCTGAGGGGAATTAGAGCTATCATGTGAGGAGAAGAAGCCAAAGATGGAACAAAATGGGGTTCTGCTGAAAAATGAAAGATTTAGCATTGGTAGTCGCTTATCTCTGTGTGTGTGTGTTTGTGTGTGTGTCCTGATATACGCACAGTATGGAAAATTCATTTCAGTTTGATGTTATCGCACAGGCATAAGTTTCCCACACAAAAGTAAAAATCAAATTGGAAACAAACTATGGAGGTAAATAAGTATAGAATATACACAGTATAGACATGGCCCCTGAATCATTTGTTATTCATTTTGAATTCTCAGCGCTGGATGACACCGGATCTCAGAGCCGACCCTAAAGAATCACAGACAGATACAGGTTTGACATGTGAGAGGATGTTTGTTGTAGATACATGATAGACACACACTCCAGCTTGTCAGGCCATTTGCTTCTCCCTGGCAGTGAGATTCTCAGATTGCCGTGGTGGAGCTGACATACTCTTGACCGTGACAGAAGAACATCAAGGCTGAAGTGCACCAAGCCAGCATAATTTACACCCTCCATATTGGCTTGCACTGTCCTTACTGATTTGGAGCATAAGACCAACATAAGCAGTGAGGTTCATGCCGATGGTGTGGGGCGTTTTAAATATAGATTACAAAGGCCTCTATTCTTAGTGTGTCAGATAGTCCGTTTGGGCACTCAGCTGAGGGGTGGAGTGTGGTTGTGTATAGTTCTGGGGTGGAGTGTGGTTGTGTATGGTTCAGGGGTGGAGTGTGGTTGTGTATAGTTCAGGGGTGGAGTGTGGTTGTGTATGGTTCAGTCTGTAGGGGTGGAGTGTGGTTGTGTATGGTTCAGGGGTGGAGTGTGGTTGTGTATAGTTCAGGGGTGGAGTGTGGTTGTGTATGGTTCAGGGGTGGAGTGTGGTTGTGTATGGTTCAGCCTGTAGGGGTGGAGTGTGGTTGTGTAAGGTTCAGGGGTGGAGTGTGGTTGTGTATGGTTCAGTCTGTAGGGGTGGAGTGTGGCTGTGTATGGTTCAGGGGTGGAGTGTGGTTGGGTATGGTTCAGGGGTGGAGTGTGGTTGTGTATGGTTCAGCCTGTAGGGGTGGAGTGTGGTTGTGTATAATTCAGGGGTGGAGTGTGGTTGTGTATGGTTCAGCCTGTAGGGGTGGAGTGTGGTTGTGTGTAGTTCAGGGGTGGAGTGTGGTTGTGTATGGTTCAGTCTGTAGGGGTGGAGTGTGGCTGTGTATGGTTCAGGGGTGGAGTGTGGTTGTGTATGGTTCAGTCTGTAGGGGTGGAGTGTGGTTGTGTATGGTTCAGGGGTGGAGTGTGGTTGTGTATAGTTCAGGGGTGGAGTGTGGTTGTGTATGGTTCAGTCTGTAGGGGTGGAGTGTGTTTGTGTATAGTTCAGGGGTGGAGTGTGGTTGTCTACAGTTCAGGGGTGGAGTGTGGTTGTGTATGGTTCAGGGGTGGAGTGTGATTGTGTGTGGTTCAGCCTGTAGGGGTAGAGTGTGGTTGTGTATAGTTCAGGGGTGGAGTGTGGTTGTGTATGGTTCAGCCTGTAGGGGTGGAGTGTGGTTGTATATAGTTCAGGGGTGGAGTGTGGTTGTGTATGGTTCAGCCTGTAGGGGTGGAGTGTGATTGTGTATAGTTCAGGGGTGGAGTGTGGTTGTGTATGGTTCAGCCTGTAGGGGTGGAGTGTGGTTGTGTGTGGTTCAGCCAGTAGGGGTGGAGTGTGGTTGTGTATGGTTCAGGGGTGGAGTGTGATTGTGTGTGGTTCAGCCTGTAGGGGTAGAGTGTGGTTGTGTATAGTTCAGGGGTGGAGTGTGGTTGTGTATGGTTCAGCCTGTAGGGGTGGAGTGTGGTTGTATATAGTTCAGGGGTGGAGTGTGGTTGTGTATGGTTCAGCCTGTAGGGGTGGAGTGTGATTGTGTATAGTTCAGGGGTGGAGTGTGGTTGTGTATGGTTTAGCCTGTAGGGGTGGAGTGTGGTTGTGTGTGGTTCAGCCAGTAGGGGTGGAGTGTGGTTGTGTATGGTTCAGGGGTGGAGTGTGGTTGTGTATGGTTCAGCCTGTAGGGGTGGAGTGTGGTTGTATATAGTTCAGGGGTGGAGTGTGGTTGTGTATGGTTCAGCCTGTAGGGGTGGAGTGTGGTTGTGTATGGTTCAGGGGTGGAGTGTGGTTGTGTATGGTTCAGTCTGTAGGGGTGGAGTGTGGCTGTGTATGGTTCAGGGGTGGAGTGTGGTTGTGTATAGTTCAGTCTGTAGGGGTGGAGTGTGGTTGTCTATATTTCAGGGGTGGAGTGTAGTTGTGTATGGTTCAGGGGTGGAGTGTGATTGTGTGTGGTTCAGGGATGGAGTGTGGTTGTGTGTGGTTCAGCCAGGAGGGGTGGAGTGTGGTTGTGTATGGTTCAGGGGTGGAGTGTGGTTGTGTATGGTTCAGCCTGTAGGGATGGAGTGTGGTTGTGTATAGTTCAGGGGTGGAGTGTGGTTGTGTATGGTTCAGGGGTGGAGTGTGGTTGTGTATGGTTCAGCCTGTAGGGGTGGAGTGTGGTTGTGTATGGTTCAAGGGTGGAGTGTGGTTGTGTATGGTTCAGTCTGTAGGGGTGGAGTGTGGTTGTGTATGGTTCAGTCTGTAGGGGTGGAGTGTGGTTGTGTATGGTTCAGGGGTGGAGTGTGGTTGTGTATGGTTCAGCCTGTAGGGGTGGAGTGTGGTTGTGTATGGTTCAGCCTGTAGGGGTGGAGTGTGGTTGTCTGTGGTTCAGCCTGTAGGGGTGGAGTGTGGTTGTGTATGGTTCAGGGGTGGAGTGTGGTTGTGTATGGTTCAGCCTGTAGGGGTGGAGTGTGGTTGTGTATGGTTCAGGGGTGGAGTGTGGTTGTGTATGGTTCAGGGGTGGAGTGTGGTTATGTATGGTTCAGGGGTGGAGTGTGGTTGTGTATGGTTCAGCCTGTAGGGGTGGAGTGTGGTTGTGTGTGGTTCAGCCTGTAGGGGTGGAGTGTGGTTGTGTATGGTTCAGGGGTGGAGTGTGGTTGTGTATGGTTCAGGAGTGGAGTGTGGTTGTGTATGGTTCAGCCTGTAGAGGTGGAGTATGGTTGTGTATGGTTCAGCCTGTAGGGGTGGAGTGTGGTTGTGTATGGTTCAGGGATGGAGTGTGGCTGTGTATGGTTCAGGGCTGGAGTGTGGTTGTGTATGGTTCAGCCTGTAGGGGTGGAGTGTGGTTGTGTGTGGTTCAGCCTGTAGGGGTGGAGTGTGGGTGTGTATGGTTCAGGGGTGGAGTGTGGTTGTGTATGGTTCAGCCTGTAGGGGTGGAGTGTGGTTGTATATAGTTCAGGGGTGGAGTGTGGTTGTGTATGGTTCAGCCTGTAGGGGTGGAGTGTGGTTGTGTATGGTTCAGGGGTGGAGTGTGGTTGTGTATGGTTCAGTCTGTAGGGGTGGAGTGTGGCTGTGTATGGTTCAGGGGTGGAGTGTGGTTGTGTATAGTTCAGTCTGTAGGGGTGGAGTGTGGTTGTCTATATTTCAGGGGTGGAGTGTAGTTGTGTATGGTTCAGGGGTGGAGTGTGATTGTGTGTGGTTCAGGGATGGAGTGTGGTTGTGTGTGGTTCAGCCAGGAGGGGTGGAGTGTGGTTGTGTATGGTTCAGGGGTGGAGTGTGGTTGTGTATGGTTCAGCCTGTAGGGATGGAGTGTGGTTGTGTATAGTTCAGGGGTGGAGTGTGGTTGTGTATGGTTCAGGGGTGGAGTGTGGTTGTGTATGGTTCAGCCTGTAGGGGTGGAGTGTGGTTGTGTATGGTTCAAGGGTGGAGTGTGGTTGTGTATGGTTCAGTCTGTAGGGGTGGAGTGTGGTTGTGTATGGTTCAGTCTGTAGGGGTGGAGTGTGGTTGTGTATGGTTCAGGGGTGGAGTGTGGTTGTGTATGGTTCAGCCTGTAGGGGTGGAGTGTGGTTGTGTATGGTTCAGCCTGTAGGGGTGGAGTGTGGTTGTCTGTGGTTCAGCCTGTAGGGGTGGAGTGTGGTTGTGTATGGTTCAGGGGTGGAGTGTGGTTGTGTATGGTTCAGCCTGTAGGGGTGGAGTGTGGTTGTGTATGGTTCAGGGGTGGAGTGTGGTTGTGTATGGTTCAGGGGTGGAGTGTGGTTATGTATGGTTCAGGGGTGGAGTGTGGTTGTGTATGGTTCAGCCTGTAGGGGTGGAGTGTGGTTGTGTGTGGTTCAGCCTGTAGGGGTGGAGTGTGGTTGTGTATGGTTCAGGGGTGGAGTGTGGTTGTGTATGGTTCAGGAGTGGAGTGTGGTTGTGTATGGTTCAGCCTGTAGAGGTGGAGTATGGTTGTGTATGGTTCAGCCTGTAGGGGTGGAGTGTGGTTGTGTATGGTTCAGGGATGGAGTGTGGCTGTGTATGGTTCAGGGCTGGAGTGTGGTTGTGTATGGTTCAGCCTGTAGGGGTGGAGTGTGGTTGTGTGTGGTTCAGCCTGTAGGGGTGGAGTGTGGGTGTGTATGGTTCAGGGGTGGAGTGTGGTTGTGTATGGTTCAGCCTTTAGAGGTGGAGTATGGTTGTGTATGGTTCAGCCTGTAGGGGTGGAGTGTGGTTGTGTATGGTTCAGGGGTGGAGTGTGGCTGTGTATGGTTCAGGGGTGGAGTGTGGTTGTGTATGGTTCAGCCTGTAGGGGTGGAGTGTGGTTGTCTGTGGTTCAGCCTGTAGGGGTGGAGTGTGGTTGTGTATGGTTCAGGGGTGGAGTGTGGTTGTGTATGGTTCAGCCTGTAGGGGTGGAGTGTGGTTGTGTATGGTTCAGGGGTGGAGTGTGGTTGTGTATGGTTCCGCCTGTAGGGGTGGAGTGTGGTTGTGTATGGTTCAGGGGTGGAGTGTGGTTGTGTATGGTTCAGGGGTGGAGTGTGGTTATGTATGATTCAGGGGTGGAGTGTGGTTGTGTATGGTTCAGCCTGTAGGGGTGGAGTGTGGTTGTGTGTGGTTCAGCCTGTAGGGGTGGAGTGTGGTTGTGTATGGTTCAGGGGTGGAGTGTGGCTGTGTATGGTTCAGGGGTGGAGTGTGGTTGTGTATGGTTCAGCCTGTAGGGGTGGAGTGTGGTTGTGTGTGGTTCAGCCTGTAGGGGTGGAGTGTGGGTGTGTATGGTTCAGGGGTGGAGTGTGGTTGTGTATGGTTCAGCCTTTAGAGGTGGAGTATGGTTGTGTATGGTTCAGCCTGTAGGGGTGGAGTGTGGTTGTGTATGGTTCAGGGGTGGAGTGTGGCTGTGTATGGTTCAGGGGTGGAGTGTGGTTGTGTATGGTTCAGCCTGTAGGGGTGGAGTGTGGTTGTCTGTGGTTCAGCCTGTAGGGGTGGAGTGTGGCTGTGTATGGTTCAGGGGTGGAGTGTGGTTGTGTATAGTTCAGTCTGTAGGGGTGGAGTGTGGTTGTGTATGGTTCAGGGGTGGAGTGTGGTTGTGTATGGTTCAGGGGTGGAGTGTGGTTGTGTATGGTTCAGCCTGTAGGGGTGGAGTGTGGTTGTGTGTGGTTCAGCCTGTAGGGGTGGAGTGTGGTTGTGTATGGTTCAGGGGTGGAGTGTGGTTGTGTATGGTTCAGCCTGTAGGGGTGGAGTGTGGTTGTGTGTGGTTCAGCCTGTAGGGGTGGAGTGTGGGTGTGTATGGTTCAGGGGTGGAGTGTGGTTGTGTATGGTTCAGCCTTTAGAGGTGGAGTATGGTTGTGTATGGTTCAGCCTGTAGGGGTGGAGTGTGGTTGTGTATGGTTCAGGGGTGGAGTGTGGCTGTGTATGGTTCAGGGGTGGAGTGTGGTTGTGTATGGTTCAGCCTGTAGGGGTGGAGTGTGGTTGTCTGTGGTTCAGCCTGTAGGGGTGGAGTGTGGCTGTGTATGGTTCAGGGGTGGAGTGTGGTTGTGTATAGTTCAGTCTGTAGGGGTGGAGTGTGGTTGTGTATGGTTCAGGGGTGGAGTGTGGTTGTGTATGGTTCAGCCTGTAGGGGTGGAGTGTGGTTGTGTGTGGTTCAGCCTGTAGGGGTGGAGTGTGGTTGTGTATGGTTCAGGGGTGGAGTGTGGCTGTGTATGGTTCAGGGTGGAGTGTGGTTGTGTATGGTTCAGCCTGTAGGGGTGGAGTGTGGTTGTGTATGGTTCAGGGGTGGAGTGTGGCTGTGTATGGTTCAGGGGTGGAGTGTGGTTGTGTATGGTTCAGCCTGTAGGGGTGGAGTGTGGTTGTGTGTGGTTCAGCCTGTAGGGGTGGAGTGTGGGTGTGTATGGTTCAGGGTGGAGTGTGGTTGTGTATGGTTCAGCCTGTAGGGGTGGAGTGTGGTTGTGTGTGGTTCAGCCTGTAGGGGTGGAGTGTGGGTGTGTATGGTTCAGGGTGGAGTGTGGTTGTGTATGGTTCAGCCTGTAGGGGTGGAGTGTGGTTGTGTGTGGTTCAGCCTGTAGGGGTGGAGTGTGGCTGTGTATGGTTCAGGGGTGGAGTGTGGTTGGGTATGGTTCAGGGGTGGAGTGTGGTTGTGTATGGTTCAGCCTGTAGGGGTGGAGTGTGGTTGTGTATAATTCAGGGGTGGAGTGTGGTTGTGTATGGTTCAGCCTGTAGGGGTGGAGTGTGGTTGTGTGTAGTTCAGGGGTGGAGTGTGGTTGTGTATGGTTCAGTCTGTAGGGGTGGAGTGTGGTTGTGTATGGTTCAGGGGTGGAGTGTGGTTGTGTATGGTTCAGTCTGTAGGGGTGGAGTGTGGTTGTGTATGGTTCAGGGGTGGAGTGTGGTTGTGTATAGTTCAGGGGTGGAGTGTGGTTGTGTATGGTTCAGCCTGTAGGGGTGGAGTGTGGTTGTATATAGTTCAGGGGTGGAGTGTGGTTGTGTATGGTTCAGCCTGTAGGGGTGGAGTGTGGTTGTGTATGGTTCAGGGGTGGAGTGTGGTTGTGTGTGGTTCAGCCTGTAGGGGTGGAGTGTGGTTGTGTATGGTTCAGGGGTGGAGTGTGGTTGTGTATGGTTCAGGAGTGGAGTGTGGTTGTGTATGGTTCAGCCTGTAGAGGTGGAGTATGGTTGTGTATGGTTCAGCCTGTAGGGGTGGAGTGTGGTTGTGTATGGTTCAGGGGTGGAGTGTGGCTGTGTATGGTTCAGGGGAGGAGTGTGGTTGTGTATGGTTCAGCCTGTAGGGGTGGAGTGTGGTTGTGTATGGTTCAGCCTGTAGGGGTGGAGTGTGGTTGTGTATGGTTCAGCCTGTGAGAACTGCCCTTGCTGTGCCCTCATTGTTCATAGGTCTGCCGTTGCCGTTTGGTCCTGCTTTTAATGGGGCCGAACAGCCTTTGCAGCAACGTATTCTGTCCTTGTTTTAAAGCTCTTTGGTATTCTGCCATAGGCTATTCCATATTCTAGCCCAGCTGAGGTTGCAAATGTCACGCTGCCCATTAGATACTGTGCTCAATTTCCTTACCTTATCTTTTCTGACCTCTCTATCTCTCTTTACACTTTCAACCCCTGCTACCTCTTTCTCTCTCCTGCGGACTGATCTGAAATTGCACCTGTGGCCCAGTCCCCAACCGTACTGTACTTCAGTGGACCATTCTGTTTCCACTATATCCCACCAATGGCCAACATCCAGCTTCATAACAGTCAACAAATAACAAGCTGCATTTTTCAACTGAGAACTCCATTTTACCATACACTTACTTACATTTTTATATTTTAAATTTTACAGAAAATATCAATACATTTGTATCAAACAATACCATTCACAATCCCGCCAATCCAGTCAGCATGTGTAGAAATGTTAAGAAAGAGTATCTTACAGCACATATTTCACGGCACAATTTCTAATAAAAACGACTTCATCCCTAAATAAAATGTATTTTGTATGTTCAGCTTCTCTTCAGACAGACATAATGTGCAATTGGGCTATAATTGCTCTGTAACCCAAATGCTACTCATGGAGTTCATTGTTCATTGTGAACCACTGAATTTAGAAAAGATGCTGTAGTGACCAAGAGTCAGTCTATCAACTCTTGAGTCTGGAGGGTGACCAGATGATTTCAAAGGAGGACAGAGGTGGCTGTTAAGGAGAATCTATGCTGGGCACAGTTCTGCCTGCTTTTCAGCACATTTGCTTGTATTTGTGTGGCTGGATAGAGCATGTAGGTTTTCTCTCCCTGTTTTAGATTTACCCCTACAGCAGATTTTCCATCAGCCTTTACCGTTTCCTTGTTTTACAATGATATTGGCATATGTTAGGCTTAAAGGTGTGTAGTTAATTCTGTGATCATTTCAATTATCTTAAATGTGTCATTTTAAATTAAACAACTGATCTCCTATATTCTGAGTAAAGATCACAAATATATACACACACTGACCACTTTATTAGGTAGACCTGTACACCAGCTTGCTAATGCAAATATTTAATCAGCCAATCATGTAGCAGCAACTAAATCCATACAAGCATACAGACACGGTTATGAGCTCTAGCTGTTTTTCAGATCAAATGTCAGAATGGGGAAGAAATGTGATCTAAGTGACTTTGACCGTGGAATGATTGTTGGTGGCAGACAGGGTGGATTGAGTATCTCAGAAACTGCTGACCTCCTGGGATTTTCACGCACAACGGTCTCTAGAGTTTGCAGAGAATGGTGCGAAAAACAAAAAAAACAAGAAACATCCAGTGAGCAGCAGTTCTGCAGACAGAAATGTCTCATTAATGAGAGATGTCAGAGGAGAATGGCCTGACTGGAAGGAAGCTGACAGGAAGGTGACAGTAACGCAAGTAACCACATATTACAACAGTGGTATGCAGAAGAGCATCTCTGAACACACAATGCGTCTAACGTGTAAGTGGATAGCTACTGTAGCAGAAGACCAATACGTCTGGAAAATAAGTCTAAAATACCTAATAAAGTGGTCACATTTTCAAGTAATAGCTATTGCTTTTCATTAAAATCTTTCCAAGTTTATTGTAATTACATTTCTTCTGATATTTCACATAACACATTCTTTGAACCTTTGGAATAATTTAAAAAAAACTTTTTGAAAAAAAGAAATAGCTTCTTCAGTAGAGAAATAACAAGTTGCAGGCTTACTGTATGATAGAGTGAGTCAAATGGATTAAAATGTAAGAAATATCAAAATATACAGCGAGAGCTTAAGGGCCAGAGGCACTAAGCAGTTGGATATAATGGAAAATGTGGTCTTGCCTTGTTTGCCTGGAAGCTGAACAACTCCACTGCTCTGCTTATGTGTGCTCTAATTACAGACAAGATTAGAAAAGGCAAATTAAATTGCTACAAGCAACTGTTTGTAATTGCTACAAGCAAATGTTTGTAATTATGAACAGATTGCTTTACTGTCGATAATTGAAACAACAAAACTTACTTAATGACTGTCTGGAGATGCACTCTGAAATTGACAATAAACCTACTGAAAATAATTTATTCTCTCTGTCCTTTTCTCTCTCTCTCTCTCTCTCTCTCACACTCTCTCTTCGGTGTTATTATTTTGCAGAAAGCGAGGTTTCACTGCACTATTTATTGTGCCATGTACTAATATGGTTACAAACCATTACAAAACATCTGTTTATTCTTCATTCAGCTATTGCATGTTCTCTGAAAATTCGACTTCCGGGTGCATTTATCATACTCTGTTTTTGATTAAAGCAAAAGAGGCTCTTTTTTATCTTTATCAGCCCTAGACTACTCCATATTTTGATTTCACTTTATCTTGCCTGAAAAAAAAATATTACAGTGGGGTTTGGGTGACACAAGCTAGCAAAGCTACTTATGGACCATAACATGGCCTCAAGAAAGTAATTGTGGAACTGCAGAAGCAACCTCAGATTTATGACCATCATAATGAAAACTTTTCTCCAAGCACCCCTTTGAGAGACTACCTTTAGAGAGAAGCACGTGCTCTCAATGAATCTGCTTCATAATGGAATAAACCTGGCTTCTGTGAGTTCACTGATGACCGTTCTGAAGGCTTACACATCTACAGAAAGCACCTTATACACCCTTGTGTTAAGGTATTTTAACATCAGTGATGAACAAAAAGCAGTTGGACTTTTCAATAAGGTTCATGCATTGACATTAACTAATGTAGTTGTTCACATTAATTTACGATGGACAAATGCATTCATTAAGCATGAATTTCAACTTATTTGTACATGAATATTTATACATTATCAAATCATAAGATTAACTTATAATTACTTAACCATTAACAATTACACTTGTTCATTCCAATATGAATTGGCAATAACTAATGTGGTTAACATGAAGTAATCATGCACAAATACATTAACAGAGCTGTACATTGACTTCTCAGCAGTAGTTAGTTAACAACTACATTAGTTCATGCCAATTCATGGAACTTTATTGTAAAGTGTCATTGATGAATTACTGACATTGTCAGTATAAACTCTGATTGAACATCCCCTCCATGACTGGTTGGAGATGACAGAGATGAACATCCCCTCCATGACTGGTTGGAGATGACAGAGATGAACATCCCCTCCATGACTGGTTGGAGATGACAGAGATGAAGTCCTACAAAGGACTGGCAGTGGCATGTCAGCCTTGCACACTAGAATCTTTTTGTTGAAAAAAACGGAGAAAATATCAGTTAATTGTGATAAAAGGGTAATGAAATGAGTGTAAGGCACAGCCACGCCTTCAGTGATGCATTGTGCTGACTTCAGAGTGGGCTTTCCAGGCTCCTAGCTCAAGTACTTTGCAAGCAATGCCAGTGACACTGATGACATGGCATACTGCCAGTAGGAGAAATTAACCAAATCATCAGTTTAATGCTGTGCAGTAATCACACCATTAATATATATAGAGTATAGATAAATCTTTGCCATTATGAAATATATCATTGTATGTCTATGTTAGCAGGTAAATAATCTTTTCATGAATTAAAACTGTCACATCATTTAATAAAAAGCAAACTGATTGAGCAAATAAAATAAATGGCAATTTCTTTGTCTCAATGATGTTTTATGATTTATAAAATAATTATGCCAAGGCATTAAAACTATTACATTTAGAATATCATGCTGATTCTATGGCATCTGTGTGGCTGCCAATTTGATAACAGTGTAACCTATTTCAACATAGGTTTTATTTATGATTGTGGAACTGTTGTGGAATTGGCATTGCTTCACTGTACTTTTAAATAAGCTGGATATTTAAGCTGTACCAGTGCAAGGGACAGTTGAGTTGATAAAGTACAATCTTGCCTCCTTAAAAAACACAATGCCTCAAAATGTTCAACCTACAGCACCTCCTCTTGCAAGAAACATTGAGGGACATTCAGAAAATAGTGCCTGGATGCTAATAGCATTTCTGTGCTTTAGCCCTTATTAAATGATAAGATGTTGAAAGAACCCCTGTGCTTACATGAATAAAAAATTATATTTAATTACATGACTATGGCTCTATGTGACCCTCATCTTATTATCTAGACAGCCATGTTAATAACCCTCTACCTACTGTTTGATATCTGTTGTCTGCTGTATTTGACACGCATTTGTGGCAGACTTAATATTAATGAATATAGCTGTGAATATAAACTCCCTGTGGCAAAGAAGGTCATTCAGTCGTGTCAGTTGTGCTGCAGTCAAGCTTTCCCTGCAAATCACAGCTGCAATGCACAAACAAGGGACAATACACCAGCAAATTTGTAATATCAAGAGTACAGTCTTCTGAGAATCGGAGGCCTCGACAAACAGAGAGAACAATCAACGCAGACCGTCTCTGGAGTCTCCGTGTCTGACTCGCTGCAAGCTGAGAATATGGAGAAGAGCTGCCCTGCACTCTGCTCTAACTTCTTCAACGTTCACCAATAGCACATATATACCGTATAGGGGAGTTTGTGTCTGCCACAGCCCCATTGTTATCGCTGAAGCAAACCTGCGCCAAGGTAGTCACACTGCCCATACTTTACACTACATTTCCATATTTAGCAGATGCACTCATCCAGAGCTACCTCCACAGATTGGATTTTTACACACAAACCCATTTGGAAAACCTGCTTTTGCTGAAGCAATTCACTGGCACCACCCCAGCTGGGAAACAGACTCGCAACCTTTTCCTTGCAAGCTTAGTCCCGTAACAATTATACTACCACTGGTTTGTTGGCATTTGGTATTTGCAACTTTGCACAATTACACAAACACCAGTCCTGTGTTTGCTGTATTCACTGGTGATTTTACAATCTTCTGTGGGGTCACAAGCCTAAATTTGGGTGTTCTATTTCTCGCCATCCTGAATTTACATGTTGTCAAAAGAGTTACACAAACATTGGTTCGATTTTTTGTTTTGTCTGTATGTTTACTTGTAGATCCTGGGAGTACATACAGGATACAAGAGGGTTATCTATTTAACAGTATATTGATTTGAAAGTCTTCCAAAGAGTTGTGCAAACATTCATTTTCAGATTGTCTGTAGTTTCTCCTACCCTAAATCAATCATCAAAAAAGAGTTGTACAAACCTCAGTTCCAGGGGCAAGTGTCATTTCCATGATTCTGGGATTCCAAAACTGCACAATGAGGCAACAGGTTGCTACTGGCTGCGAATGAATGTCAGTGGTGGCACCTGTCATAAAAAAATATGTACAAACAAACTGTGAAATGCTGTACATCGTAGTATTTGCTTTGATAAATGGTAGTCTGTGTTGAGTTTGGGTAAGGATTAAGGTGACAGTTGGGGTGGGATCTGCAGGCAGAGCCTGGGCATGGAGTGCATTTTCTGTGGGAAAGCTTCTGTTATTTTCAGTGTTTTCTGATCACAGTTTGTTTTCACCTGTATTATTATCTTCACCACTCCCACTATGGCGTTGGTTTGATTTTTATGCTTTAATTAGGCAGTCATGATATGGTAACAGATGGTGCTTCATTTTTCCGGCGCTCTTTTGTAAAAGTGCCGTGATGTGTTTGATTTTATTAGAGATCAGATTTAAAGTGAACATACTACATTACTGCAACAACACTGCCATTTCTCATCTGCCAGAGAAAATGAAACTGTGATGAAATGTAATATAGGCCCCCTCAGGCAAAACCAGAGAGACTGGGAACTGCAGCACGATAAATCTAATGGATATTACTTTCACAGAGCCCCTTACACGCACATGCGCGTATACACACACACACACACACACACACACACACATACACACACGCACATGCACATGCACGTACATGCAAAGACACAAATTCGCAGAGACACGTTTATTTATTTTTTGTACACACCACACGCCTGTTTCGTAGGTAGTAACGATGAGGTCCAGTTTGTATTTTCTTAGTGGGTTATTGGGTCTGAACTCCAAAGACGTATGTACTGTATCTTTATATCAGAGAATGTGTTAAAAGAAATACAGGACAATTTCAGAAAACAGGAGAATATCCACAATTCATTACCCTTACAAAATTGCTTTAAACAAGTCAAGACTAATGGAAACTGAACAAGGCTGCTTTCCTGCTGACTGTAGCCTTTTCTACTTTTGTAGACTGTAGCTTTTCTTCCTGCTCTTTTTAGCTGATGCTGACAGCAGTCTGATGATTAAGAAGATTAGAACCTCTCTAAAACGGAGAGCCCTTCTGCAGATTCAAGCAAAGAACACATATTTGACCAAATAGGGGAATTTCTGTTTTCCATTAGAGAAATTGCTTTGCAAATCACATCAAAGCATCTCAAAAAAAATGTGAACAGTGAGGGTGACATGGACAATATATTTTAACCTTCAAGCTGTGGCATATTGATATATGGTCTAAAGGCTTTCCCAGCATCAGATACAGAAATTGTGTACTCATCAGTGAAGGTCATTTTACAGTTAAATGTCAAAAGTTATGGCAAGTGATTTTTCCTAACCATAAATTTCTCATTTGATTATACACATTGAAATGTTTATGAAAATAGTAACATATTAGCTAGAATAGTGCGGGTAGTATATTTTATAATATGACATTTTAAATATTTGGTTAAATATTACATATAGCTGTTCGTTTCCCTTCACAGCCTTGCTGTAGTACCATTGCTGTATTTTATTGCCTTTTTCACAACTGTACTCGCAGTGTTTGGTGCTTCTGGCAAAATCAACATTTAAATTAACTGCACGTTTGACATTTCTGGGATCTCCTGCATTGAAATGTTAGAGGGAGGACTCAAGGTAGTTACTGTGAGTGTTGCTGTGGGGGAATGTTAGTTACAAATGGCTGCCAGGTAACTTGTGCTGTCTGTTACACAAACCAAGTAAAGTTCAGTTCAAAGCCATGCGATATCAGGCTGTATCAAGCTCCCACAATAAAATGTAACATTCCTGACTCCATTCAGACCACTTGGATGCATATAATTATTCTACTTTCTTCTTTGTTTGTGTTTCTAATTAAATAAAGAATTCTAAACCTGTTCCGCAGGGACCTTTGCAATGGTAATTGTAACCATAAAGGCCATATGACTTTGTCAAACATTAAAAATGTAATACTCTATGTTGAGCGTTTTGAAGTCATGTTCTAATTATATGAGCTGATGTGTGTGTGTGTGTGTGTGTGTGTCTGTACATGACGAACTGTGTAACAAATCAGAGCATTGTTAAATAGCAGGATACATGTTCTATGTTGAATGTAAACACAATACAGGTTAACAGGTCACATTGAAATGGAACGATGATACCCACATCTGGCACCATTTTCCACCTAACAAGTGTAACAGTTTTTTAGAGCATGTTCAAGATGTTCTAGGGGATAAGCTCTGTTTGAATTATGCTAATGCTGGGGGAATGTGTATGATCTGTACACTGAATTTCCATCTGTAATTCTGTCTGAAAGAGTGTGTGTGTGTGTGTGGGGGGGGGGGGGGGGGGGGGTCGGTGTCACCAGTGTTATTCTGTGCTTGCGATTCCTCTTTCAAATGACTGCAGAAAGCTCCAGCACACAAAGCACAGCTTTATAGCACAAGGGAGCTGGGGACTGCTTGCATTTTTTTCCATCCTCTCCCCATGTCACAGTGTTAATGTTATCGTTGATTGGATTTGACATTGTGGGTTATTCATTAGAATAGCTGGTAACTGCTGACCATCCCCTTAAATATTCTGCGATGGTTGATTGATTTTCTGGATTCATAAAACCACTGCGAGTATTAATGTCATGAAGGCCATCGAAGGCATGGTTTTTAAGATGGGGGAAATTTGTTGGCAAGTTGCGGTTAGCCAATGTAAATGTGAATTATAAAGAACAATTGCGCATTTATTGAGTTGCAGTGTTTAAGTTAAGCATTCGGCAAGGTTGTAATCCTACTGTGAGGCAAAATGTATTCTTATTGTACATCTTATTGGAGTATTTCTCCAAATAAAAGTAATGGACCATATTGTATATATGTGTATATATGTGTATTCTTTTAGTATATTGTCTGGTGAGAACTATGACATGCTTTTTTGTACATACTTTTATTCATGCATCTTGTTTTTTTAAACATATTTTTATTCCTGTTTTTCTTCGCTGCCAATTCGAAACACATACAGTAATGAAATTATTAGGCCCGTTCCATTGCGACAATGTCAATTGTGCTTGTACAACCACTGCTTCCTAATCTGTAGTCTACCCTGTGATCTGGGTAGCCATTGCGCTGTGGGACTATGGTTGATGGCCCAAGATACCAGAATATAATTCCAGGTTCAGGGGGAATTGCCACCACCTGACGTTCTCCCACCACTTAATGCGCAAAAGTTATTGCGACAAGGCTAATGGAAAAAACTAAATTCGACAAATGACACGCTAGACTAATTTGTTCGCTAGAGGTGGATTAGAATAGATCTTAATTCGATTTAGTGTAATGGAAAATGCTTGTAGCAATATAAGGGCGGATGTAGCAATTGAAACAAGCCCCTCTTCATTGGAATTCCGTTATTTGCTTGAGCCTAACAACTTTAGCTAGCTTCGAAGAGCCTATGGAGATGTCTCAAACTAATTTCACGCATGTGTAGATGCTGCCGTTTCTGAGTTCAATTGTCAGTGAAAGTTCACGGCGAACTATGTTTGCAGAAACAGTTACTGTTGAATGATTTTAAATAAACATTCCATTTAGTTCACTACCAATGCATTTTTTAATACAAATGTATGCGACTTAGATTAAACAATGCCAGCTAGCTGATTAGTTGCTTATCTGTGATTTATTTGTTAAGGTAAGAACACATATTACATTGATTAAAGGGTATTATGACAGCCAAATGTTTGTCAACTTTTGTTTCCTCCACGTCTTCCTTGTCGACAGCCATTTTTGTTCGCGGCACACTACCTTTTCAAATTGTTGGCTAACATTAGCTAACGTTCGTGGTGAACAGAAAAAGTTAGCTAACGTTTGCTAACGTCAGCTAACGTTTGCGATCTTGAATGTACCACTGGTATGGATCTGCATGTTTACCTGGTAAAGCAAGGTTTTGGTTAGTCACTGTGATGCCCTGTAAGGTAGGGGTGAGGGATAGACAGCCATGTTGGGTGGGATCTAATTAAATAGTTTTGATTAGAAATGCTTAACTATACTTGGGCAAAATATATATGTATTTTTTTCAGCTGACAATAAAGACTTTAATTGCCCAAATGACTATATAGCACACATATTTTTCAGTAAAAGGGCTAGAAAAGGCATGTTAAAGGGTAACTGAAACTAAATTAGGACATAGTTCATATAATACAGATTTGCACCACAGAAACTGAATAAATTCCATTTTGGTTTGCAGCATTGTCTTTTCGCACTGTGGGAACACGGAACCTGATACACACATCACTTTGCCTATCAGCTGTAAGTCCTAGCACAATGCAGACGTCTGCTGAAATGACTACATTGCATATACAGTGGTTATTAGTCTCTTCTGGCACAGAATCATTATTATAGTTTACAAAACTTTAATTCCAGTTCAGGATTGCAAAAAAAAGCCTAAACGTTTGATCCTGAGATCAGAACAGTCAGTGAGCAGTCATATACAAGAAATATAATTGTACATTGTGTACATGTTTGAAAAAATATAGTTTTTGCCAGAATTGCAATTACAATAATATTGACTTCAGTGTATGTGGTCTGTTCCTGCTGAAAGATTTCTTTTTTTAATAAAACACTATAGCATGGTATAAAAATTTGGAAAAGGATGATTTTTTAATTATTGGCATGCCTGAAGGTATTGTCAAAATTGGCCCAGTTCACTCTCTTTATGGATTGTAAAATGGCACTTTGGGACTGAATTTGGGTTTGTTTCCTGAGCCAACTGCTTTCTGTAGTTAAAGGGAGCTACTTCTATCAGTGTTATTGCTCTTTTCTTGTGTACCGAGTTTGTAAGTTCAGTCTTCATTATTTCCAGTTCATTCTTTCCTGCAAAGGCAATGGCACATCATTGTAGCTCCACAGCTAAAAAATGGGGTAGTAATAGAAGTAATCAAAAGGCAATTTCATGAAGAAATGTGAAAACACCGAATATAATTTCAGATGTATGTTCAAGGGATAACATACTCTACCAACACAGAAGAAAGGTGGTCGTAATAGACTGTGTTTCCCATTAATTTTGTTTGTCCCAATTGCTTGTCAGAACACTGGCTTTGATATAATGTAGTCATAAGCGCATACAGCAAATGAAATGTTTTTGTTTTTTTTCCCTTGCATAGTTTGCAATTATGTTATGCATATTTGATTTTAAATCAGCTTGCCAGATTTATTTTATTGTGTTTATCTAGACCGTAGACAGCATGTGATAGGATGAAATAACAAAACAAAATGGCATACATTTTATTTGCTAGAAACATCTTGCATATTCTCTTGTGTGGTGCCCATTGATTTTAAAATACATTTTCATTTCAACTGACAATTTCTGTGGGTCATTTCATTCTTTAGCTGCATTATGAATGTGCGAGAAAAGCAAATGAACTGACTTCTCCATCAATTACATTTACAATGAAACCCATAAAGAAATTGCCATTTGAGTTTAATGCCTTTTAGTGGTTTTATGTGATTGTGTCTGAGCAATGTGTAATCAATATCGCAAGGCCAGCTTTAACTTTGCTTACTAAGGTCCATCTGCACTCTCTCTCTCTCTTTCTCTCTCATTCTCTCACTCTCTATCTCTCTCTTACTCTCTCACTATCTCTCTTCCCCCTTTCCTCCATTTTCTCTACATGCACTCACATATGGAGTGATGGTCAGCAGACCCTCTTGGGTGTACACAAACCGCATGCATATTTACTGTAGAAACAAACACATTCTCCTTTCTGAAGCACACTCACATACTTTTACTGATCTCATAGGGCCATGCTTTATCTTGGCCTTGGTCAAAAATAAATAAATAAAACACTAAAAATGTTTGATGGAGAGAATTCCAATCCATTAAAGGCATTCGGAAAAAAATCTAGGTTATTGAGATCCAGGTTGTAATTAAAATGCCATTACTGTGACTTGTGTTTTTACAGTCAGTATTCAAGAGTCATAATTCACATACAGTCAGGTAATTGTGATTAAGTACAGAATGTGTTTTCGTACAGTACCTCAATGAGCGGAAAGTGATAGTAAATTTATTATAATGTCCCCTAGGCCATATTAATTGGACCTGCACGTTATACCCTTCAGCAAACATTAGTAACAGGAAAATGGTGGGAGGTGTGGTGTTTGTATGTATAGACAGAGTACATTAGCAATGACAAGATAAATAAAATCACTGCTCTTAAATCTTGGACAAATTTAACCGGCAGCAGAGTGTGTTTAATTCCAGTCTGGCCTGACTCCTCCACAGAGAGGGTGAAGGGGCACATACGCTGTCGTCTCACGCACGGGTGTAAAATCACACTCAGTGTGCCGTGACATGACTCAGCAGGGTGAGCATGTCCCTCCTCAGGATCTCGTGTCCGACATTGTAATGCAATTTACATATTTAAACTGTGATACCAGCATTACATGCTTTTCCTGTGAGATGAACATAACAGAAAATGCGGTATTTTAAACATCTGTGTCTTCATTATGTGCCATCCTTTAGGTGGCGGAGCCTGTCTTTGTTCATAACTGCATATCCGAGTGATTGAAGCATTGAAATTTGTCTCCATTTCTCATAAGCTCCCTCCCAGCAGGTGTATCTGCAGAACACAATAAATGTAATCCACAAAGGGTCCATATATTTCACCAGGCACCTATTTCCAGCCCCATGAGTCATCCTGGAGATTTAGATTACTTGTGAGCCGCATTGTGTTCTGAAGGTAGAGTCGTTTTTTTATTGTACTCAGACAAAAGAAGCAAATGGTAGCATTTTAATAGCCTCATATTCAGAGCAACGGGTCAAGAACAAGCTGACATAATGACGGGTGCATCAAAAGAGCCTGTTTGGATGAGGGTCTACAAAAGCCAATCAATCTGCACAGACCTCGCTCCTTGACGGAGGGGTAGAGTTGGGTTTTTTTTTTTGTTTTTTTTTAATGCTTTCAATGTTGAAGGCTTGAGGGTGGTCTGATTTTTGAATGCTTTCAGCATCCTGAACATATGGAGACATAGAGTCCCCCCCCCCCCACACACACACACTCCATTGTAGAGATTGGCATTGATAACAAGGAGTGTACTGCATGTTAAAATTAATCTGTGATCACTTTCTTCAATGCACAGGGAATTTTCTAAATGTAATGCCTCTCACTGGATGGAAAATGGCCCATGAACAAGATCGGGGGATGGACATAGCAATTCTGTATTATGGATCATTACTAGGAAAAATCCAAGAGTAAATGTTTTTTACTGATATTTCACATGCGATATGTACACTGATTCAGGCTTTCCAGGGTGTCACTGCAGGACTCAAATAAATATGAGAACAGAGGTATTCTAAGAAAGGCCTTTCAGAGCTCTTTTCATTTTCAGTATGTGAGCTTTTGTTTGCCGTTGTGACTTTTTGTCTCCATTGGTGCAATGCATTCATTCGATGGGGGGCATCCCACACCTTTAACTAGTGCCTCATTACTCCTAAAATTGGGCTTGCAATGAGCTGATGCGACCATCTCCCTCTGCCCCCTCCTCCCACTCAAAACTCCATCATGAAAGACATTTTTTTAAATCAGTTTACTATTTCACATGACCTGATTTCACTATTTCACATGACCTTTTCAGGCTTCCTTCAGCATGCATTCTCATTTTCTTTATTTCATATTTAAAAGCATTGAGCTAAACCTACTGCACTTGTTAATCCATACCATTATAGTTTCACTTATGGCGGGGAGTGGTTTGAATCAAAGGTCCTCCAAACCCTTTTTAGACTGCAAACCCTATCTTGCTAGCTATAAAAGTAAAATCAATTCATCTACATTAAGTGAGCTAATTCATTCTATGGGATCCCCAATGTAGTAGCCTAAAATGCAGTCTTAGAGCCAGGATAATGATAATTTTATAGCTAGCAAACATTAGCTAAGTAAGCTCATTAATGTTCTGACAAGGGAGATTTATGTCTTGTATTTCAAGCAAATGGCAGAATAAAATGGAACCATTTCCAACGGGTACTCCTAATTTTAGTAATCATTAGAAATGTTTCCATAATCTTCCAACATTTAATATGTATCACATCATTATGACATGTCGGTAACCGACATATGTGAAATATCCTCTTCCTCAAAACTAAATGTCATTATAATTTGAAATTGTAGTCTTGCAATACTAGATACGGTATAGGTGCAATTTCTTTTCTTTTTAAAAATCCCTGCATAAGGTCTTTAAGTCAAGAATGAATTGTGACATTACATGCAATGATAAAAATGATTCCAGGAAAGTGCATTGGGTCATAGAAATAGCCCTAAAAGCTTTGCAGGAGGATTGAATCAACCCCTGAGAAACAGATACATACAATTTTCATAATGCAATACAATATTATTCACTTTGTCTTGTTAAACAACAGTGCACAGGATTCATTGGTACAGGCTGTGTAACAGATTTTGAATATAAAAGAGATTTTCTGATTGAATTTCTTCCCTCATGTATTCAGCTGGGTATATAAAACTCACTGGCAATACAAGGGCACATCAATTACTTTTCCATTTCCATGGATACATGGCTGTATATTATTATATAACTCTGCCATTGTTTCATTTTTAATACAGATAATATAGGCTAGTTCTCCTTTCGAGGTCCTATGCCAAGTTAATCATTTCTGGGTTGTTGTTTTGTGTGTGTGTGTGTGTGTGTGTGTGTGTGTGTGTGTGTGTGAGAGTGTGTGTTAGAGTATATAGAGGATGGATTGGACATAACTTTTGCTCTTCACTGTTGCCTACTGTTATTTTGTAGTATTCTCACTTGAAATGGTATAAATAACCAGTGAACCATTTTCCTCTAATGTATCAGAAATGTGTGTTTGTGTTTGTGTGTGTGTGTGTAAGAGAGAGAGAGAGAGAGAGAGATGTGTCTTGTGAGTCACTGTGAAGGTCTGGGTTTTAGCTGGGGTAATACCTTACTTTCACCATTATCTTCTCATGCCTGCATGAAGGACTATTCCAGAACATAAATGTGTTTTTCCTGCTGCCTCTCTCTCCCAAGAGAGAAATTGATTGAAAATGGAGATGAAGAAGAAACATGCTGCAGGATTGAAGTCTAAAGTATGATATGCTGCCCAGGAAACAGGAATTGGAAGTATATGTATTTGTTATACATGGCTTATTTTGAGTGTAAACACTAATTTTCTGAATTCTGTTTGATCTTTTCCCATTCTCCAAGTGCAGAAGTACTTTATTGACACAGAACTGAATTGTTTGCGTCTATGAGCTGTTCCTGGGCAGATACAGTGAGATGACATGAACATACATTATTTGTTCAATATCATATAGGGCTGTTCCCCATGCTAAATAAATACATACAGTATAATTTACTGCACCTTCATTGTGGGCTTTACATAGTAGACATTTTTCTTCAAGGTTTGGTGTAAAAATCAACTGTAAGATTTTATCATTTTTCCAAGTATTACTTTCAATATTGATCTGAAATGAGGGAAGCACTAACACAAAGTATTACTGACAAAACAATTCTTATTTTACAGTATGACTGTCTCCTATAGCTCATTGCCTCATCGTTTTCCTGTGTTCAACATACTTCTGTTGTGTGCATATAGTATCTGTCATAAAGATAGAAATTCATTTCCATAGATTATTGCTTCATTGTTTTGTGGCACGGTACTGCCCAAAATCAAAGCAGGTCCTCTCCAAGCAACCATCAACGAAAGGAAGCTCCCCTAGGCTTACTCAGTTCATTATTTCAGAGCAGTGCTTTACACATCAGATATTATAACATGACTCCTGTCAAGGTAACAAATACAATCTGGCTGGAGTAATTCATGTTCCTGGCCACCTCCCTGCGCAGTATTGATTAATTTCCTGCTGGATTAGATCTCTACATAGCTGTGGTAAATGAAACAACTTAATGGATCTTAGAAGCACAGTGTTGAACGTGCAAAACAAATGGGTTCATTTGCCGTATTGGAAAATAACCTTGATTTTTTTAAATTTATTTTTTTATGCATAAGTGTCAAGAAGAAATTGAAGCACAACAAATATTTGAATACTGGACTTAATCCTTTTGATGGTATTATTCATGGTTTTAACAATGGATCTAAATGTGTGGGTTTCTTCAAATTCATTTTAGATTTTTTCTCATTTAAATACATTTAATGCGTTCCTAATTTAAAGGTCTTGCCTAGCAGGCTGGAATGATAAAATAGTTTTGTAAACTCTTTGCACTCAGTCTGAAAACTATTCAGTTGAAACAATTCATATATATAATTTAGATTAAGTTGATGCAGCAGCAGTGATCAATGGCGTTAAAGTCCTGACATTAAAGTCAAGGCCCTTTCTCACCACACTCCCTTGAAGCCGCACATAAATCAGATTGTAATATTATAAAAGCTATGTCGCCCAATCCTCTTTCTACTCTTGTCACTCGCTACACAGGACTGTGGCATATAATCCAAAAATTGGGTCAATGAAACGACATGAGTGCGCTCAGTCAGTGCTCTGAGTATGTGCCGTACAGCTTGTGTGGAATCACACTGAATGTAGAATAGGATAAGGCTAATGCTAATTAGAGAAATAGGTGTAACCATATTTTCACTGGTGGTATAATTACTCCATTGAGGCAGTGGTGTGGCTTGAAGTCGTACTGTACGACGATTCTCTCAGACTAATACGCTTTGCACATAAATATGTTCATCTGTCTACTCAGAGGTGACATGGGACAGAAGTGCGGTTAGGCACCAGTGAGACAGATGTGAAAAACTAGACTGGGGTTAAACTGGAAAAGAAAATGAGTTGCTGTACTAAAAATATGATATAGGTAACTAAAATATATGGTTTAGATGTTGTAGCTTTGTCTGAAAATGGCTTTGAGTGAAACACTGCACATGCATGTACAGCGTTGAGCAAGGGAATACAGAAGTCAATAGTTGCTTTCATAGTTAGCCATATGTTTTGGAAGTAGTTAATAACAACATTGCTCCTTTAGATTAAACTTCATTCCAGTTTTTCTTGCCAACAGCAAGTGATGGCTACACAGTACTCCCTGATATTTACATATTTAGCTGAGTTACATGAAATTACATTATAGTCATTTAGTAGGCGCTCTTATCCAGGGTGACGTACAATCATAACCAGGGACAAGTGCGTTGAAAACCCTAGAGGGAAGTACTGTTCCAAGTGCTAGAGTGATCACATAGATAAAAATTTGAACCCTTGTAGAATAATCAGATAACTGTCCAAGTAGCAATACCACAGTTGGCAGCTAGAACACCATGAATAGTAAAAATAAAATAGAAAACGATTCGATTTTTATACTACTGTAGAACAATGTAATTCTGCAAACGAATACATGAACCTCATTACCCTTTTCCCTATAGTTTTCTCCCCTAGTTACCAAGCTTGTTTGCTTTATTTGATTACAGAATATTTTCAGCTATACGTATTTACTGTACAAATGTAAACCCCTCTCTTTCATTGGCTGAACACTGGTGTGTGAATACTATTATTAATGCAGTATAAAATTTGCTTAAACACCTCACCCTTTACATTGGCTGCTGCCACGTTCTTTTTTTTATCTTATTTTAATGACATCATTGTTTGCATCCACTCAATGCCTGTTCATATCTTACATTTGCACGTATGTCATTGTAATGTCAGAGAACGCTAACACAAAGGACATGGAATCAGCAGAATAAGGCTTGTTTCTGAGACCCGTCGGTTTTGTCTCAGATGAAAATGGGAAGAAAAAGAATACTTTTCAATTTTATACCCAACATTGTTACTAAATATCATGGAGGACAAATGCTTTTTTCCCAATTGTGAATGCTAAATTCATCTTGACAGCCAAATCTAAGATGGTAAGGCAGTGTTAAGACCCCCTCCACACACACACACACACACACACACACACACGCACCCCTACCCCACCTCCCCCATCTAAAATAAGTCTCTGAGGTGTGATCTGAAAGAACTGCCTCTGAATTTTTCCTTAATCCGTCTTTTTGAAGGAGAAACAGCAAGGCTTGTGCACTCTCCCCCGTTTCTCCACGCTTGTTTTTGTTGTGTGATTAGGACTGAAAACTAGCTGAATGTGCATTAAAGAAAAATAATGCTCAGTGAATGACCTAAATTTCTGCAGCTATAAAAGGGCCTGCTCTGAATATTTTCAGGAAGCCGAACTGATGCAGAGAAATCTGTCAGATACAAGACAATGGGCTTCGTCTCCACTGATGCAGCTTGACATGTGAATGACATGGTGAATTGTTGCCATGGTAACAAATGTGTAGAATTTATGCATGCATTTCTCCAGCAATGGAGATTTGACTAATGGCGCAGCATCAAAACATTGTGAGACAGTGCTGTAGAACAGAATCTCTCTCTCTCTCTCTGTTTCTCTCTATTTTTCTCTCTCCCTCTCTTCACAGAACATTTTATCTCTGTTTGATTTTAATGCAGTTTGATTTTAATGCGCATCTAGTCATTTGAACAGAAAATGGAGCTTTATCTACTGTAGGAGGAAGCCCAGTGTTGTTACAGACTCAGTATAATACTCGCTCATTAAGGTCACTTGGCTGCATATGGACCAATATGCCAAATAATTAGTGTACAAGGCACAACAGACAATACATAGGCAATCACTTGGTGTTGCACATAAATTGACGTTGGTGTGTTTTCCAGAACATTAATTGTGACCAACATCTAGTTCATATAATGAGGTTTAATAGGCAACAATCAGAATGTGCACAACAACAAAAAGAAATCATTCTGTGAATCTTAAGCCCCCAGTACAGTATTCTGCAGCTGGTTGAAAAGTGGCCCGATGCGCTGAAATGCATGTGTGCGAAGCCTTCTGCTACTCCGCTGTACAGCCGTCCCCCGGTTTCTCCGGCTGTGAGCTGAAATATGGAGCCTTCTGCTGTCGGCTGTACAGCTATTACCTGTTTTCTCTGGCTGAGAGTTAGAATGGCCTGTGGGCAGATTGTGTGCTGCGCTGGCTTCCACAAAAACCTGCTCATGGGGAAAAGGAAGTCATTACATAAAAAATATAGTACAGATCCACTAGCATACTAATGCGCACAAAAACCACGCTGTGTCTGGAAGTCTACATTGATTCAATCTACTGAGATAATCATTTTTATTCATAGAAAATATATATATTTTAAAACTGTTGTAGACTGTAATTACTATGGAGGCCATTCATACATATATAATAATATGTATTAATGGAGATGTAATGTCTCAAATATCACAAACAGCATCAATACCAAGAATGCAGGGACATAAGAATGGATTTTTCATCTCTGTATTTGCATTTTTGTTTCTTGCTTGAGGAGAAAAGGAAATGTTCTTGTCCTTCTCAATTTCAGCATAGAAAAAATAAATACAACTGACAATAAAATCGACAAAATTATTTGTCGCCCAAGGTGAAAAAAGTTTTGTGTTCCTAGTGTGTTTTATAGAACTGTCAAGCATCAATAGTTTCAGTCTGGCAGTTGGATTCAAACACAAAAAAGAACACTACTGGCAAAGGCTAGCTGTACTTACTAAAATGTGTACAGTGTTTTAGTATATATGTCCAAATTATAGTTACTAAGGGAAATAATAGATTCAATCAAGTGAGGAACAAGGTGCACAGTAACATTTCACAGAATGTAATGTGTGAAATTATGTCTATTTTAGTATGAATGTACTGTAAAATAATGTGCTTATTTTTCTGATATGAGAATTATCCTTAACGCGATGAACTCCAAATCCAAAGAAAATGAGATAACGGTGTCAAAACATTTGATGGAGCTATCAGGAGTTATATATACACTCACTGAGCAGTTTATTAGGTACACCTGTACACCAGCTTGTTAATGCAAATATTTAATCAGCCAATCATAAAAGCATGCAGACATGGCCAAGAGGTTTAGCTTTTATTCAGACCAATTGTCTGAATAGGGAAGAAAATTGATCTAAGTGACTTTGGCTGTTAAATAATTATTGGTGCCAGACAGGCTGGTTTGAGTATTTCAAACTGCTGATCTCCTGTGATTTTCATACGCAACAGTCTCTAGAGTTTGCAGAGAATGGCGCACGAAACAAAAAAACATCCAGTGTGCGGCAGTTCTGCGGGCAAAAATGCATTGTTAATGAGAGAGGTCAGAGGAGAAGGCCCAGACTGGTCAAAGCTGACAGGAAGGTGACAGTAATGCAAATAACCACACATTACAACAGTGGTATGCAGAAGAGCATCTCTGAACACACAATGCATCAAACCTCTAAGTGGATAGGCTACAGCAGCAGAAGACCAATAAGTCTAAAAAAATAAGTCTAATAAATACCTAATAAAGTGCTCATTGAGTGTTTACCATACTGTATATAACAACAATATCCCACATTTATAGGTACATGAATACAGAATTTTATTCTATCAAATAATCTAGCTATCTAAATGATCTAACAAATAATGAACAATTTAGACAGTTTGAAGGTTAGGGTGTTGACACCAGCGAGGAAGGTCAGTACCATGAATGAGAAAAACTGAAGAAAAATGCTATACAGATGCATATAGATAAAGCATTGTGTGATTAAACTCAACATTTCTCTGCAATTTCATGTTCCACTTACTGTAGATGATATTACCCATAATGCATTTCTTTTGATGACACCACCAATACAAAAATCATGCAGTGCAGTCTATGAAAAATGAGGTAATGGGGAAAGAAAGAAAAGAAACTGTCTGTCCTTTGTAAAACTTTATGAAATATTAATGCTGTCCACAAACCTACAACAGAACGGGGAAAGAGAACACTCAATCTGATATGTCATTGCTGCCATAAAGGGTGCCTGTACAGCCTGCCTCTATGTCTAGAAATGGTGTATAGTGTGTATGGTTATTTTTTCACGTATATTATGAGTTGGAGAAAGTATGAACATTCAATTTTTGGGCAAAATGTGATGGTGACAGTTGTTTTGCCCCTGAAAAAATGACTCCATTATGCAGCACTGGAGCATCTGTGGCACATCCTTCTGCTGAAGTGGTTTCTCCTGAGGAATATTTGCACTAAAGAATACAGTACATCTGCTACCACATACCACTCAAGGGTGTCTTTTCACGTGCTGGACGATTCCCCCTCTGTAATTGTTTTTAATTGTAAGTGTAATGTTATTATCTTATTTTTTTACTTTTTTAATTTAAAAAGTTGTAGGGAATAAATCTGCCTATGTATTCCAGGCAATATATTGTTGTCTTTTGGTTATAGACATATTTCTAGTAGTGTGCTCATTTTACCTTCCATCCATGTCCTCTATCCGTCATTTCACTCCAAGTATTAGGTCAAACATTTGTATTTATACGCTTAAAAATGAGCTGCTGAGTTTTATAATTAGTAGCTTCACTGTACTGGTCAAGTCCTTCTAGGGACATGTGATATGGTCAGAGGTGGAAAATCCAGGTGCAGAAAGTAAGAGTCCTCCCCAGTATTTTGTTCCAATCACCTGAATTTCCTCATTTGCACAGCTGTTCAGCCAGGAGGTTCACCTAATAAGTGAAACCAGCTGACTGAGTTGGGTGGAAGAAACACATGGCAGGACTTTTACTTTCCGACCCCTGGGCTTTCTACCAATGCTAACGGCTTTTAATATATCATGACCTGTACTGCGTGGAGCTGAAAAGCTATTGCAGACATTGTTTAACATACTGTGAACCATTTATGGCTTATTATAACCATTATGTATGGTTTTGTATAAATGTTCTGTATTCGATTAATCCATTACACATCTGAGAAGTAGTATCAAATAATGATTACAACAGTTTAATTATGTTAAACAGCTGCTGCCTCTACGGAACAACTACGGTTAATAAATGTCATCTGTGGGAATACATGATTATTGATAATTGGAATGTGCATGAATTGTTGACTCGTGTATTACGAATTGTTGACACCGTAACCAGAATTAGAAATGTGAGCTCAAAAGCCATATAAAATGGCTTTAGGAGTCCGGAGACACAGTAAAGGGCGAATAGTCGACAATGCTGTCAGGCCTGTTGAGTAAACACCATTGAAAAGTATGGCCGTTTTGTTACTGAAACAACAGGTCTCTGGCTGTCAACAGGCGATTAATGGGAGCTGAAAATCACTATTGACCATGTGCACAATCTAGAGGAGGAACAGGCAGGAAAGAGTGAAACAACAACATTAATCACAGCAGGACGAGGTGAGGGCTGGGTAATGCAGTGGCTCCAGTTGGAATGGTAAATACCTGCCTGTCAGGTGCTGTGCTAACTCCTGAAAACCGAACGGGGAGAATCACATCCCCATGACCAGTCTGCAAGGGTCATGTAATTACTAAGGAAAACAGAGGGAAGGACACATGCACAGATTCATCCATCCGCCCATCTATCAGTCCGTCCTTCCACACCTACATCCATCCACCACGGCATGTACCCCTGATGCGCAATGTTTAAACCAACCATCACTACCTTCAATATAACAACTGGATATAATACATTCGTGAACAAAAGTAAAAACCAAGAATATGAAGAATGTACTATAAAGTAGTGCAAGCGTGTTGCCTAATATTCCAAGCTCAGTTGCTGTACAAATACAGAAAAATGTCCCTCCATTAGTATATCTCAGACCATCCATCTCCATCTCCACTTGTATAAAAGCATTCCATTTCATTCCCGTGCACACGATCCATTTCCTGGTCTAACTTGGTCAAGGTTGAACTGTGTGAACTTAATGTGCCATGTGATTCTTTAGATGTAAGAGAAGGGCTGGAAGGTCCAGGGGTGCAGACTCAACTAATGGGTTTGGATAACCCAGTTGGTTATGGAACACTTATTTTCAAAGCTGTGAAGCTGTTTGTAGAGCATGTAAAGAGATTTCCTTAATATTATTGGAAGGTTACCCTTTTGGAGTGTATATGGCTATTTTGAAAGAAGCAGCACTGAGCCATTACCGAAGAGCTTGCTAATATCCATTCAATTATAACCCCTCTGTGGGTCCATTAGGTTTAGTGTTCATCACTTTCATTTCACATTCTGCTATTTTATGACCACCAACAAGAGGGATGGATAGTGTCTTACAGAAATGTGTGTTTACTATAGTCCTGTTTTATTAGCGTATGATGGTGTCCATAGCTCATTACAATACATTAGCTGACAGTAGCTTTCTCTATGGGTTAGAGAGAGAGAGATGAGAGAGAGAGATTGGAGAGGGAGAGAGAGAGAAAAGAGATGGGGGGGTGAGAGAGAGATGGGGGATGGGGGTGGTGCAGGCGAGAGAACATGCCATTGAATGTCCCAGGCTATTAGAACAAGGGATATTTCTGGTTGACTGAACAATTCATTCTCAACATGTCACATTGAATTTTTTCCATTATAAATACTGCAGGCTTCTCTTCTCTCAAGGCAGATTGCTTGCACCTATTTCATTCAGTGAAATAATGTTTTTCCCCTGAACTTTTTTATACTGAACTCTCAAACTCTTGAAAGGTAAATTACCATGTTTTCTGTCGTATGTGTGTATTATACACTCAGTGAGCACTTTATGAATAATTTATTAGACTTCTTTTTTTTTTAAAGAAAAGCAATAAGTCTAATAAATTAGACTTATTGGTCTTCTGCTGCTGTAGCCTATCCACTTAGAGGTTTGACGCATTGTGTGTTCAGAGATGCTCTTCTGCATACTACTGTTGTAATGTGTGGTTATCTGCTTTATTGTCACCGTCCTGTCAGCTTTGACCAGTCTGGCCCTCTCTCATTAACAACACATTTTTGGCCACAGAACTGCTGCTCACTGGTTGTTTTTTGTTTCTCGCACCATTCTCTGCAAACACTAGAGACTGTTCTGCATGAAAATCACAGGAGATCAGTAGTTTATGAGATTCAAACCACCCAGTCTGGCACCAACAATCATTCCACAGCTCTTGACCATGTCTGCATGCTTTTATGCCTTTAGTTGCTGCCACATAATTAAATATTTGCCTTAACAAGCTGGTGGATGATAACCTAATAAAGTGCTCAATGAGTGTATATTGTGTAGTTTTGCCACAATTGTGTTACAATTGTCACGTACATGCATCATAAGCAAACATGCAGTTTAACACACTAATATACTGTAGCTAGCTTTCTCAGGTTAATTCAATCCAACAATGGATACATTAAGGATACTAAGGCTAAAGAACATTGCATCTTATATTTGGCATATATGATTTAATTATTAAGATCAGCAACCGTATTCATTGTTTTTGACAAGTTACATATATTACCCGTAACACCGTCTTTCTTTCCATGCTCTTGGTAATCTGAAAAGTAGACGTTACAGATACTGTATAAACACACTATATGGCTAAAGTCAGTGTTTTCATAAGCTGCACAGCATAAGCAAAATTTCCCCTCTGAACTGTGGCTCTTGTCTCCCTTTTGCATGATTTCCTTTTTGCTACTCTTACAGGAATCTTGTGGTTTGCTTCACCACTTCAGAATGCCTCAAGCTAGGACTTGGCTTTTATTTTGACAAGTTAGACATATCTGACAGCCCTGCAATAAAGATTGATGTTGGCCAGTTAGAAGCAAGAGGAAGAATGGCAATTATGTCAGCTTTAGCGAGATGTGTCTGTAAACAGGGCTAGAAAGCTCTTTCAGCTGTTATCATTTTATAAACTAAACTATGTTTGAGAGATCTTCCCCACAAACGTATATGTTCCGTCTTTCCCATACAGTTTATAAACCCTATTCACTATATATCAATTTTTAGTGGTTTGAGAAAATGGTAAATTATTGTGACTAATAAATGGAGATATTTCAAATAAAATCTATTTTCTGCATTATCATTTAAATTATAAATGCAAAACACTATTGCAAAATGCTATGAATCCACACATGAAATAAATTGAATGATAACTGATTTATGTTTTAAACACAATTTATTCATCAAGATCCTATTATAAGGGGTAATCTAATATCGGGTTTTAAGATAGATATTTTTTAAATCTCTGGACAAAAAATACATCTCACCAAGAACCTTAATTAGGGTTGCTTTGCATACTTTTTTCTGTCAATATTGAATACTTCACATTGAATTTTCTGCTTGTCCTAGATGCATCATCTTTAACAGGAATTTGACGTCATTTTGGTGAGGTCTCATCAAGCAGACTAAAAATAAATTGATCCTGAATGACCTTATTGGGGTTTTCACAAAACTTTATGACTAATGGTCAAATCAGCGTCAGTCATTAGGCATAACTGCCTGTTGTCCCTCACAGTTTGTACACTAGAGCCAATAGCTGGAGTCTTACCTCCCCCCAAATATTGCAATTTCTTCAGTTTTTCTCATTCATGGTAGTCTACCAACATTTCACACCTTCTGGGGAGTGGCGCCCATACCACCATATCCTCCAGACTGTCAAAATCGTTCATTAATTGCTAGATCGCCATTTGGCTGAGGAGATATAACGCAATATGCAATAAAACGAAAGTACCGTTTATCTCGGTTTGTAATAAAAGACTGTTTTCACGAACCTGTGACTCTGGTATATCGTTGTTAGATAAGTTATCTACTCAGAGCCTGATAGCTCCATCAATCATAGATGTTTTGACACCTTTTCTGATTTGCTGTTTATCGCATTTTGTGATGTGATGCAATTCTTCATATGTAGTCTCAGGGAATCACTCAACAGAACCAGCATATAGCTATCCCCTTGTTATACAGTCATACAGTATATACAGTGATCTTTGTCTTAGGAAGTATTCCACTATTTTACATTTGTAATCAAACAGTTCAACCAAACATGGTTAAAGTGCATATTCTGCTGAGGTAAAAAGTCACTTAGACTGGTTCCATTGTGGCCATGGCTTAGATGGTAGGCTTTGTCTTAGCCAGTGCCTTTAAGGCTGTTACAATTGTATTAGGAAAAAACACTATCACAATCCACAGGATGTCTACAAACCAGGCAAATATATCGCAGTGGAATTTCAGGCTGTCAGTTTATTTCACTTGATTTTTTTGTTTCCCCTCAGTTCATGACTTGCCTGGAGGATTGTGCATGTTAATTACCCACACAAAAATCATCACTGGAAAGCTGGGAGAAATACTCTATGAAATGGTAGCAAAATACTGAAGCATGTAATGTAATTACTGCCTAGGGTCCACATGATGCCAATCACCTCTATACATCTGCATTCTTTAATGGAAATGTGAAATATCCCTTTTCCAGCAAAAGGCAATGAAGGCCCCATCTAATTAGTATGAATGAAGAGTGCTAAAATAACTAATACTGCAGAGGACAGCTTTTCATTGAGAATGATATCATGTAGTATTGGGAAGATTTATCACTGTGCATTGGTGATTTGTCATTATTTCTCTAGTGCCTGGAGAGGTGCAAGATGATTCTAGTTCTAAAGAAGCTGGCCCAGAAAAGCTTTTTATTTTTATTTTCTGTGTGTAGGAGGATTTGTGCCATTTCATTGACTCCGAGATCCATCAATCTCAAACAGTTACAGATCTGTCTGAAAACAAATATAGCTCTCCATTTCAGTAGGCTTTCATTAATGGAAATGATATTAATTATAAAGAGTAAATTATTTCCAAGAGTCATAATTGACAAATTGCCTTGCACTGAAGCAATTTGGAAGAATGTGTCAAACAAGATTTATTTCTTAAATGGCAAATTAATCATATGGGACAACACAGTTGTACAATTATCAATAACACACACTGGATGTGATTTATCTCATACTCTGTGGTGAGAAACATTTGTGAAATCAGGTGTAAACCTGTTTTCAACATGCATTCAGAACTGTTGGTATACAAATATGCATAGCACATACATTGCAAAGCATTCAAATGAAATGTTTTCAGAACTATTTATTTGCCTTCAACCTTTAATCTCTTTTTTTTTTGCACATACATTATTGCTGAGTTGTGTAATGGAAGCAAAAAGCCTCAGGGCAATCTATAACTAACATAGAATGTTCAGCCTTCGAAAAGCTTTAAAGAAGGTGGGCATTTGGATGTGCTGTAGTTCTTAAACAAATCCTCATGGTGCTTCCGAAAATATGTGCAGCTGTCAGTTTGGCAGAAATGCGTATGTAAAATGGAATTAGCCGATTTGACACTGAAGATAATGAATAACTCATGGCAGGAGTGCATTTTACAAGCGATTGCACCTTAAAGACCGGCTTTGTTTTACAGCGACCCATTCCTGCAGATTTACCCCGGGCTAGCCACTCCATGAGTCTTGTGTCCATCTTTAAAAAAAGAGACACATTTCATCCAAAAGAATGTGTAACTGAAATCAACATGTTGCGAGACCACATTTATTTTTAACTGCTAGAATCCAAAGCAGAGGAATGGATTAGACGATTCTAAATTACTTTCTACAGGATGGTGTCTCTGTGGGTTCAAGCTGCATTATCCTGTCATGTTTATCCGTCAGTTGCTTCAGGCAGTGGTTTATCGGTGAGACTTTGACAGACTTCCATTTGTCAGAGATATGTGTACACTAAGAGATGGATCACTTTGCCGGACTGTCACTCTCTAAAATATCACAGAATTATTTGTGTAGACAGCCCTGTGCTATTCCTCTGTTGTCCCCTTATATGAGAAAGGTAATATACCATTTTATAAAACACCTTTTTCTGACATAATAACTATCAACTTTTCTATGGTGAACTACAGTATAATGGATTTCATTACTAAAATACCCAGAATGATTCTAGATGCTGGTGATGAAGACTTTACAGCAGTATACATTGGTCAGTATGGGTGTGGGTGTTCATTAATAAACATTATAAAACAGGCATGACAAATCTGACAATCTGATTGGTTGATAGCAGTGATACATTTTCAATATACCACTGCTGTGAGTTCTAGTGCTTGTTTACAGTTCTATTTCAAGTATCACTCCGCGGTGAAGCGGCCATTCGAGTCGAAATGAAAAACCGTTAGATGAAGACGATGCACGTCAATCACCTTGCATGTTGCCCTGAATTTACAAGCAAGCAGAGCTACATACTGCTTCCACATGATTCAGAAAATATCCGATGTGGCTCTTGATTTGCGAGAGAGATTTGTCTATACGCAGGCAGCTTTAGGGTGACCGAAACTTGTGGACCGGAGAAAGTAGAGCAGCACTTCTCCAAATAATAAAATGAGTGGACCTACACAACGTGATCCCACTAATGTTAGGCAATTTCAAACAAAAAAATAAACTCTTGTTTGCTCACTCACGGTAGCTTGCAAGCTAACCAGCTAGCGAGTTTGACAGAACAATGTTAGAGTTTACTGATGCTACATAGCAACCGCCTAGCACTATCTGCCAGCAGCGGGAACTATTTTCTTGTAAATTATTATCGCAATGAAATTGTCCAAAAACTGTTTTAATTGGATTGTGTCTATAATATCTATAATATTATGTTTGGTAACCTTTTTATAAAAGCAATAACTCACTCCAGGCTAGGGTATATATAAATTTTATCGCAGCTATGGGGATTGCCAACCTCCGCTATGGATCGGCCTGAAAAACGCCTCTTAGCTGTGAAAAAATGTATATATACCACTGCCTGTCGTGAGTTATTGCTTAGTTATACCACGGTCTTGGTGAATACTTGATTCAGATTGGATGCTAGGTGGTGATTATATTTTCGTATAGCCTAATCCTTCAACATTTGGCAGGTAGTCCCGGTCAAGCCCAATCACCATTCTAAATGAATATACTGCCTGCAGTTTGCCAAGAAGAGACCAAAGCCAGCAGAGGGATATGAGTTAAACAGGTTTTAATTTATTAACCACAACTTTGTCATGCCAAAAAAGCTACTTGCTTTAAAACATTTTTATAAATTTATAATATGATATAAATGTAAATGGTTTTGTAATGTACAATAATGTTACATCGAGATAGCTAATAGCCATAAGCTCTCTAATTTTCTGGTAGATTGCTAAAGTTACGCTACTATGTGATGTGCTGATATGGTTGATTATAAATTGACAACTCTCAATTAGCTATAATCTTTTACTTTTTTGGCTATCACCAGCACAAAATAGAGAAGCAAGCTATGTTGGCTAACTTGAGTGATGGTGGTGTAATATGTGCAAGGCCATTTTCCGCGTTTAAATACGTTGCTGTGAGTTTTGAAGCCGTGTTTAAAACGGTACACTAGGTTAGATTTTTGTGTTAAAACATTGTTTAAGACCATTGTAAATCCCTTCCTATTATCCCTTCCTCACTGACATGTTGACTCACCCTCTGACTGTGTTCATAGTCCTAAAATTCGGGTTTCAAAGTGTACATTTGTCGGGCCGTCACTCTGTATCAAAACATTGTACAGCTGTACAACAATTCAAGCTCATTGGTTGAAAATTGGTTCTAACTGCCACAGCCAATTGGCGCTTTTATTGCTTATTATCCAAGCAAAGACTACATATCTAGTTATAAAACAATACCAGTTCGCTATTGGTATCGGTAGCAACAAGCAAATGAGCTATAGTTAGCCTGACAAATTTACAAATATCCATGTAGGGTAAAATATAGGCAATACGACCATAATAGCGATGCATAATGCACAAGCGTTGTGCCTCAGGTGGATAGGCTATTTGTAAATTCGGGAACTAGTAATAGCTAATTTACTTGTTGTTACTGATAGCGAGCTGGTATTGTTTTCTAACTAGATAAGCAGTAGTATGCAGAGTTTCAGTGATTGCTTGTCTGGAGGGCAATTTGGGCAGCTACACGTTCCTTTTATCTCTTTACGTGTTCAATTATCCGTGTTTAGCTAAACCTTTATTTCTCTCAAACTGTAAGTTACAGTAGCATCATTTTGGTGGACTATCTTAGTTATATAGCCAGCTAGTTACATAGCCAAATAACTTGCTTGCTCATAATCATATTTGGATAGTTAAAGTGAAAACTTTAAAAAGACAAAAAATGTAAATAGTTTTGGTGTAGCACAGATTTCATAAAGTCACCTGTTCGGCGAACATTTTCTTAACAGAACACTACGAGAACACTGAACTGTATAATAACGCTTTATATTATGCATTACACTCAGACTGTGGGAACAGTGTTGTGGTTTGAGGTTGTTTGTTGCTGAAATTCCTCTTTTGATAGTCCGAAATGGCCTATTATACCTTTAACCAAGATAAGAAATTATCAAAACCGGACTTTGCCATCTGGCTAGCCTCTCTATTTTTAGCAGTACGTAACTAACAACATATGTAACTATAGCAACACGCTAAAACAACCTTAATGGCTTGAAGTAGTTAGAGCCAGCAAAAAAGGTTTCATTTTGAGGCCCAAAAATATTAACCACCCCTGCTTATATTTTTATCTTTAGCAAAAGACCATGGTATAAGGGTAATAATCTATTCCGCGGAGGCAACCACCCTCCACGAGTTCTTCACCCCCGCATCGCGTGCTAAAACCCTGTAATGACCACCTCGTCGTGGATTATTCTTTACAAAATAAACCTTTATAAGAGAATGGTATACCCTTTAAGGTTGAAGATCACAAATATGTGATTTTTTAATCTCGTAATGCTGATGCAACAACACTGGTCATTGAAAGTAATGCAATTCTCAATCATGAACTGAAAAAACCCCACTCTTCAAAGGCTTAAAGGAACACCACATTAGGAGTAAGTGAGGGCAAGGCCTGACACTGTAGGCTACTGTAGATGGTTGGTTGGGAGTGGAATGACAAGTTTATACCTAATTACCTAATTAACTAAAGGTGTTAGAGCTTCCTGTGTCTCAACGACTTTGGCTTTATGTGGGGATTAAGAGAGCTCTGTATATGCCTGGGGATCCCATCACGGGTATGTCATCAGTTATATAGTACAATTCATTCAATTGTCTGTTTGAACTAGCGTAAATGAGAATTGTACTTGTATATATAATTTTTCCTGCATTCTTGTTGTAATTCAAATACAAAACATTTTTGCAGATATAAGAATCGTTTTTATGATAAAATGAATGAATCGACTATTGTCTCTGCAAATCTCTGTTCAGATTACTGAAAGTACAATTTGTTTCTCGTGCCCACAACCACACAAACATCACACATTGCAGTGTGGGGAAAATGAGACAGGGGGAAGTAGATAATGGATCACTGTCTTGTGTAAAATGTAGTGCAGCATATAGATGCCGTTACTCATTGCCATGTAAAATATCGAATCCCTTCAGGAATACTGTGTGTACATGCCAATGACACTGGTTTCTTCACACATATATATAGTGTGTTGATGAAACATATCTGTAAATGTACACTTTAAAGCATTTTGCTATAATAGTTTGTATTGTTTCTTTTGTAAATTTGTAAATTTCAACCCAGTGTAGGGTTGAACATGTCCAAATCCCACCCTAATTTGCAAGGGTGTAGACATCCTCCTCCGAAACACGTGGTGTCGCCAGCTGTTTGCACAGTGTGGAGTTGGAGGAGGGTCTTTCTGGGTGCAAGGCATAATTTGATTGTTCGCATTAACCTGTATGAGCAGTTCATTATCACTAGAGGCATAGCATAAGATAAGTGGGTGTGGGCTTGGTCACTACTTGGATGGGAGACCTCCTGGGAAAACTATGTTGCTGCTGAAAGTGGTGAAGGTGGGCCAGTAGGGACCAATCAACCAAATGAACCAAAGTGCCCCAGTGCAGTGATGGGGACACTGTGCAGTAGGAGATGCCGTCTTTCAGGTGACATGTTAAACTGAGGTGCTGACTGCGGTCTTTAAAGATCCCATGCCATGACACATGAACTAATGTGTGGTGAGTATTCCGGCACGAAATGGCTGATGTGCCTCACCCAGGTGGGTGCTACACATGGTGGTGGCTGAGGAGAGATCCCCCTCATCTCTGTAAAGTGCTTTGAGTGTGCAAAAAGTGCTATAAAAATGCAACTATTTATCTATCTATGAAGAACAGGGGCCCTAAAAAATTGTTCTGGGATGGGGCGGCCTGGGGTGTTGGGCCCAATGTGAGATATTTTCATGAGACCCAAAATCCCTGGTGGCACCCCTATCCCCTGTATGCATAGTCTCCAGGTGTCCTGGAGGAATGTTGAGAAAGACTAAAAGCAGCTGACCAGAGGAGCTGCTATTACAGTATGAAGCAAGGAGCACCTTGCTTGCCGAAACTCTCCCTCCCTACTGGAGGCAATGCTATGGCACACTTGGGTACAGTCTGCACTGGCATGGCCGGGGTGTGAGTCCAGACCACAGCACACATCAATGTGCTGCACTTTAACCCAGAACCACTACCCAAGGGTCATCAACAGCTGCTAAATTCTAACATAATTTCTCAGTCATGAAAATCTAACAGGATACAACAGAGATAATAAATTGGCATGCAAGGTATATTGCAATATTTTTGAATGAGGCAGAAATAAATGTCTCACTGTTATTGCTATAATTGCACCTAATTAAATAGAGCAGTATACTGTAGCAGTGTTTTTTGAAAACTAGCAGCTATGCCTAAGTGGATATGTTTTGATGGCAGGCACAGCGTGTGATGTTTTATTAAAATATTACACTCAGGTTTATGTACATCATTACAGTGGGGGGCATAGTCAGTGTAGAAAATGAATGAAAGAGGCTAGTTACTTATTTAACAACGTTGTAGTGACACAACACGATGAAGATTCAGTGAGATCATAATTATAACTTTCAGTTTCTTCCTACTAGCTATAAATTTACCAGGAAATAAGTGACAAGAAACCTAGGGTCAAATGGAGCAGCCTGTGAAAGAATCTTTAGCAGTGACTGTATGATTAACCAGGGTCAATGTTATTTCCCAAACAAGTGTTTACTGGGAATGCACTGTACAGAGCTGCACATCTGTCTTATCTGGGCCTCAAAGACAGATGCAAAAGTCACAGTACCCTACCACTGCATTAATGTTATCGTTTTAAACAACAGTATGGTTCCAGAGGTTTTAAAAACATGCTTCAAATTGTAAAATATAAACAATGTAATGTTATGAAAATAAAATGTCTTAACATGTGCTATCAAAATGAGGGCAGTCTACAGTGGTGTGAAAAAGTGTTTGCCCCCTTCCTGATTTCTTATTTTTTTGCATGTTTTCATGTTAAATGTTTCAGATCATCAAACAAATTTGAATAAAAATCCAAACCTACATGGCCCTGTGTGAAAAAGTGATTGCCCCCCCTGTTAAAACATAACTTAACTGTGGTTTATCAAACCTGAGTTCAATTTCTCTAGCCACACCCAGGCCTGATTACTGCCACACCTGTTCTCAATCAAGAAATCACTTAAATAGGACCTGCCTGACAAAGTGAAGTAGACCAAATGATCCTCAAAAGCTAGACATCATGCCGAGATCTAAAGAAATTCAGGAACAAATGAGAAAGAAAGTAATTGAGATCTATCAGTCTGGAAAAGGTTATAAAGCCATTTCTAAAGCTTTGGGACTCCAGCGAACCACAGTGAGAGCCATTATCCACAAATGGCGAAAACATGGAACAGTGATGAACCTTCCCAGGAGTGGCCAGCCGACCAAAATTACCCCAAGAGCGCAGCGACGACTCATCCAAGAGGTTACAAAAGACCCCACAACAACATCCAAAGAACTGCAGGCCTCACTTGCCTCAGTTAAGGTCAGTGTTCATGACTCCACCATAAGAAAGAGACTGGGCAAAAATGGCCTGCATGGCAGAGTTCCAAGACGAAAACCACTGCTGAGCAAAAAGAACATTAAGGCTTGTCTCAATTTTTCCAGAAAACATCTTGATGATCCCAAAGACTTTTGGGAAAATACTCTGTGGTCTGATGAGACAAAAGTTGAACTTTTTGGAAGGTGTGTGTCCCATTACATCTGGCGTAAAAGTAGCACCGCATTTCAGAAAAAGAACATCATACCAACAGTAAAATATGGTGGTGGTAGTGTGAAGGTCTGGGGCTGTTTTGCTGCTTCAGGACCTGGAAGACTTGCTGTGATAAATGGAACCATGAATTCTGCTGTCTACCAAAAAATCCTGAAGGAGAATGTCCGGCCATCTGTTCGTGACCTCAAGCTGAAACAAACTTGGGTTCTGCAGCAGGACAATGATCCAAAACACACCAGCAAGTCCACCTCTGAATGGCTGAAGAAAAACAAAATGAAGACTTTGGAGTGGCCTAGTCAAAGTCCTGACCTTGAATCCTATTGAGATGCTGTGGCATGACCTTAAAAAGGCGGTTCATGCTCGAAAACCCTCCAATGTGGCTGAATTACAACAATTCTGCAAAGATGAGTGGGCCAAAATTCCTCCACAGCGCTGTAAGAGACTCATTGCAAGTTTTCGCAAACGCTTGATTGCAGTTGTTGCTGCTAAGGGTGGCCCAACCAGTTATTAGGTTTAGGGGGCAATCACTTTTTCACACAGGGCCATGTAGGTTTGGTAGGTTTTTTTCTCCCTTAATAATAAAAACCTTCATTTAAAAACTGCATTTTGTGTTTACTTGTGTTGTCTTTGACTAATATTTAAATATGTTTGATGATCTGAAACATTTAAGTGTGACAAACATGCAAAACAATAAGAAATCAGGAAGGGGGCAAACACTTTTTCACACCACTGTATATGGAGGGGATTATATATAAGTACACATTTTTATTTTCATCAATGATTTTACTTTAATACTCCAGTGTTTTGCATTGATATAATTACTTTGCACCCATTTAATTAAACGTGAACTGAGGGCAACACAAGATCATTTGTTTTTAGGTTACTCAATGGTGACAGTTCAGCTTGGCTGTGTGGCAGATCTCAGAACAGAGATCTGACAGACAGACTAATCAACAAAAAATCAACTAATCTCCACTACCTTACACACCAGAGTTATTGAAGTAACAGGGGTATGAATGTATAATTCAGATACATTTGTTTGTGCTTTATGGGCTTTTATCACAAATATCTGAAATACAGTACTTATTTGAAATACTATGAATTCTCTGGAAAAGAAGGTTGGAAAAGATGTTGGAATTGCAATGCAATACAGCATAAATGTATGTAATGTATGTAAAGCTAATTATTCTGCAAGGGTGGGACAGGGTTTACTCGTTTTGACATAATTTCATAGTTTTCTTTTTCATATGTACACGTGTGCTTTTACTACATAACACATGGCCCCAGCTGGATAGATAAAACAGATTGCAACTGCTGTACACATTGGACTGTGGATACAAGCAAGATTGTATCATGGCAACCATACCGTACTGTAAGTTTACTGTATGCATTGCATTGTACTGCTATCTATGTTGTTAAATCTAGAGGGAATAAATTGAAAACACATCTCACATTCAAAAGCACATAATGCACTGGAAGCATATGCACATCCCACACAATCATATTCGCACGGGAAGCAGGTTATACGATTTAAAGGGAAGCGCACTCTGTATGATAATCCTGCTGTGCTCCCAGGAAACAACCCAGGAAGTAAACTCCTGCAAACCCAGCTTTATGACATTAAAGTCAGAAAGGGGGGAGGGGAAGGAATGACTGAATAGAAACACATCCAGCATTTAGGGCTGAGTAAATCTGGAGAACACAGGTCTTGTGTATTCAGCCTCTGATTCAGCACCACTACATCGGGATTAAAGAAAATCAAGTGCGAGGTTTGTTTTGTACTCTGTGCTAACAGATCATATCTTCAGTAACGTGTGTAAAAGTGATTGGCAGGGTGCACAGTGAAGAAAGTGGTGACATGGCCTCCCAACCTGGGGAGTGGGTGAGCTTTTGCAGCCTCTTTGTCATCGCTCTCTTTATGGCTGCTAATGAGCAACACCATTCATTTTCATTTCCCCACCCTCCAGTGCACCCATGCCAACTTTCCAGCGGTAGTAGACTTGGAAGCAGGTGCAATGCCTAATATCTTATGCTTTCCCTAAGTGGAAATAAGGACTCAACATGTCACTAAATGGCACTGAAAGAAATTATTGTTTACATGAAAATAGCAAGCCTGTTGCAAGCTAATCACACTGCAACAAATTGGAATGTAATGTGTGACCTGAAAAAAGAGTGCATGAAAAAGAGAAAGAGAACCAAACTAATGAATAAATGTCCCACGGGTTCAGAAAAATATTAATTACAATTACGCACGAAGGAAATCTGGCAGCCAATATATATTTTTATGTCTTTGCTTGTTTTCAGTCTATTCGGTCCTAAAATATTGTCGTGGAAAATAGCTTAATTACAGTATGTAGCTTGCGAATGGTCTGTACTGTACTGTAGCTCATCCTTTCAAAACATTTGAAGAGATAAAATGAACTCTAACCATGAAAAGGTGTCATAAGTGAAGTACTGAAAAAATACAAACATAGCCTAATACCCCCGTCCAGATTGTAACAGTAACTGGGGCGTGTATTGGAGCGTGTGTTTACCTTGAGGCAGCTGCTGGCTAAACGGGGAGTGGCGATCTGCGCTTGAGGAGTGGCCCCAGTTATTCAGGCGTTTCACTTATTCATAACGTGCAGGAGCTCTGCCAGAGACGGAACGGGGCGCTCCGGCACTTAAAAACTACAAACCGTGACCGTTGTGCTGAAGACTTGTATTATCCGTGTTTCTTAGAGAAGGGCAAGGCAGTAAATATTTTAAAAAGCGAATGTAATCGCCATCACGAGGAAGAGGGAATGCCATTACTCGAGTATCGCACCGAACAACAAACTTGAAAAAGAAAACGAACCAACTGAAACAGGGACGGTACTGAGGTCTGAAGAGTGCTTGAGAGTGGTGACTCGCCATTCTAACCTGAATGGGCTGATAGCCTATATTCTATATTTTGTCTTTCTGTTTTGTCAGCTCCTGTACCGCTGGGCTGGAGAGGTTGTGGAAAGACGCTCTGTACCGGTCGCGTGGCTTCTTTGTGTACAGCAGCTGCTCCTAAATGCATGGGCAAACATTGCGGCTTGGCTCGGATATAACAGTCCCAAAAGGAGAGCCTGAACACTACCATACCTGTGTCTGAGTTTCAAAACTACAAACAAGTATTGCACCAACAAGAGGATTATCAAAACTAGACATTTTACCCCTGTCCCCATCTCTCCCTCCGAACCGTCCCGACAAAAGCTTGCGATCTCTCCCTACAAAGTCACTGTACGTGGATTGTAAAAGAGAGAACACGAGAGAACCTGATACGCGTTTAAATTTGAGATCAGTTCATCAGAGCACTGCTTTAGATTCTGAAAGATCATGGATGTAAGATTTTATCCGTCTGCCGGTGGGAATTCTATTCCCGGAGAGCCGTCGAACCTGGATTTTTCCCACTGCCTGGGTTACTACAACTACAACAAGGTGAAGTGTTAGCATTTTGTTATCGATGTTTTGCACCGTTGTCTCGGTGTGTTCTTTGTGATCACACGCCAATTTGACTTTTATTCAAAACATTTGCATGGCCTCTGTGGTGTTAGAATGATAATTTCGAAGTTTAGAGGTAGCCTACTCAGGTTTTGTTTGTTGTATCTTAGGAGTGTCGTTATTTGAAAGTTCAGATAAGCTTTATGTGGTAAGCTACTTGCATTAAGATATGCATATGTTGCATTAATGCGCTTCCCTAGTTCTGTAGAAACCAATACACCCCTAGTCTAAGACCAGTATGTGTTTTTAAAACGCATTTAACAAAATTCTTGAATGTATCCGTGCACGTCATCTACTACCATGTTATTTCAGTATTTCAAAACCGTGCCCCATGACGCTCAATTCATCTGAATATCTTCCATCAGAAAATGGCATATGAAGTTATTTTATCGCTTTCCCCAAAGTGAGTGCATATGGTGCATGCAAATTAATCCCTAAAGGCTAAATGAGAACTAAATTAGTGGTACCAACTTGTTGCTTCTGATTCCCCTAATGTAGCCCAGACACTCAGAATTGATGCTAGTCAGTCATTTGTGTAAACACACTAACTGTCCTGAACCATAAGTACAAAGTATAGGTAAAGTTATATAGGCCTGACACCAATAGTCTACCCAATTCATTCCGGGCCTAAATTCGACAAACTCTTTATGATCTTTCAAAGTTGTCATCAACGGTTGAAGGGCTGGCATGAACAAAGCATTTTCATTTGCGTTCACATTGCAAGACAATGGCAGATTTCAACCTGGAGGAGGGGTTGTGTTTGGAGGGGGTAGGGTTGGGGTTGGGGGGTGTAATTGAGGTTTATTTTAAGCAAATGTTTTTGATCTCCATTTCAGGAACACCACATGATTTGGAGCTTTGCTAAATAATCCTACACTGCCAACTGTAGTTTTGAAGATGAAGTCATTGTATTTCCTGGGCAGCTAAAGCATAACATATTTTGGAAAGCATTCTTAATGTTCATTTGTTTAGATGACACATTTTCTCCCCTGTCAAAACTGGCCTATGTGAAGCTCACTCATTATGTTTGCCGACAGATTCGCCGAAGTTTGTTATTTAGTTGGTTAATGTTCTTTTTGAGGAACTATTGACAGTCTTTCCTCCGAAGGCCTGTATGTTATGAACAACAATGCATAGGTTTTGTGTTTGGCTGTCGTCAAGGCCCTTTAAACCTTCCCATGTACACAGATAAAAGCTCTTGGCAATTGTGGGAAATCTGAAAGTATTTTGTTTTTAGCCATTTTTTTTGACACATTTGTTGTTATCCAAATCCAATTAGCCAACATCATCCTTGTAAATTATGATGGGTAATTAGGCTTTCCCAGCTGTGTGCCTTGCTTGTGTTTTGTAGATGACTTGGTTGATCCTGTTGAAATGTCCCTTTCCTGGTAAATTTCAAGCTTCAAAACAGAATTCACTAATGTTTGTATGCCTGTGATTTTTGGGCAGAGAGCGTAATCAGTGAGGCACAGGAATGATGGTCTCTGACTGATGATGGAGCAGTTTGTCCCAAAGTAAAGGCTTTTAAATCCTTCCCTACCATTTGCAGGAGAAGTGAGCACTCTGTGGTGCGTAAAACATAATGCAAGGAGCACGCTTTCTAAAACGTGGAGTGCACAGAACACAGCACAGATCTGGGCACATGGACAGGGAAAGAATAACTTGCCAGGCATGCTGCATTAATATTAGCTTGACACCTTTGGCCATGATCTTAGTAGTGCAATAAAAAGCAGACTTGCTCTGCACGTGGAAGTCAAATGTCATATCCTTGTTGCTCATCGTCTTTCCTTGAAATGTGCTTTAGGGATATTCGCTAGAAATAATGCTGGCACTACAACAGACAATATTATTGGAGATATGTAGCTAGTATGTGTTTGATAATGCTGTGTGTGATTACTCATTTCTGGAACCAAAACTAAATGCATGTACTGTAGTATTGATGTTTGGGTCAATCCATGTTTTACTAGAAGCAAGCTAGTGCTGAAGTTGATGACATCTGCATCACTTATTTTGTTTCTTCTGTTTCGTTTGGTTGTATTATTAGTATAATTTAATTATTTTCAAGTTGAATTTAGGGTGTGCAGTCACTCTGTAATTGTCGTCTATGCGATCTAGGTCTAAATTGTACAGCAACTTTGCTTCTTTTTTCTGTGCAATTTGCACATGTGCTACTGCAGGAGCTAATTTAGCCAATTTCTTTGTGCATTCTGGTGTGATGAAAACTAAAGGGCACAATTGTGTAGCAGCAATGTGCAATCAGGCACCACTCCTAGCCTCCCCATCATAAGTCTGCTCACATTGTATTATTAAGTATGAAATGTGTTTTGGCCAATCGACGGCTAGGCTAACGTTTGTTACATGTATATAATCCCTGCATAATCCATCGAATATGCAGATTTATGTTTGTAATACAATTTTTGAGCAGACATTTGTGAATCGATAGTGGAATTACAGGAGATCAAGAGTACCCCTTGTTGTACAGGGAATAGAGGCCCCAACAAAATGGTGATGTGAGTACACTGCTTCACCGTGATCATCTTGATGATACATGTGAACTGCACATAAACAGTATGTTTTTCTCCTTTGAATGGTTTTACCGTTTGCGTGATCTTTGATAAACAGAGAGTGGTATTTAGTGGGTAGCAAGGCCAAATCTTTATTCCCTCTCTTTATTTTTTAAGATGAAAAATACAAAAAATTAACAACAGAATATTGCTTTTGAGAATGTTTATGTGTGCCAGAATATCATTGTGTTCGTGGAACCGTACCTAGACAAAACCAAGTTGAAATACCTTTAAAATGGCTGGGTCTTCGTCTTTGTGTGGTTATTTTGTGCGCTGCAGGCTTCTTCTGTGTTTATTTGGAATGCAATAATATATATTTTCTTCTGTTTGAGTGGTACAGTTTGTGCTTTGATTTGTAACTTGTTTTTAAGCAGCCTTTACAAAAGCTCCAAATAATTATTCAGCTAGATTCATGAATAATTCCTTCTCAAAAGTTGTGCTTGTGAAATAATGAAATTTTAATGACAGTCAGGACTAAAGGCTTCTGAAACTCTTTCAAACATCACAGCTATCTTTATAACTACCAAATAATCCAGCCAAAGGCCACAAGCTGGATTTGTTGCCACAGTCACAACCAATAAACTTGAGTCATTATTTTAAAATGGTTTGAGGAGAAATGGCAGTTGAGCGCAGAAAAAAAATGTTGCAATTCCAGAGATGAGTACTTTGTTGGCCTACATATCACAGTGAAAATGAGCCACTATAATCTTGGAGAACTGTGCAAAAATCCTGATGAAAAGACTCATAATGGCTGATTTAAACCACTCCAGACCAGTGCTGTAGCATGCCTTGTCATTCAGTGAGACCCACACATTATTTCTGTGTTTAATATTCTGTCATCTGGATTGCCTTCAAATTTTGACACATTTGTCACAGCAGGGTGTGCCTTTAATAAAATGCTTTGATTTAAGTTTGACCACAACACAAATAATATTGTGGATACTTCCACTATTCTTGGAGGTAGTTTCAGTTTGTATCCATTATGTTTGGCATTTTTACATTTTATTCAGTGTGTAGGGGATAATCGCTGTGCATGTGTGATGTTATTGTACAGCTATATGGTTACACACTTACATGCATTACAAGTACATGTGGTATTAACTGAAATTAAAGAGCAATATATAGGTAAACCAATCCCTCCTGGAGCAATGTGTGGTTAAGGGCCCAACAGCTGTGCAAATCTTATTGTGGCTAGACTAGGGCTTGAACCTCCAACCTTCCGGGTCCCTGTTATGTAGCTTAGCCACTACACTTTTGAAATGTGTACTGCAGGTATCTGCTTTGGTCATGAATAGCCTTTCAATGTCTTTAAAGACCAACCAAAATAACAAAAAGTAGTATCTTAGATGGTTTCCAAAAGCACTTAGATTTATTTTTTCCTAGGCATGGATTTTGCTATCCTGTTTATGAATTTAATGTATGGCTATGCCGATTTACATTTCTGAAGGTGATCCTATGCAGAGTGAGATGGAGCAATCTCTGACATTTTGGTTCTTTCTAGTTTCATGGATTTGAATGGTAATTCTCACAGGTTTTACATGCTGATGTTCATTGGCTACAGTGGAAACACCATTATCACTAGATGGAATAAAGTCAAGTGCTTCCAGCATACTAGTGATGGTACAGAGTTGTGAACCAGTATAATTTTAATAAGGCACTTTGACAAAGTGTCCTGCTAATGAGAGTGATGTATTATAGGGAGAGTTAATAACATGGGGGTTCTTTACGTTCTTGTATCAGGTACATTTAGCGTATATTTCCTCCCTGCTTGTGTATTGTGTCATTCTGCTTTAAAGGTAGAATAGGTAAGATTTTTGTGTTAAAATATTGTTAGAAAACCATTGTAAATCCCTTCCTATCATTGCAAAAGGCTCACTGACATGTTGACTTTCCCTCTACCTATGTTTATAGTCCTAAAATTCTGGTTTCCAAATATGCAGTTGACGGGCCGGCACTCTACCAAAAAATTGTATAGCTATACAATAACTCAAGCTCATTGGTTGAAAATTGGTTCTTATTGCCACAGCCAATGGCGTTTCAACTTCAGCGCATTCACAGAGAAGGGGTGGAAATGACCTATTTCACCATTAATCGCATTGAGTTGCATATGGATGTGCAGAATAGTGTTAAAGAAGGTTATGAGGAAATGCAGCTGTCAAATACTTTGTAGTGCTTTTACAAATGTAGGATGGTTGCAGTGTAGGATAATGGTTTGCAAATTGTTATTCAGAGTTTGGGGTGCTGTTGCCTTTGAACAAGGTATGTAACTCGAATTGCTTCAGTAAATACCCAGCTGTAGAAATGTGCAAGGGACTCTGGATAAGGGCTGGGCCAATATTTGGTAACAGCGTATAATGTGGTACATAAATGGTAGAGGACTATTTCAGTGCTGTACCAACCATTAGTTCACCTGTTTTAGAGTGCATGTGTTAAGAGTTCCTCTACACAGCATCTCTTGTTAAGACACTACAGCAGTTTCTAAACATGGCATTTTGTTACACACAGTGTGAGCAATGCTGTGGGATCAAATTACTATTCATATGTTAAAGGTTATCCTGTTCAGACAAGATGCATCAGCTCCAGTGTGGGACTACCATGGCTTTATACCACATTGTAAAGTGAAACCAAAAGATCTACAAATCAACACCTTGAATTGTTGTACGCACTTGTACATTTATCATCCTGCTTCATCTTTGCAGCAGATAAGTAATGCTTTAATGCAAGTTTGTCTACGGTGACCTACCAATCCTGCACTTGGACCTCTTTTCTCATGCCCATCAATGGCATACAGTGTCTCACATTTTTCATAAAGTGATAATATCACACAGGAATGGAATTACACAAAACAATGTTTAAAAAAAAAAAAAAAAATGTGTTAGGCAATCAGAATTCTTATCCATACAAATCATATCCATTGGCATCCCCCTCTTGTTGTGATGGAGGGAGTTTCTATGGAAACAGTGTTCACAGCAGCTGCAATATGCTGTTTACACCAATTGAGCAGTCATATGCTAGCATGTTAGCTAAAAAGTTGATGTACTGTAGCTAGCTAGCTTCATGGATCAATTCTGCCCAGGAAAATGGATGGAGCTAAAAGGAAACAAGCCTGGAGTTATACAGTATAGCTGGGAATGGAATATGGAGCTGACCCTTGGGTGAAGTCGAGTACAAATCTTTCTCAGAAGCCATGCAGAGGAAGGGAATGTGAAGTGACATATCGCCCGGGAGTCTCACCGTAGAACTACCATGCAGAAATAAACAAGCATATCAGTGGCTGCATTTTGTCTAAAACCTGTTGCATGTTAACCGTTACAGAAGGAAACCTTCTTTCAATCCATATGTTATAACATAGCCTATTTTAGTGAATTTGTAATAATCTGTCAGGATTATAGGCAATGTTGAGCTTCCGTCGTGAGCTTTCGGTGGTATTGACTAGACAATTGTTGGTAAGAAGAAGGTACCAGAGACTACAGATTACAGCCCCCACCCCATGATCCCCCGGCCTGGTGTTCACACTCCATGGTGGGAATGTATGGGTTAAGCAACTTCCCACACACACTGTGTGTAACTTTGTAGTGTGCACAGCTGGTGCCATTTCATTGTGGGGCACAGCACACAATCTGAACATACTCAGCAGGGCCTGACTTTAAACACTGAGCCAATAAGTGTTTAGTCACACGGTTGCGCTTAAAGTTTGATTAGTTCAACCGAATCACTGTTTTTCATGTTTTATGTTTTTACGTCTAGGAGTGGGGCATGTATATTTCTAAATCTTATATAAGATATTTTTTAAGTCATTTTCTATGTCACGCTGAACACTTTCAGCAGATTTGATCCAAAAATGTGTTTTATCTATTCGATTGTAAATTGTCTTGGAAAGCTTTTTATTCAGATAAAACCTCCCTTGTGCTGTAAATGAACATGCACGGCCGCTTTGCTTCTCTTTCTGTTCTTCCCCTTGAATTCCCCATCATCAGCTTCAGTAACCAAAAGCTTCCATCCTGAAATCTGAAATCTGCATTAAAAATGGTTGCTATGGAAGCTGTGGCTGGATTCAGGAATTGCTTCAGTCTTTATAATGGGACAAACAGAACTAAAATTTATTTCAATTCTTGAAATCTGCATGCTTTCGTAGTGTAGTGATTTTATTTTTCTGTTACTGCTTGAAGTGCCAGCATCAGAAATGCTATGTTTACTTGGCTGTCCTGGCAAAGATCTGATTTGGTATACATTTGCTCCAGAAGGCTTGACCTTGTACAGTATTGTTCCTGATCAACAATGTCACATGCAAAACTATGTCCATCCATCCATCCATCCATTATCCGAACCTGCTTATCCTGAACAGGGTCGCAGGGGGGCTGGAGCACTTTAGATGCATTGTATCTCCTGAAGTGGTATACTGTATGTGTATGCAGGGGTTTAAACATTAAATTATCCTCTAACTTTATTGAACCTTTTGAAGGACAGCCAGTCTTATGACAAAGCACTGGGAGACTTCAATATGCAAACATTCTGCTAACAGAGCACTACTGTAGCTGTCATAAAACAGCCTTAATTCCACTGCTGCTGATAAATAGGCACTGTAATTTTTTTTTTTAAACATCAGCTAGTTTGCCTCTTGTACGCAAATAAAAGAAAAATGCAAGTCACAGCTCCTAAAGAAAAGTGCAGTGTGTTCAAAAAGTTGCAACTCCAGTAAATGTAGGACTAGTAATGCTAATGAATTCCATTGCAAAGTCATTCTGGTGTCAGATGTTTATCAGGTGCTGAAATATACAACTTATCTGTTCTTTTAAAGATGTTATTGCAGTATGGCTTAAAAAGTCAAGATTATGAGTCGCATTGTGTGGCTTTTTTTGAATCAGTAATTGTTTTGTACACAGTTCAGTGATTTAGGACCAACGTATAATATTTGATGTGTTATTTTATTTTACATTATATATATATATAAAACGTTTGTTTAATTTGCCCAGTTTACTTGCACTTTGGGCAATCCCGCAAAACATGAGGGATTGGTACAAATATAATATTTGCTTTTACCTGACTTTAAGGACTAGATTCATTCATCATGCTCCTGCCCAGATTAGCTGCAAAGAAACAAGTGGCAAAGAGCCCAGCAGTCATAAAACTCTGGAAAGCAAAATGATGTGTATGAGCTTGAATTTTTGGTGAAGTATTCTTTAAGTATAACAACGCACATTCACTAATTTCAAAACAATTTCACGTTGACTTTAAGTGGCCACTGTACTTGCAATCTTAGGTCCTAAAGTAGCAATTACTGAATGTCTGAACAACTGTACTCAGTTTAAAATTGCTTTGTAATTGCAGATGTTCTATCGCCAATCAAGAATGTCTGATATTATAATTATGATTATAATTAATCATGATTATTAGACCACTTAATCGTCATTATTTTAATGGTGCTTAGAATTAGCTATTGCTTGCCCATGATCTTTCTACATATAATGTTTTGGAAAAAAACCTTTTGGACAAGGTTTTTTTTTTTTGTTTTAGTTTTTTTCCTTGGATTTGTACTACTCCAGTATTTTACATTTATAATCAAGCAATTCATTTTGTGTTAAAGTTCAGATTCAGTTTGTATAAATCGGCATTTTTATACATTTTGACAATGTGTTTGACTTCATAGATAGACCCTCCATTTTGGAGCACCCTAACGTTTGGCTCCACAGGTGTTTCTGCTTAGTCTAATGTGTTCAATTGCTTTCTTACTGTTGGTGTAAGAGAATTTTAAGTCTCTAGTCTTCTGGGACATCATATACTGTCAAGAGTACTATGAAGTCTGAAGAACTGAACGTCCAGTTTAGTTTGCTAAAAAAGGAACTGGAACAAAGTGTTGGCACGTGTGGAGAAAGAAAGGAAGCACACCACCTCATCTGTGATACATGGTGGAGGTACTGTGGTGGCTTGAAGATGCATGGCTGCCGCTGGAACTGGTTGACTTGTCTTTATTGATGAAAGTTACTGCTGATGGCAGCAGCAGGATGTATTCTGAAGTGTACAGAAAAAACGTATCTGCTCCGATCCAACCAACGGCTCAAAACGCATTGGAAGGTCCTTCACCTTGCTGCCGGACGATGATCCCGATCACATTGATAAAGTAACCAGTGAGTTTTTCAGGGCCAGAAAGTGGAATGCTCTTGACTGGTGAAGTCAAACGCCCGACCTGCATCGAATTGAACATGTGTTTTACTGAGAGGAAGACTGAAAACAAAATGCCCCTGAAACGAACATGAACTGACAAGTCCCTGGCAGAGCATCACCCGGGAAGATGCCCGGTACTTTCTGATAACTCTGAGATCCAGAGTCATTAAATGCAGAGTACTGAAAATGTTTATTTAAGATGAATTGCATAATGAATGAATTTGTCCATCCTTTGGTCCCTTAAAATTGGAGGGGGGAGGTTATGTATAGAAAGGACTGCAATTCCTAAATATGGATGTAAATGCCTTCAAATTAAAGATGATGGTCTGCATGTCAACCTCACACCACGTATTCATCGTTTCTTTTCACGTCCAATGTGCTGGAGTATAGAAAAGTTTTTTTTCCCCCCTCCCTTCTTTTTCTCTATGTGATAAGCTGGCCATTCTGGCTTTGTCTCCCTATATCTCTGACAGGATCAACTTCACTGACCTATTACTGGAAAAAAATCCTTTTGCCCGAGGAACTGGCTTTACTCTGAATTAAGCAGTTTTCAAAGGACAAGTCAATCATCTCCGGATGGGTGACTTAATAAGTGTTTTGTCCTACAGAATGTTCTTCCTTACTGTTAAGAGAAGTATATTTTTAAAAGCGGTGTTGCAGTGAAGTGGCCAGCATGGGGTGTACCTTATACAGCTGTCTTTCCTGAACACATTGAAGTAATCTTTTGCTTCTAACTGCATGCTTCTGCTTGGTATTTGATGTGATTGAACCTGATGTACGTGGAATATAGTGATATAAGGATTGAACATTAAGTACTTGTTTTATCATCAGAAAACAGGATGAACCTGACCTTGTATAAATATCTAGACTAAAATTTTTCAGTAAGTAGTGATCATTGATTCATTGAAATGTATTTCTTTGGGAGAGCTGATTCAATGTGTAATACACTGTACTGTAAATTAAATGAAAAATATTATGCACCATTCTATTTAGTTATTCTAATGAGATACAATATCTTGTAATTCCACTGGGAATGATGGAATTGATAGTTCCACAAAAGTTTTCCAGGTTAGTTAGCAGGAGAATGTGAAGAAAAATAATTTAAATCCTGGCAATAATAAGTGTGCCACATCAGTCTGTTTATTATTTGAAAGTCCTGTTCAATGCGCTGTTAAAGATGAAGGATTTAGCAGGTTACTCTGGGGTTAGACACATACAGTAAGATGTGGGAGTCATACATCATAGCCCTCCAACAACCCTGGATGTCGGTGGTAAAACGGCAAAAGTACTGTGCTTGTCAGGATGAAATCTAAACACATTTTGTTTGCCTACTATTGGTAAGAAACCCACCCATTTCACTTGAGCAACTTACGCATTGTGATTCACATAGCTGGGTCATGACCTACAGATACTGTAATGTTTTCCTTTTGCTGGCAACTACTGCTATTCTCTTAAAACTCCTCTCCTGTCAACCTTCTCTGGAGCATGGAGACACAGCGTCATCTGCTTTGCAAAGGACCATATCATTAGAAGAGACAGACCACTCTCCTCCTGTATTCAGTCAAATCACTGAAATTATTTGTCTGTTTCATAAATTAAATAACATGCTTTCAATCAATATCAGGCTAATAGAAACCGTTTTCTTTTAGACCTTTTGAAGGATGAAATTTTTTAATGTTTTGATGACAATCTCCCAGAATTGTTTATTGTCCCTTACTTCTATCAGAACAATGCTGACTAACTTGTCATTGGCTTTGTTTCTATACTTTCAATGGGCTCCATTGTCTTCTGCATTATTCCCTGTCATGACTGGCATTTCTTTCCGAGAAGCTGAATTCACAGTTCTGACATTTCATATTGGTATTTGGGCTGATATTCTGAGGCAATGGGCTGAAACTGATACAGCGTGAGGGCAGATAATTCCATGCTGCTCCAGTAACTTTTAGAAGACTGAATTTTCCCACTGAATTTTCTTTGAACCAACAGATCAACTTCCTAGAGTGAGAAATTGGATCGGGTTTTACACAGATTTATGAGACCCATTGTGTGAATAAAATTGGTGCAGCTTCAAAATCATTGGAGCTTGTTTTGATGGAGGAGCTGAGACACATTACAGTCATTTTAGTTTGTTTCTTGAAGTTCATTGAATGGGACACATACTGTAGTGATATTCTATTGTGCTTTATTTAAGTAACTCAGCAAATGCAACGATCAAACAATCATCTCACCGTTTAGAACTTATTGTTAATTGACAGCTAATACTGTAACTACTCTTAATATAAGCGGTCTTATATTATTCTATTAACATGCATACTAATATATATATATATATATATGTTGTACAGGTAGCAGTTGAAATTGTACTTCCCTCTAGGGTCTTTCAGCGAACTTATCCCTGGTTATGGGTATGCACTTTGTTGTTTGTTGATAAGAGTGTCTGCCAAATGCCAATAATGTAATGTAAGGTAATGTAATATATATATATATATATATATATATATATATATATATATATATATATATGTATATATATATATATATATATATATATATATATATATATATATATATATATATATATATATATATATAATGTTATTTACCCCAATATATGAAGTAGTGTGCTGGATTTGGTGTGGTGATGTCCATTCAGGTCTCCTGTGAAAGATCTGTCAGTGAGTGATCTGTATGCTGCGCGGTCATACAGCAGTGGAGCAGTGCATTATGGGATCATTCAGTTTTGGAGCGGTGTACTGAGGTCAGGTCACCTCTTGTATCATGAAGCCCTGTTGCTTTAATGGTTAGAAATGGCATTCATTTTCTTGGACCCGGCAATGAAATCTCAGTGGTTGCCCGATGTTACACAAAAGAGTAAAAATAATTTTCTTCAGTAGATAATGTTCCAGTGCAGTGGTCTCGCCCATTTGAATTGAAAGCAGGTCTAATGGTTTGCAGAATTTTTTTTCATTTTTTTTCATTTTTTTTATTTTGTCATTTAGTAGGTTAGCATGCTATACAGCCTACTGCAAGATCTGTTCTCATCATACTTGTCTGGGCTCACACTGAGAAATGGTAGATTGCCCCAACAGTGTGAAGGCAGCCATATATCACAGAGTGGCTACCCTATTAAAGTCTCTACTAATCCAATTTGCTCTGGCATTAATGCTGCCTTTACAGTCGCTTCACCCTATAAATATACCTTAATAGTCTCAACGAAAGCTAATATAAATAGAAAAAGCACCATCATACTCTGTCATATTTTAATTGGATTTTTTTTATCAATGTGCATTAGACTGATAAGAGTATTCTATTACGAGAAATCTTTTGTTTTCCTGTGAAAGTAATTTGTATGTTAGTTTTTCCCCTTTGCAGCAGATAGCATATCTCACAAATCTAAATATTGTAGGGCAAGCTGTAAAATAACACTGCATCGAGTCACCGCAGCATTTTTTTGTGTTTTCGCTCAATGCGTCATCTACTGATATAAAAATCCTGTGTGGAGAATTTGTTCACTTGCTCCTGCATTTTTCTTTTTTGGATTCCTGCGGTATAGATTGAGTTGAAAATCAGAAGATATCAGGCATTTTTGCTGTATTGTGTTCGTTCTCTGTTTATTTCAGTCTTCTCTCTCCCGCAGACTGTCTTAGCTCACAAATGTCATTCAGCTGATACTTTATGTTCCCTTTTCTACTGAAGCATAATGCAATCCCAGGTCTGTGCTGCAGATTGCCATTGCGGCTCCAAGGACACCTTGTTTTAAAACCAGGCAGCTCATTTCGATGCTCTGTCTTTTATGGAGCTTGACTGTACAACCCAAAGCAATTAATCATTTGGCTAGCATGTGGGGAGAAAGAGACACATGGTGAGGCCTGGTATCAAAGTAATGTGAGCAAAGGAATGGAAAATAAAATCCTTTTTCGAAAATCATTTAGTTCACAGAGGCAATAACCAGATGGGTAATGTGTTTAAGCTATCCTCAGTGACATTATACACAAAATGATGCAGGTCTAACATGAGCTTACCAGAATGAAGCCTTTTGTCATCATGGCTAGGTCTTTCCCTGTCAACCCCGAGGTGTGAGGTGGTGTCAGATGTGTGTTGTGTGCTTTTCCTCATATTCATTGAACTTTATGATGTGCTTCTCTCCTTGCATTATTATCTTTGATTCCATGAAGCTGAAACCATACACATATATATATATATATTTTTTTTTTCCCCAAGAGTATAGGTTGCTAACAGACAGTAAAAACAAAAATAAACATTATTATATTTTTTAAAAAAAAACTGTAATTGATGATTCACAGAAAGCACTGTGATCATGGGAAAAGCTGAGGTAATGCTGGTAAAGTCATTCATTTCATAGCCACCAACCATATGGTTTCTGTCATTGCTGGCTCAGCTCTAATATTTATTTCATACACGTATTAAAAGGGGAGAGTGGTTGCTTTGTAGATTGCTTCCAAAAATTGTGCAGTTATTGCTTCATTGCTGATGTGATTTTTTACTGGCCCCAGAAGCATCTTAAACAGAAACCGAACCCACCCTTTCCTCAGGACATAATTGAATGTTGCATTTAGGATGTTCTAATAAAGACCCAATTAGGGCCACTCTGCAGCTGGCTTCCATCTGGGCTTTGAGAAGAGTATTAGTGTGGAGGAAGACCCCCAGCTAGTCACCATGGGCTTGATTTACACTGCCTTACTACTCTGCTTTGGAGACAACTGCGGTGGAATTTTAGATCTCAGCCCACATTTGTTAACAAAACTGCTATTCATTTGAGTCAGTAAGCGATGAACAACTGCTGAACGATGAGCAAACCCTAAGGGTTTTTTTTTTCTCCAATTTTATTCCAATGAGTGGTTGTGATTTGTGCTGCACACAAGAGTGTCACTGTATACTATATGCACTCCCACTTATATCTCATGTCAGGGATTTCACCAATAAACCAGATGTGAACATTTAATGAGATGGGGGGGGGGGGGGGGGGAGTTAGGGGTGAGCAAAGGGAAAAGGAATTATTGGGTGAGTAATCATTAGAAATCATTCAGTTTGCACGACTCTGTAGAAATGCTTTTCACTGCCAACACGCTGCCTTTCAAGGTTTGACATTACCTGGTGAGGAAAAGGTGCAGCTACCAGTTTGAGCTTCATATATACACAGCTGCTTTTCTCTTTCCGTGTTCTGTTCTTTGTCTCAATTTCCACTCCTGTGCCTCATATTGAAACAGACAGCCAAATGACACAAATTAGTTTCTGTGTGCAGAATATAATGATCAGTGGGTTGTCTCCCTCTGAGGACATCTTGCTCAGATTCCCCCCTGGTCTCCCTGTCTTCTGTTGGACTGTGGACTCTCTGATGTATCCTGAGCAGTGCTACAGGCCTGGCTGAAGGGCCTGTCTGATTGGGACTTTGCCCAGAGGGACATTCATTGCTGTAATGAATGAGTTGGTGAGCAGACCAGATCTTGCGCACTGGTGTGGGTGGCACTGTGTGGAAGTGACAGCAGAGGGGAATGTAGAACTGTGGAACGGGAGCTCTCAGAGTGGATATCTTATAAAGGAAATTGAGTCATGGCCTCCTCTGTTGATTCACGTCGTGTGAATCATTTCTCAAGGCCCCCCTCGTTATCCGTAGCTTCTCTTTGATCGTGCACCTGCTCAGGTGCTGACAGAAGCCTACATACTCTAATTTACAGTTTACAATGAATTTTTTTCCCGTTACTTCAGATTTGATCACTTACTGTAGACTCTCTCTCTATGAGAACTGCATCAGTTCTTCCTAGTTTGTAGTGAATATATTATAACTATCAAAATGTGATTCAGTAAGTTCAAAGCTGCTACTTATTTACAAATGTACATATGTTTGAGGCATGGTAGCATCACAGCCATATGAACTACTACTGTTGCTAAGAGCCACCACCAGCCTGTAGGTATATGGTTAACTGTATGTAGCAGCCTACTTAATTATTTAATATGTTGAACATATAGATATTATAAAACGAAAAGCACATAGATAATCCCAAAACAATCACACCTTGAGAGCATTAACAGGTACCCCATGAATAGAAGGTGTACAATCTGTGAAAATGATTCATTGGCCTTATTTAAAGACCTGCCCAGCCTTCACTTCCCCACCTCATTGTGATTTTCTCTCTCCAAACACCTGAAAAATGAGCTCTTTTTAAAGAGTCAAAGGATATTTTTCCACAAGTTGATAAAGGGGAAGAGAAACAATGATTAAATCGTATCAGCCAGATTACAGGCAGCTGATTAAAGTGTTCATTTGGAGTTATCCAAGGTTAACTCTCCATAATGAAACCCTGTAAAAATAATGATACGCTGCATGGTTTTATGTAGGTCCGTGGCTGTTTAACGTGGCCGCCGTGACCTTCGGCAGTTGGAAAAGCTCAATGAGGTGAACCCTCTGTGCACATGTATTTCCAGGAAAACCCCATTAGCCCCTGAATGCACGGCGGCAGTGTAATATTCTTGGACACACAATAGGCTCGCTCACGTGCAGAGCTTTGATTCTGCTTTAAATCCAGCCTATTAAATTGTATCACAGTAGCCTTTGTCAGGTCGGTCAGTTTCTGTCTCTCCTGCTGCCACCATAGTCTCTGTGTAATGAGATTGCACACATTCTCCGTCAGTTCTCTATTTCATTAGGGAATTCTTGGGTTGGCTCCTAAATCATTGGGATTGCAGTAGTGCTTTAAAAAATGTGTGTAGACCTGACCATAAAAATGAAATGGAATGAAGCATGTGGGAGTGGAATGTTTTAGAGAAACGTGCTATTTTAAGCTGAGATCAAGATGTGTATATCCCAATGGAACCAGTAGCCGGTGGCAGTCTAATCTATTTTAAAATTATGAAATCACTCTTAATTTTAAAGTCTTGTCAGTAGCGTATACCTTGTGATTTGACTTCCATGCACAGTGGAGCTATTGTATTAATATTCATATGGTTATATTTGAATTTTCCAACTAAGTTCAATTTCAACAACCTCCCTGCAGTCTATAATTTGCATGTATTGAAGCACCTTTTATTTGTTTACTCGGTCAATTGAGAGGGTGTTTGGCCTTTTGTAAAATGATAGTCTGTGAGAATAGTGGATGAGGATGCAAGTAAGTGCCTGCATTGGCTAAATTCATTTGGACAGCTGGAAGGGTGCATTCTAATGAATGCTTCAGCCTTATCAATGCTATTTAAATCCCCTTTCACAACATGCATTACCAAGCCTGGTTCATAGGCGTTGTTCTTTTTAAATGTGAAATGTTATTCATAGAAACTGATTGAGAAATAGTGCAGTTATGTTATTTGTATAATTCTCATGAAAATATTATGTCTATTGACAAACTAGCCTCAAGCAGAATTCACAAAGCAGTACATAAATCATATATCATGTACCAGGACAGATGCCTTCCGGAGTCATTGTAGCGGTTGATTAAAATTCAGAAAAGAGTTTTAAGTGTAGGTGTGCAATTACTCATTAAAAGTGTTTTTGTAGAGTTTAGAAAATACTTCATAATTGTATTGTTTATCTATCCTTCTGCAAATTGTGACTGCTTTTGATGACTACAGCTCTTGATTGCATCTGAGAATGATGAAAACAGACTTGCATAAACATTTCTGAGCCAACCACACAACATAGACATGAGGGCGCTGTTTTAGCTTCTAGGAGCACAAAGTCGCTCCATTTACAGTATTTTATGTGGCTCATTGACTTAAAACAGATCACGAAGCTTAAAATAACAAACCCTATTAATTAGCCAAGTTCTGTAACCAGAATTATTTCTTAGCATGTGATCCCTAAATATTCTAACACTGTAGTAACACTGATAATTATGAGGAGGCACTGATGAAAAAAAAAAAAAGTCTCAAAGTTATTGTAGGTTTTATTTAATCTGTATTTTTATAATCATTAGTCTTCTCTGAGTTTGTCTTTGGCAGTTTTCTCACAAAAAATGATTAATGTTAATTCATAATGCCTGGTACAATATTCATGATGTGTACCATTACTCACTGACAGACAGTTGTGATTCAGAAATTCATGCATTGGCAATGGTTGTTTTGATTAGCCATGGAGAAAACATACTCTATACCCACCACAGGTCGTCTCAAAAGCCACCCCACCAAAACACTGCTGAAACACTGCTGAATTTGTCATCGTTTATGATTTTACAGAACAGTAATTTATTCCTTAAAAACAAATTCAGCTCATTCCACATTCCAGTTATTGTGACCTGGAAGGACAGGCAGGGCGCTGGCTATCTGAGGAGGAACAGTGGAGCTCAGGTCATAGCTATGACTCCTGTTCTGAATCTAGTGAGGTTTGCAGTCTGAAGCCTTGGAGCCATTTTGAACAGGGGAGGATTGATCACCCACAGAAGGTGAAAAATCCTTCAATAGCCCAAGCATGACAACACCAGTAAAGATTTCAATACATTGCTTACTTACCTGAAGTCTTTTTAAATGTATTTAATTTTCAGTATATCCTGTAGGCTTATTTGTTTTTACAACATTGTGAAATTAACTTTGTTTCTCAGCTAACAGGAAGGGGAAAAATGTTCAAGTCAACATTTCTACAAGAATTGATCTTTCTCTTGGTTCAAATCAGCTCATGGTTTTAATCTTTTGCAAAGTATTATAACTTTAAATGGCCCCTTCCTTTGAATTTCTTGTTTACAATAGAGGCTAATCACAGTGATCATTATCCGGCAGGGGAAAAAAGCGCACGTCTATCATTAGCTTTGAAAGAGGCCCTGATTAAGACCCATCCTGAAGATCACATTGAGGAGATCCAGGGTGCGTTGTTAGGAAGTGCAACAGCTCCCCGCAGACTGCGCGCTGACAGAGACGTGAAAAAGCAGGTCAAACGCTGGCCTAATGAAGACGAATGAAGAGGAGCCGTGGTACATGCGGCGGGGACCGGGCCTGGGTTGTAGGACGCATGGTGGATCTTCACCACTTCATTCATCAGTGCCATATTTTAGTGGGGACTTTTTAACCACTTTTTCCCCATTCTCGCCCAGAGTGGTTGCTTTAATAGTGCGAGTGAGGCTGTGTAGATTTTTTTTTTTTTGTTCTGGGTGCCAGAACTGCAGAAAGTGAGTAAGCATTGGTAGGCAATAATGTTGGGAGTTAAAAAGTAAAAAAAAAAAAAAAAAAAAAAAAAGGCTATCATTGGATGAGCTTGGAACATTTTTTTCAATCTGGTGACCTACACATTGCAGGCATCTCTGAAAGTCTTAGTCAGGGTCTAAAAGTGATAAGGGAGTGAGTGAGCCTGCTGTGGCAACTGTACATTAAAATTAACACAAATATATCATGCAGGCTAGAACATGGATACATTTGTGCACTGGAATTCACAGTCACAGTCCTCTGTTTAACACGTGAAACAATCGGTATTTGATTTGTATTATATTTGCGTTATTGAATGATTAATAGTAATGAAAGTTAGCAGGGGGTGAAGGTCACGGCCAATCTCAATTCCTCAGTTTAAAATCAGAATATGCATGTACATTATCAATCCCAAGATTCAACGGTTTTGTGTTGCCTCTCTTACCTGCTTTGTGAACACATCTGTCTGGTATAGACACTGTGCTGTTGGGTTGCACAGGCAGGACGATGTTTTATTGTTCACAACTTTAAAGATGAAGCATCATTTACATACTTTGATCTTGTGAATAAGCAAATAACATAATTGCTAGGGGAAAGAATGAATTTGCCCAAAATTACTTGCTTTATGAACTCAGCAATTGTATCGGATCCATTTATTTTGTACAATAATGCTGCCCTAGTGTGCATTTTCTGTTATGGTTTTAAGTTTTAATGAGGCTGGGGATGTCCCATGATGGAAACAAAGAATTTTCAAAAACTGATTTAAATAAGAAGATTGTAATTTAAATAGCATATAAAATTGATTCTCCTACATATATTCACTAGCTCTATATAAGGGCTTATCTTATTATATTCAATTGTGTAGTGAATATAGTCGATAATAATAACAATGACAACTATTGTTATACATAGTAGTAAGCATAATAGTATTAGCTGTTGTTATTATTTCGAAGTGTGTTTTCATTTTCCTATGAAGTCTAAAGCGCTGAAGAGCTGAAAATGCCATTGAGCATTGCATTGTTGGACCTCCTGTATTGTATGTTTCTTAATGGAATCTACTCTTGATTACAAAAACAAATCTAATGAAATGACAATATGTTGTCACCAGTCCAAATGCTGGCCAATAGTGTGGAGGGCTAGGTTAGTAGACTGAGTAATATCATTTTACACTATTGGTGTATATATCAGTGACTAATGTAAATACTTAACTTAAGGCTATCATATGGGGAATCTGTATTGAGAGTAAAATGACTCTTGTGTGATAGTGCCCTTGCTATTCCAGTAGAGGAGCTCAAATGAATTACTTCTGCCAGACATTTTCTTTTCTCATCCCTCCCAACAATGGATGCCCTGCTATTTCAACAGAGCTTTTTTTCCTCCAAGAATCCTCTAAAACACAGCTGGGTTCCATTGATATCTAAAACTGCCATTTTGCAGGTGCCGTTTTATCCCTGACAGTTTTTCCTCCTTTTGTATTTAGGAACTGCGTAATTATGAAAAAATGACTCATCTTAATTCTCATGTCTCCATAAAGGTAAATTGTAGAGAACAAATGCTTGGTAATAACAAGTTAACACCATAATGGAATGATAATTTATTTTGAATGTCAAATGTTAAAATAACAATATGGATCAATACAGTCATGCACAAGAGCACTCGTCTTGAACAGAAACAATGCCTTGTAAATGGCGTCCAGACATTGCTGGAATTATTTTCTAAAGTCCTCTGTGAAGAAAGCATCTGGTGAAGAAATGAATATATGAGAGGAAACTCATTTAGATTGTGTGCTTGAAATGGCTAATTTTCTCTGTTGCACAGGTACATGATTAGCAGCTGTTCCGTCCCCATTGCCCTCTGAAATTAATCTGTTTTAGACTTAAAGTATTAGAGCCATGTAATGCCACTTAATATAGAGACGGAAAAGGAGTCTCAGCGGAGCGTGGGTCAAAAATGTTATAGCTGCTGTTAGAATTAAGCGAAAAGAAAACATCCTCGGTCCATATGTTTCCATAATTTAAACTAATTTTCTCCAGTCGTACTGTTAATCTTCAGCGACTTGTTGATCGGCTGTTTCCAGACACATTTCTGGAGGAGGGCCCAATTGTATCTGCAGCAGGGCCCCTGTCAGTAGCGCCAAGCAACACAGCCACAAATTGGAATCTTGTAGAGCTCCGGGAAGGCTGCCAAGATTTAAATTAGACAATAACCTCTGCTCTCCCGTATTGCTTCTCTTTTCCAGCTGCAGGCAGATCCATTTGTTTAATACAGTCAGTCCTGTAGTGTATAATGGACTGATATAGTCTATGAGTCACCCCTCAGCAGTTTGTGCTACTCAGATTTATAAAGATTTAACACTGGTCAAGATTGTGCAGACTGTAGTTTGTCATCTAAAACAATGGTAAGGAGAGCACGGCCAAGGCCATCATAGGCCAAACTAATCTGTTCCAGTTTACAGATGAATCTTTGGAAGGGTTTCTGCGAACAATGCGTTCAGTTCATGTGGAAACGCATGTAGATAATATTGGTCGTCTCAGATAGTCTGTATAAAAATAGTTTGTGTAAAATAATATATATACTGTATATATAATTTTTTTGCTTATTGTTATGCAGTCTAGCTGCTAATCAATGTTAAGATGGATACTTGGCTGAATAAGAGCTGGCTGTAATGAACTAGTAATCAAGCCATGGAAATCAAGAAATGCATGTCTGCTGACAAAGCAATTAGGGACAAGTCTATATTCTTCAGATTTCAAATAGACTCAGTTTAGGCCAGGTTACCGAGCCTGTCTTCACCTGTCAAACTGAATGTGTGGTCACAAGCAATGCTAACAACCAAAACAACACAGTTTCAACACAGTAATGGTGTTTTGTTTCTAACTGAAAGATCTCCTTCAGATGGATTGTTAACCTCCCCCCACCCTCCTTCCTCAAAGACTTTTCTGGGCCCTCTGGGTGGAAGGCTTTGGAAAAAAGGCTGCCATGATTTAAATCAATGCCTCTGATACCATCTTGAACTGGACCCACTTCAAAGCTGTCCATCGTAAACAACCCTGGAACATCGCTCAAAGGCAAATGCAAGACAACACCACCAAGTGCTCCCGTTCACATTTCATTTCCTAAAGAAGGGTGTCTCTGTTCCAGTCTCATTGTGGGATGCCAGCACGGGGATTTTGAGGGTCCCTGGTGCCTAAACCCTTTTGTGGGAGAGGGCCAGTAGCTCCGCACCCCCCAGATCAAAGGCCAAACATCGCTCTGCTTATGCTTCTTTCAGGGTTTGCTCTTGGGAAAGCTGACAGAACCGTAGACATCAGCGTGATGGGGAGAAATGTGCCAAGGCAGATGTTAGAGTACAGTACTTGGATGGGAGGCAGAGGATCCAAAATGAGAGCACGCTGATGTTACAGTGCAGATGTCCTGTCTCAAACTCTATCACATCCAGCTTTCATGTAAGAAAATAGGCCACTGCTAGATCTGTGTCTCAGACTGTAAGAAAGGCCTGGTGACGGCATACTTTATCATTAACTTTAACGATTCAATTTCAACATGTCCCTTTTTTTTGTTACTTATGGAAATGAACATGGAATCCTCCTTCAATTCCTCTCATGAATGAGAATTTGGCCATTGCGGTAATATTGAATTGTGGCCATAACACTAATAATTTAGTGTATTACCATTTGTTCTTTTCACATTCCCTGAGGAATAGCCTAGCAATTAAAAAGACATGTATATTTGACATTCCCTGAGGTTGCTATTTTATCTTGAGCTGTGTTCTTTTCTCTGATGCATTCAGCAGAATATTATTTCCATGAGGAAATGGGTCCTTGCTTCTATTGTTTTACAAACATCCTGAGCGCTTTTGTTGATTCTTTTTTAGATTAGAACAGAGTTAGAATAAAACTCAGAAACTGCTCAGTGGAGCAGTTTTTATGCCTAGCACTAGTAACTTTACCCTGTGTGGCCACTGTGAAATGGAATGTTTCTCTATCTGTACACACGACTCCTTGTTCTACTTGTGGAAAATCTCTGACATTCTCTCTGTGGATTATTCACAAACGGTATTCCTATAAACAGCACTTCCTTTTATATGAAAAAGCACAGCACTTTTGTGTGTGCAGTTCTGTTGTAAAAGGAGCACACTAATCCTTCAGCTGCATATATCTGGAAATAAATAAAATATTACTTTAGAGAACATTAAAGCAAGGCACGTTGGGCCAGGTGTGCTTTGTTCATTTTTTGACAGCAACAGGTTAAAGCATCTCTCTAAATATAAGCTGTATCGAGACAACCAGTGCAACACTGTATAAAATTATGGTATTATACTGACGACATAAACATTGAAAGAACTTAACTGCCAGCTGTCCTCTGCTAACTTCTGAAATTCTGAGGTTTGCCACTCAGGATTTTGGGTGGTATCAGTACTAAGAATACAATCCATCTCAGAATCTGCCAGCACAATTTTACCTTGGGGTTTTTCACAATGGCAGGTTCATAAATGACAGCCATTTATTTCTAAACAATTTTCCCTTCAAGCTGTGATCTAGTGAAGGTTGAAAATGAAAAACTGACCTTGAGTGGAGAAAACACTTAATTTAAACGCTACAATGTTACAGTGCCTTGTTTGACTTACAGTGCCTTGGACATTTAAAAAATATATTTATTTTTCTTTAGCTTTAAACTAAATTTTTCAATCAATTCTGCCTACAGAAACCAAGCTTGTGGTGGAGAGTGAAGCTGGTTATCAAAAGGCCACCTACAGTACAGAAAGCTATATTGATCCTATACTCTATGTGAGAGTTCTGCCTGGGCTGTTGTATTCCCAATGACCTTGTTAGGACAGCTGCTCAGATTTTATGGTGAACTGGTTTGTAAATGAGAGTGTATTTGACTGCGAGGGCCTTTGAAATAAAGAGGTAGCTGAGAGTGTATTTGTGTAAGCAGCAGGTGGGTGAGGGGAGGGGAGGGGAGGGGAGAGGCCGCTGTACCTGTTTAGTCTTGTTCTTTCCACTGGACAAAGAGACCCAAGCTGTCATTCTGCCAGATCTATATGCAAAATGCCAGGTCAGCTGTATATCACACAGGGCACAAAGGAAACAGAGTGGCCTTACTTAGGCCTGTCCTTTAGTAGATGCCTTGCTGTAATGGTTTTATTTAGCCTATCTTCTGAGAGATCATTCCAGTAACATTATGAGAAGAGAAGTCCTAAAGAACAATAGCACTCAGTGCTCACTGAGTGTGACTTCTGAGCCATATTGAAACGAGGGCTGGAAACTAGGCTATTTTATTGCTAATCTACTATCAAGCAGTAAGACTAGCCATTTGTGGTCTGCCTGTGTGTGCCTACACTGTACAGTATGTACTCTCCTATAAAAGACTGCAGCTATGCCTAAAAACGAGTCTCTCCTGATACAAAATCCATACATACTTACTTGGTTTTATTTCTACACCTTATATTCATTTACTTCTTAATATGTTGTATTAATATCATTTTAGTAGCCCCCGTGTTCAGGATATATAAATTGAGCGTAGTAAAAATGTAATAAACGGTCCGATTACTTGATATTATGTTCAGAATAAATAAATAAATAAATAAATAGATAAAATATACAGATGGTGATGAGTGTGAGAGGGAAGAGACTGCTGCAGGGATTGGTTTATACAGTAGGTGAGGTTTTTAAATGTACAATCAGCTGTTCTTGCTTTAGGCTGCCATTTCTTAAAAGCTTCTGTCATTTTATTTGAATTGATACAAGTGTTTCTCGAATATGTTTTGAAGGTAATGGTACTCGTTCTCAGGTGTTCTCAAGTGGCGTTGTGCAAAGTTGGACCTGGTCCAAAGTGGCGGTGCGTATTTGCGTTTAGTTTAGAGATAAAGTGGACTTTGGATCCGTTCCAGTGGGGTCAGAGGTCAGCCGCCCTGTTCCCCGGCCCTGCATGCCAGCTGGTAATGCAGTGTGACAGAAGTGCATGCTGACTTCCACACGGAAACGGAGCCCGCTCGGCTTTCAGCCGGGCCGCCTGCACTCCCTGCAGCTGCACAACCGTCGCATAGCTGCTTAAGTCTGCGGCTCCACTTTCCCCATGCAGCTGCTCGTCATTTAGGGGTCCCTGGAAATACACAGGGAGAGTCTAAAAATACCCTCCGGCCTTATGGGGTTAAGCCCTCATTTACTGCAGTATCTTTCAGGAGTATGAAAAGTAGGAGTTAATTCACGCTTTTCTGACGCTCTCTTCCCTTGTAATGCAGTCTTTTTACAAAAATGTGAAGCCCATTTTTGTACACTGTTGAATTATTTAGGGTGCATGCGATGTGTTGCAAATGCAATGCGAACATACTATTCTCTGGATATTCACTGCCATGGTGTCTGCATGAATATTACTTTCTACGATTAAACTAGTAGGCAGTTACAAGTCATAAATGGCCGACTGATTATATAAGCTTCAAGTCAATGAGTGACATGTCTATTATACACATATGGATACATTTAGATGGAAAATGAACTATTCAGATTTTTAACTGCAATGAATACTCTATGAAAGAAAGTCAAACCCCCATCCATCTTTGAAAAAATACCAGGCCTGTTCAAAAATCAGACAGTCACTGACAGTTGTATTTACTTGAGGGATAATTCACTGATGTTTTTAATATTCTTTAAGTTTTAACTTATGTTTTCAATTGGCCCAGACCATTAATTGTTTGCTATGAAGAATATTTTAGATAATTACAGGAGTTTTGCATGACCTGTAGGCTTTAGAGTGGCTGATGCATTGACAGTTGTGGGTTTGTGGTTTAAAGTTTAGAAAATATATATAATAAACCTCTTGTAACTCCAAAGCAGCATATACTGCAAAATTATGCCTTTGCAGGGTTTATACTGTACACTCAATTATAAACTTAAAAGAATATGTTTTGTATAATTCTGGTACGTCTTTCTTTAAAATGGCCCCAGCTCTGTCCCTCCCAGACTGGATAAGGGGTAGCCAGTTCACAGTCTGTGCTGCTGCATGCTTAATGTTGCCAGGCTAGTTGACAAGCTGAAATTGAAGCTACATGTCCTGCTATGAAATAGAAGACTTTCCACAGCGTTGCTGAACCATATTTATTTGAGCCAAATTTACGGGTGAGGAATTGCAACAGACAGAGGCTGAGCAGGAATGTAAATTGTGCTGACATCCCTTTGAGGACAACAAGCCACATTTTCAATAGATGTGGGCTGTCTAATGGCAGATGGTGGAAGTGACACAGAGACCATTTCATCATTTCCCCCCACAAGTTGGAATTGGACGAGCACAAACCATTTTCAGCGCTGTTGATTTGTTGATGCTTTGAGGTCTTGTCTCTCGCGCAGTGATTTGCTTCTATCCACTTGTAGCACTGTTGATATACTATAGGAAGCCAGGCCACTTCCTTATGACATGCTTCGTAGGAAATGGTTCCAAATGAAATAATCTTCACAAGAATGACATTTAATTTTCTCAGGCTATGCATGCACACACACACAACCCCAACCAATGTTAGTGGTATAACAACATTCTACATGTTACTTAGGATTTATGTGAAATGTACATTTTTTCGATTTAAACCTGTGATTGCCAATACCAGCTCTATAGTAAAGTCAGTAAGTAATATATCCTTCATTGCACACAAAAAAATGTCTGGGCCAGTCAAAACATACAGTAAACCTGAAATGATCTTTTAAACCAGAGAAAGTGAGCTATCCCTTTTAATTATTGCTTGACAGTTTTCCAAAAAATAAAATAAATGAATCCCAGGAGTTAATTTGTGTGAAAGAAACTGCTCCTTCTTGTCCTTCAAGGAATGTTTAAAAAAAAAAAAAAAGTTGCCTTCATTGCAGAGAAGAACTTGTTAATTTTTAATTCCCGTGCTGAAATATTTATTTATATCTTTGCCAGTAGGGTGAAAACAGAAAAGGCTGGAAACACAATGTTTCCTCTGTGTTTCAGTCGTGTCTGGCTCCGGGAGAGGCTTGAATTACAGAGCTTCTTCAGCTATTGAGCCACTCTGTTAATAAAAGCCCCATATCCCATGGCTATTTTAAACTGATCCAGCCCGTTGCTGGGTCTGTGCTGCCCGAGCCCTTCAGAAAGAGAGATATCACAAGTGTGCTGTACGCACTGAGCTGGAAAAGTCTAATGCACTGTACTGCTGTATGTTCACTAAACCTACACCACCGCCTTCAGGGTGATTTTAGCATCGTTTCTGCTGGTTAAGTAGAGGATATCATCGGACATGGCGACTGTTTAACCTCAACATTGTGGGGAAGTACTATTGTTTTAGTTACCACATATCGGTCCACCTCTGATTGTGATTATTATTATTATTTTTTCATCTACAGAAAAGGCAGCTCTTCGCTGGTGACCTGTAGCTGCCAAAAGGCTTCCCATGTACAATGTTGTTTATGTGAGCTGGGCTGAAGCAGCATTCTCCCCCGCTCCTCATCTCTTAATTACAGAGCGTGCTTTGTCTGTGCTGACCCATTTCTGTACTGGCTCTGCACAGCTATCCAGACCTCCCAATCACACTTAATTTCATTTGGCATTTGGCTCAATCAGACCGACTGTGAACATGAACATAACATGCAATCACAGAACAAATTAAAAATAACTACTCGCTACTCTTCTTAATTAAGGTTTCATACAGCCTCTTGTCTTAGCAAAGCTGTTAATGGTCAAGATTAATATAGGTGACTCAGGGCCATAATTAAATAGATATATTTCTCCAGCGTCTGGCTTTAGGACAAAATGTACTGTGCTGCGTGTAATTGTGTTCGTGCATCACGTCCTCTTATCAAAATGTGTAAATATTAGTGTGACTGATTTACCGTGTATTAACAACGGCAGTCACTCCAGAGCCTGAGGGTGACAGGTAATTGGAATTTTTTTTTGGTGTTAATGAGTAACTCTGAGCCAAGCCTTTTAAAGCAAACATGAATATTTCTGTAAGTGTTAGACATGTCTTGTCCACCTGTCTCTCACTCGGTTTGGTTTTTGCTGCAAATGAAGCACTTGAATTCTCATATTCCCCCCTTTTGTACGGGAGTGCCCTGAAACCACATCTTTCCCGAGAGATCTTATTTTTCACATTCTACAAGACATGTGCCAAAAGCAGCCAAAGCAATGATGCACAGAATTCTTTTCATATTGCTGTAGCCTTATTCGTGTTGAATATAGACGGGTGTTTTAAATATTTTATGTGTCAGTCCTAGGAATAAGGTTGCAGAGATTATCAGAGCACAGATAAGCTTTTGCAGTGTTGATTACTGTCAGACCTGGTCACACAGTGCAACAGCTGGCCTAGCTAGGTCTGGCTCAGAGTCACAGAAAGCTGAGGAACAGTCAAAGGATGGCTTGAGAGCTGTCAGCCCCGTGGATTGACAGCTGTTCCTGAGTAGAGATTATCTACACGGCAGAAGTCTGATGCAATTAATAGACTTAAGATTAAATTGCTAATAAATGATTCCGACGACTAACACAACCTGCTCTGCCAAATGCTTGTGGGCTTGCCTTCCCCAACTTCTGCGTGTTCTGCTGTTAACACCGCTCGCCGTTCTCTCCTCTTTCTCCAGGGCATACACTAATTAATGGATACCATTCGCAGCTGATTAGCCACAGCTCTTTCAGTAATTGCATTCATAGACTGCTCAGAAGGAACAGAGCGGGAGAGAACAAGAGAGAAAAAACGAAAGAATAAAAAAAATAAATTCATGCATGGATTTTTACTCTGATCTTAATTTGTTTCTTCTAATGTTTGGCCTTTGTAAAAACCTATGAGTTATTTTCTCATTCTTTATTTAATATGCGAGAGCGTGTGACTTTTGTAATAAGACCAATTTAACCCAAGTCACATAAAAGGAAGTGTTTACATTTGGTTAATTTTTGAGTGTGCTTGTGCTTAAAGCCACAGGAAGATAGGCATGCCATTACCCCCTTCCCCCTTCTGAATGTAGATGGGAGTTTGTCATTGGTCACAGAAAGGTACTGCAGGGCCCAGAGCCTGGCCAATAATTCTTCATTCTGTGTTCCATTGTTCTTACCTGTCAGTGCACTTGTGTCTCAGAATAAAGGAAGTGTCTGCCACACTGCCAGAGGGCTGTGTGTGGGTGTGTGTGGTGGGGGGTGGGGGTGGATTGAGAACACTGCCATTTCTTATAAAGCAGCCAACTGCACCTCATCCAAACTAAACCCTCACTTGTATGCTATCAGACCTGAAGAAAAACAGTGTTCTTGTTATAGAGTCCTCCTTCCGTACGTGTTTTTGTTCCATAGTTGTGTCTTCTCTTCTAGCTTGTTGAAAGTTAATAAGCTTATTAAGCACCTTGTTACTTGGCTTTATGAATCAAACTAGTCATTGGCCACTGTTCTATAAGTATGAATAAACCAAATGAATAAACTCTCATTATCTGGAGGTGAATTGGCCTATTCTTATCACAACATGGTGACATCATTGTATGTTTAAGGAAAGAATTGGGTTAATGATTAACCCAGGAAAATGTTACGGTAAAAAAAAAAGTTAAGTGTACATAAAATAATGTGTATTGATATTTCAGTGATACGTGGCTTGCGTTTGCGAAACCAGTCTAAATTCTAATGTTTATTCCTTGTCTCTTGCAGTTTGGGAACAATAATAGCTACATGAACATGGCGGAGGCTAACGGGGTCCTTCTTGCAGCTGGTGATGTAAGTACCTCTTCAACATGTCACTCTTTCTTTCTTTCTTTTCTCCCTCTCCTTTCATTTGGCCCTTTGTGCGCAGCGTTGAGATGTGCAGCAGACAAATGAGATTGATTGCCAGCTTTCAAATGTCTTCCCCCCCCCCTTTCGTATGAAGGGTAGAATAAAGGAGGGTTTAATGAGAAACAGGAAGAGATGACACTTCTCCATTTTGCGCAGTCGTCCATGCTTCCCTTCAGACGGAGAGCGGGGAAGAGCAGGGGAGAAGGACGGAGCTGGGGGGACGGTGTGGGTGTGGAGAAAGCTGTGGAGGTCAAGGGCTTGGGCAACGTGTGTCAGAATGCGAAGGCCTGCTGTTCTGCCGTTACAAGAGCTGGCACTGACAACGCGACGGAATGACGTCCTTAATGGGGTTATGGTGTAAAACAAAGACTGAGAGCGTGGCTATCTCAGACCACAGTGTTTCCCTATGGAATGATGTACACTAGGATTAAACAGAATAATGGGTTATTCTGTGACTGGCTTATACTTCTGGACTTATACTTATGAATTGCTACTTTATTTCACCATTTAGATTGGAGACATGTAGTTGCCTAATTTTAAACCGATAAAATAAAATGGTTATATGGTGAACAACATTGAGGTAATTCAGTCAGCTAACCCAACTCATTAAAGGACATGACATTATGCTTTACTTTCATAATATTTTAATCTTGGGATTATAATATTGCTTCAGGACTGTTATTTTTGCTTTTATTATGGCCAAAATTACTCTGGGCATTAAGTTTAGCCTTTTTTCAAATTTTGACATTTGAGAAAGCTCTGTGATAAATATAACTTGACAATCCGCAGTTCACTGTTGTTAGATCTCAGAAAGTTTTAGATGTAAATGCCTGTTTTCTCTGCAGTTCTGACAGATGATCAAGGAACACGTGTAGATGGGAGTAGCATGAATTTCATGAGTGAATTTTCAATGAGACTTGTACAGGCAGATCCACAATCTACAACATCATGTAGAATCATCTGTGGTGCCTGAACAAGCTACAGTATATTTGGGAGAGAACAGAGTGTGAAGCAATACAGAGGCAACCTTGCTGAATGCATCTCTTTCTGTGCTTTGGGTGAATAGCGAGTCAACGATTCTGAAAATTTATGATATCGGTGTATCCTTCACTTTTCCTCCTCTGTCTGCATTGTACCCTAACAAACCAAAACCCATCATTCTCCCCCATTCATCACGTCTTTTATAGCATTGTTCAAAAAGCGCTGAGATTTAAGAGAAGTTGAAATGGCACAGGTTTCCAAAGCCTGCGAGACATGATTTCTGTAAAGCGCGGCTAAAAAGAGCCGGGCTGAATTATGTGTAATGGATCTTGCCTTTTCTGAATGTACAATACAGAGTCCTGTACAGAGAGGGCTGTTGTTCTTGTTCAGATAGCTCGCTTGCATCGGTGGTATTCAAGACGCCAAGTAACACCGGGGAAGCATGGTGTGTCAAGGTTTGGCTGCTGATCCACTGATCTGAACACAAAGCTGAATCAGGAGGAGCGGGATGATGGGGGTCATTTTTCCTCATTTGATTCGATAGGCTTTTTTTTTTTCTTTTTCTTTTTTTTCTTTCTTTCTTTTTGCACATCTAGACGCTGGAGCCGTGCGTGGTGGAGAGCCCAGCCAGCACCAGCTGTTCAGCACAATTTAATCCCAGCTGTGAAAACGCAGTGTGTCAGGCCGTGGTCTGTGAGGGCTTGATATAACAGCCCCGCGCATTTGCATTTTATCAAAAGGAACAAATGTTTCCAGTGTTACGCTGCAGATGGCCTTCTGCTGTAGGGTTCGTTTTCAATATTAATACCGACTGCATCGCAGCCATTCTGTTTTCCAATTAAAGCAGGATTTAAGTCACAAAAGTATTGTTTCTTATGACCCGGACTGGATAAGAATAAGTTTGCTCGTCGGGTCCAGTAATTTCACACTAAAATGAGGTTCAGAAATGTTATAATAATCCACTTAGCGTGTCAGCCCTTGACATGGGGTTGCAAGGGAAGGGATCGCTTTTGTGAAGGCTTCAGCCGTTTCAGACCCGGATACTTGGCCAATGTTATTTTTTTAAACGTATGAACACATTTCACTTGGGGATAGGTTTTGAAGTTCAGCATAATGCTAATTGCATTGCTATGCTCTGGCTCTTTTATTTTGGGTTTTAGCCCTCTTGCCAAACGCCACTGAAAACGGAACAGCTGTTAAGTGTGGGATTCAGGTTTTCAAATCCAGGCCTAATTAGCGAATTCGATAAATTCTAGAAAATATGCAACAGCTAGAATGTAATAATGGATTAATGGGGGAAATCTATGGCATTTTGCATTTGCATTATTAAAGAGACTGCCATTTTTACAGTAAACGATTGCATGTAAAGTAATAGATAGCATCTCAGTGTCTGAGCATGACAGCTTGCGTTTTATCTGCAGCAAAGTAGTTGGTCTCTAAACCGAAACGATACATGCATGATATCAATTAACTGAAACAAACACATAGGTTTACATGTGAATTTACGATTAAATGGATGAAAATAAAAATAGCATGACAGTTTGTTACATTCCTCTAAGCCCTTATTGCTTCTTTTGTTTCAGTGTAACTGAAATGGATGTGTATTGCTTTTTAAATGGGAACTGAAATGTTGTATTAAAGCTACCAGCACTGGTGATTCTACAGTCAAATTGGTTACCAGTGAAAATATCACTGCCATATTTCACTTCTGCTGTTCTTTCTGCCTGGCCCCACACACATACTATATCCAAGTTGGGGACATGTCATCTTGTGTTTGTATGCACTCAAAACAGATGTGTTAAAAACAACACATAACATGTCACTTGTAACACCTCCGTTTCTAGTTAAGGACAACACCTTTTGTGTAACTTTGAACACGTTCTGTGTTAAACAGTTTCCCTTTGTAATGTTTACATTGTATATTTGTAAGTAACTTTGAGTGACAATGTGTTGGAAGTAAGACAAAAGCAGTAACACAAAAGTGTGTTGGATATTATCGAATCCTTTTTGAGTGTGGACCATCGTTAGCTGAACTGTGTAGTCTCATACAACAGTCTGAGATTGGTCTGTTATATAGGAATACATCGGGAGGTGACTGAGTTTGGTCGTTTTATATGAATACATAAGGTGGTGGCTGAGTTTGGTCTGTTTTATAGGACTACATAAGGAGGTGGCTGAGTTTGGTCTGTTTTATAGGACTATATAAGGAGGTGGCTGAGTTTGGTCTGTTTTATAGGACTACATAAGGAGGTGGCTGAGTTTGGTCTGTTTTATAGGACTACATAAAGAGGTGGCTGAGTTTGGTCTGTTTTATAGAATTACATAAGGAGGTCCTGGTCAAACTTTGGTCTGTTTTGTAGGGCTACATAGGGAGGTGCAGGTCAGACAGTTTTGCATATAGGACTATAAGTGTTTTACCTTTCCCGTTATAGCTACTGTGGACTAGTATCTTACTAGTATCTTCTGCCGAATCCCAAATCCCACATCCTTGTGCAGTGAAATTGGGTTTTTCCTAAACCACTGTACTGTACTACTGTGCCTACCCCCTCAAATCTCTCATCTTCCCCCAACACTGATATTATTTGTCACCATGTCCAAGGGAGGCTCAGTGCACCCACTTTAATTAGCTCATGGTTGTGACCCGGGCTTGCGTTCTCAAATCCGTGTGCTGTGGCTTCCCTACAGAATCCACCCAAGAGAACAAAGTCTCCTCTTCATCCATCCTGAGCCAGCATCTGCTGCAGCGCTGGGCCTCACCGAGCTCTCAGAACAATTGAAATGGATAATCAGGCAGTTGACAAGAAGAAAGTAGATTCTGCATCTCTTAATCTGAGATCAGAGGCCTGTAAGCCTTTCTGGGTGCAGAGGTAGGCTGGCCTTATGTGAAGTGACACTAATAGTGACAGTGGCACGACTCAGGCACCGCTTCACCAGGCATGGCTTCTCTGACACCTCCTCACTGCGGATGAGCGACTAAAAATGACAGCTGACACCTTCGCTACCCAAATTGAGCTATTACTTTGTGCTTGTCAATTTTCAGCTCATGCAGATGTGGATTCATGACATCATTAACCATGGGGGACAGTGACAACTTTTGAGACACACTGGTGTTTTTTTTTAAAATAATGGTCTCGGTCTTCCCAATAGGCTACACAACTACTGAAAAATCTCATTCTCAAGGGTCTGACATGTTCTGGCTGAAAGGTCAGAATCGCCTGTGTTTAGCTGAAGGCAGATAAAGGGAAGCACTATCTTACATTGGCCTTTGAGCATTATGTCAAACTCATACTTTAGATTTCTATCAAATCCTTTTCACGTGAAAGCATTGTCACTAGAAGTTATTAGTATTGCAGAAAATTGGAACCATCATCATTAGCTGATCTGCACACATAGCTACTCAATAAATACAGTATAACTAATGTTTGTTTGTGTGGATGTCAATAATAATTGATAATTGGATAATTAGACTTGCAGATAGACTTGGAAGATTCTGAAGCCTATATTGTATGACAATGACACAAAAGCCATTTCAAGCAGGCTTGAATTTAGGTTTGTGCCTGTAATATATTCTCTCCCGCAGTTTGTCAAGGCTACAATATTGTTACAACAGTTTTTTGTTGTTGTTATGGATTTCACTGTTTCACGCGTGTTCAATCGGAAGTGGAAATGTGTCAGATTGACAGGAACGATTGGTGTGTGAGTTAGTGGAGCCATGGAGTGAACAGTCACACAGGTTGTCATTTGGTAGACACCAAGTTTACCTGTATAGAGACCCCTGATGGGCACTTGCTGCAGAATGGAGGCAAGCTGCTGTGTGTGTGCGTGCGTACGCATGTGTGCGTGTGCGTGCGTCTGTGTCTGTGTCTACACACGTGTGCTTGTGCCCGTTTGTGTTTTTATATATTAGCTTTCTTCATAGGCACCTTCCCAACTACTTCACCGAAGAAAGTTCATGGAAGACAATGAGATAATGTTGAGTGTCAGTGTGCTAAAGCAGTGCAAGCAATATGAATACACTTTAATCAAGGATGTGCATACATACATATTCCTACTGCTGCTCACCTGGGTTTGTGTCTAACCCCAGTGGGAGAGAGAGTCTCGTGATTATGTGCAGACTTCTGCTCTGTTTTTCCAGATAGTCTTGGTAAGTGCAGATTAACTGTGACCCAAGGCAAGGGAAAGCATATTTTACCTCTGGCGTGAGCCTCCGTGTTTGGGGATAAACAATCCTATGCATTACCTTTTGTACACGATTGCGCTCAATCTTCTTCCTATATAAACAACCCTCCACAGCCCCTGTGACTGTTTATTTATTTTTTAGGACCCAGATGTAATTCCATAACAGTTGTGGGCAGGCTGCGATATTTAACATACATCAGACCCGTGTCTTTCCCAACAGAGTAATACAGGGTCTGCTTTGAGTCTACACACTGCAGGCATGACCAGAATAGGTGAAAAACTCCATCATGAAATGTCTAAATAAGCAATTTAAGTGTGACCAGAAGCTTTAATTCAGAGGCAGTGGGATTAAGCTGTTTGATGAGCAGATTTAGAGGTCCAAGCAAAGGGGAACAAAGAGAAACACTTCTGGCCATGAAGAGTAATCTTTAAAAATATTATTTAAACCGGTCTTTCTGTGACGTGTCTTTTCACTGCACTTCAGCCAAACATGTTATTCTGTTAATATGTACAGTAACCCACAGATTGAATAGGTTTTTTCTTTTGCTCTTGAGTAATTGCTTGATATCTATGGGTTTGATATTCTCTGTTCAGTTTTTGTTCCTGAAATCGATTGATACATTGAAATAGATATGTTCAGATTCTTCTATTTTTCTTTTTTTTTGTTGATGAATGCATCAGCTGCATTCGCTTGTTTTTTTTGTTTTTTTCTAACTTTCATTTGTTGAAAAAATGTGTTTCACAATCCCAGGATACCCTACATATACATGTATAATTAGGCTGGTATTGGTGCTACTACTTGAATCCTCTGCGGAGTTGACCTCGTTGTGAACATTCACAGGAGCTAATCAACTTGAGACCTGATTGCGTCCTCTTTAATCCCCCGCACAGCAGACGTTCCACACTCCCAGTCTGGGAGACGAGGAGTTCGAGATCCCGCCCATCACGCCCCCACCGGAGACGGAGTCAGGCCTGGGGATGTCAGAGGTGGACTCGCCCTTCCCAGCACACCCGGAACCCCTGCCCTCGCAGAGAGGCCAATTCACCCCCCAGTTCCCCCCTCAGAGTCTGGAGCTGCCCTCTATCACCATCTCCCGCAACCTCATGGACCAGGAGCGCATAATGCACAGCAATGGCCTCCCAGTGGTGAGTAGCACTGAACCCGGCCTCTCTCGCTGTCAGGCTCAAGCCCAGTCTCACTTCCTCAGGCCTGCCGGCTATGTTCTTGTCATATCCAATAAAAAGGGAAGAAGTGCTCAAGTAATGAGATGCTGACTTTTGGAAGAAACAATTGAGACACTTTTGGAAAAGGTCAGGCAGTTATATTAACTGCAAAAAATAAATTAATTTGTGTCAGCCGGGTTAATGATGCAAAATCACAATAGTAACTAAGGAATAGGAATGTTCAAACTGTTTGAGTCTAGATAATTACAGTGCCGGTGCAAGTATAACTTCAGAGTTTGAAATGCGTGTAAACATGTGAAGTTCATAGATTAAGTAATGAATACATGTGGGCCATTTGGAGTTTATAATAATCCCAGCAGCAGCTGTAATCCGTTTGATCAGTACTATTAACGCCTATGGTGTGAGGAGCTCTTACTCCAGCATAGTAAGCAGGACTGTGAAAAGCATATGCTCATGATGTCCTTCCTCCTCTGTAGTTGATGCATATGGCTTTATATCACATAAGTATGCATAAATGGAAGATTATGTTCTGGTCACTTAGTTTTGGAGAAATGCAGAATGGGCTAAAATAGTTGTTAAATGACATCAAATGATGAATGATTTCAATTAGAAGAAATACTGAGAAATGCTGTCAGTGTAGGAAATGTAGTTGTGTATAAAAATAAAATATTTTCACACACACCATCTGCACCCAGGAGTAATGAAACTGGAACTCAGAAGTAGGACTGTTTTATGGGTCCATATATTATTCATGGTGCTTGTGGAAACGCTTTAAAATGCTGATGCATTGTTTAAGTACATTGTCACATGAGGTGTTGGGAAGCATGTGGCTCATTGTTCAACTGCACAGCTCTGCAGTGTGTTGTTTTGGGAGAACTGAGCAGTATTTTTCTGAAAAGCCACAGTGTTTATGGCTTTTGCTCTCAGTCCACATTGAGTATTGTAAGGATAGGTTTGTGTGGTATAAACACCAATTACCAGGAGCTCTGCAGGTAGCCTAAAGCATACATGTTTGGGATATCAATAGAATTGGGTGCCATTTTGTTGAGCTAGTGGCCCTCACTCCTGATTGTAGGTCCACTTGACTGATCCAAGTCAATGAAAGGCCAAGGCTAATGTCATGTAATGTACTTCTGGAATCATTTTAGTGGTCTACCCATCTACCAACGCGTCTACAAAGAGTACAGGACAATGAGGCTCGTGAATGTGAAAGGAGAGCAGTAGATCATGGGTGCTTTTCCACTGCATGGCCAGAGAGAGCTCATCCCCTCCTGTGCTACTGTTTACATTGGCCATTCTGTCCTTTCAGTCTCCCTGCCTCTTTGTCCGCGGGGCAGAAACAGTGTTCCAGGACGGCAGTATTGTGTCTCTATCAATGCAGGCCCACCCAGACCTTATCGCAGCACTCAGCATTTGGCCATCTCCAGCCCCACAGCACAAACAGGCATCTGAGCGCTTCCAACATCTCGCAATATGACTCCTGCAGAAGAATCAGTTACGGAGAAAATGATATCTCAAACATGTCACTCATCTGTAGCTGTAAAGAAATGAACATTTTCCTCATAACAGTGCCTATCATGATTTGCTGTGTGAGTAGGTATAAAAAATATATAAGATGGATCCAGCTCCAGATTTGGCCGTTTTCCTTTATGTCTTTACTGTTTAGAGGATATCTGCCTGCTATATTAGTGTCAGCATCAAGGAAGCAAAACAGTTTTGTGATTTCCAGGTTATTATATTAGAGAAAAGAAAATGTCCTTTGATAAGCGCAGATTGTAGTGTTTTTGGGAGCAGGAGGGGTTGTGATAATCTTTTTTTAGGAGTTCTTTCACAGAAATCCAGGTGCTTTTCTGCACTATTGGAATGTCGAGAGCTTAGAAGTGGTGTCTATGCAAAAGCCGTTGGGAATGTGTTCTATTGTGCTTGCCTTGCAGTGGAGTGAACCATAGCAACACACCGTAGACTTAACGACACTGCTGTGCTCGTACAAATATATACACTGTTAGTATAGGTATATTTATTTACATTCTAATTTGTTCATGCATTGTAAGTTTTAAAGCCCCCTCACCCCCCCACCCCCCCCGACTGTTCAGCTCGTAAAATAATTGCAGGTTTTCAAATATCTGTGTGGAATAATCGAGCCCCATAGGTTTTCGCCTAAAGAATTTTCATTTCATGGTCAGTTAAGCTTTCTACATCTGGAAGAAATGGAACCTTAAAACAATTACACTCCTGACTGTTCTCATGACTTCAGAGAAGATCATAGATTTAATTTTCAAACATCATTTGTCTTAAACAGCATGCATATGCAGTATGTTTTTGAATGACTGCGAGCAAACATCAGAGACAGCATGTTTCTACTTAATTCGACATACTAGCTTTTGAAATGGCAGTGTCTGCAACCTTTTTCAATAATTATAGTTGGAGATGCAGGAAAAGCAGCAGAAGGGATAGGAAGGACAAAATACAATTTGTAATTTAATGTGTATGTCGTATACCACTGCAAAGTCTGTATATAATGTGTGTAGTTTATGCAGCAATAATAAGGTAGGAATATAAAAGTAATACATTTGATTAAATCTCTTCACTACAATATTTAGTTTGCTGAATTATTAGTCTACATACTGAGAAGATGGTTACTATATCTTGATGGATCATATTCCTTGCTCATCAATGTAGCAACCAGTCTAATTCTGAGTGGAGATTTTGCACGATTGCAATCAGCATACTTGTGCTATTTTCAAATTACCTCTTTGTAGACGAATTGCCAAGTGCTGCAGTAATTCCTCTCCTCCTAATATGCAGCGTATGTTTTGCAAATTGGCTACAGATGCTCTCTGCTGCAAAGATCTCTTGGAAGCCCAGAATCTGGAGTCATTATTTTTTAATCTGCTTGCTTAACAAGCTCCTGACTTTCATTTTCCTCCCCAGCCTGTTAGATCTGCTGATTTTGTGATTTGGATTCATTTGTGGCCAGTACTATTAGAGGTAAAACTGTCACCATTGGTTTATCTTGATCCCACTTCATATGTATTTGATTAAATAACTCACACACACCTGCAGATGTTATTTTACAAAACCGTGTCTACTGGCCCTGATTTAGATCTTCTAAAATCCAGAGCTTTGTTTTTTTTTTGAAGAACAATGTGCAATTAAATATTATTTTAAAAGACCATGCTATTCTTTCGACAGTACGCAAGCAGACTGATGCTCATACAAAGTTTTAAATAATTCCTCATCAACATGAACATTAATATTAATAAGTACATTTTTATGTTATATATGTATGCATGCACTTATATTTCACTTGAGATGAGGTTAGTGTCTATCTGAAGCTGAATGCCTTGCATAATGCTATTTTTGTATTTCACTTTAGCTATATAACATGAATAGCATGTCACTGCTGTGTACCAATAACTTCCGCTGTTGCATCATACTGTATGCCTGATTGGGTATTCCCCAAACAGATACCATTTTAAGTACTATACAGACATATCACATATTCTTTTTGTGCTGAATTACTTTCCAGTCTCAAATGCTAATATTAATAAAGTAGTGCTTTCATTTCAAGTTGTCACTTTGCCAGCCTACATTATTTTCTGGTTGTGCTGGTTGTGCTACAAAACCAATACGTGAAATAGTGGTGAACATTGATTGACTTGCTACTAGCTTTCCCTGATTGTTTATTAGCTAAATGGATGGACTTGACTGGCATCCTCCCTAATTATGAGGGCGACATGGCTCAGGCAGTAAGAGCAGTCGTCTGGCAATCGGAGGGTTGCCGGTTTGATCCCCCGCCCGGGCAGTGTCAAAGTATCCCTGAGCAAGACACCTAACCCCTAAATGCTCCTGACAAGCTGGTCGGTACCTTGCATGGCAGCCAATCGCCGTTGGTGTGTGAGTGTGTGTATGAATGGGTAAATGAGAAGCATCAATTGTACAGCGCTTTGGATAAAGGCGCTATATAAATGCCAACCATTTACCATTTACCATTTACCATTTGTGAGACCCCATGCTGTAAATGTGACGATGTTGTCAGTGCCTTCCCCTGTCTTGCGGACCGCTGGGGAGCCACAATATGATCTTTGCTCCCATCTCAGTAGCTTTAGCTAGAGGCAGTGGAGCATTGCCAGACTCCTGCCTGGTCTGTGTGTGTAGGCTCCATGCCCGATCCATTGACAATGTGCCAACGATGATCCCGTTCCACTGGAGTCTTCTGCTGGGCTCGGTTGGGCTAATATGACTGGAGACTACTCTGTGGATATGATGGCTTGCCCTTTCCCACAATCAAGCTATTATATATTTAGCACTACAGAGCAGTACTAGACTAGCCCATGTTGAGTTATTCCATGGTGAAAATTGAGTCGAAAGGATATGGAGACATAATTCCACTGAGAATTTGCTTTTTAAATTTTCTCTACACATGAATGCAGGATTGTACTGGGTTGCAGTGGAGAAAGGGTTTTCTGAGTTGGCTCGGTGGTCCTGGTCCGGTCTTCATGCCTCAATCGACTCTGTTCCGACAGCATCCTGAGAGGGCATTGTTCTCCAGGTGGGCCCTCGGCCTACCCTCTCGTGAATCATCATCTGTGGCACATTGACTGATATGTGCAGGTAATGGGGTCAGCTTGCTACACAGGGACAAGCTGCAGGGCACAGTTGGAAGAAGAGGAAGTCGCTGGTATGCAGCCCTTTATAAACAGTTGGTGACTTCATGCAAGATTCCCAGGGCAGGCATCTTAATTTCATACACTGTCTTCACCAATCCTGCCGAGGTAGGAAACTGATCTCATGAGGGTGGCATGTTGACCCCGCCCACCAAACCCAGCTTGCTTATGTAATAGTTTTTTTTTTTTTAGTACTGAAGTTAAATCTTAGATGAAATCAAAGTCTACTGTATCATTGAAAGATAAAATATATTCTTTGAAGTCGTACACACTCTAAATGAATTTTATTGAAGGATTTTCCATCTGAGATATTAAGAAGAGCAGAATATGGATTATCAAGCAGTTAGGCAAGCACAGTTCTCTTCTGCTCTGCTCCAGCCTTGGCTGGAAATTTGCTGGAACCCGTCCACCTTGACAAGGAGCAGCTGGCTGACAGTGACCTCCTCACTATGTGTATAGCTGCTACTCAAGCACTATTGTGCTCCTGATTTATATTAGATTGGCTCATGGCATTGTGCAGAAAACCAAATCTTGGCTCCAAGAAAAAAAAAATCCCTGTAAAGGTTTTGGTCACTTAGCTTATTTTTCATTAAATAAATAAATGGGGGGGGGGGGGAGAAATCCTGTTTTCTTGCAGGTTTTCTGTTTAGATAATCATCTGGAAGGTGACAGCAGAGAGGACAGAGCGTCTCTGTGAAAGTGGAAAATATGTGCTTTTAAAAACCTTTTCTGCACACTTTTCTGTTATCTCTAGTCCAAGCTGAGTAGCATTGACATCAGTTGTACATCAATTTCAGAAATAGGATTTCCCCCCCCCCCTCCTTTTCTTTATTTTTTTGTGTGACCAGACAGCTATTGTGACATATTGGGTCAGTCAGAAATGAAAGATATTCATGCAAGCATGCAGTACTTGTAATGAAGTCTGAGCCTGACCCTCTGTATGATTGATTCTGTAATTTAGTTTTCTCAGCCAGTGTTTGAAATGAAATGAAATCATGTTGAACAAGTTTTAAATACCCACAGTGCACCAGGAGAAATGGGTGAAGGATGGGGAAGGGGAGGGGCGCACTTCATCTTGAGCAGGGAAGGACGAAAAAGGGTCGGGGGAGTGAGGTGAAAGAAGGAGAGGAGAAAAAAAAGGAATGAGATTATGTTTGAGCAAAAGACAAACTATAAAATGAGAGATGTCTGCTGAGGGAGAAGGAGCAGTGTGTCCACATTCTGTTATACGTTCTCTAGCACTGAAATGTTTTTCCCCATATTTCTTTTAAGCACCGAAATGGTGCTCCTGTTTAAAAGCATAGTAAAGGAATTATGTGTAGGGGACTGATAAACTATCTTTAATAGGACTGACCTTTCATGCTGGTGAAAGTAACTGGGGGATTCGTCTTCATAATTACCATATAGATGATTTTATTCCACTCCTGCAATGAAACATTTCCAAGAGCACTGTTGCTGATTGAATAGAAATTGAACTTGTTAGCATTCTATTCAGCCGGTTATAGCTTACACTGCGCTGGCGTTAATAAATTCTCCACCTCCCCAAATTCCGCTTCCAATATCTGCAGGAACAGACCTTAGGCTCTTCAACGAGATTCTGGCCTTGGTACATTTGATTGACTCATTGAATTCTCATTCCAGTTGGCCTGTATTAGCTTTTGCGTGTTATGGTGTCAAGCTGTTTTCACAGCTTTGTTGCATCTCACATTTGCTTTGCAACTCCGATGTAGGGGGAGAGCGGCTATATGGAGTTTATGTAATTACACATTTCTGAAACGGGCTGACAAGATGGCTGCATTTATGGAATCACTTTTCATATTGACTTTTTTTTAGTGGGTGGCTGCAAACTTTGCTTCTGGTGGAATGCTGTAAAGTAAACACATTTGGGGCTGCAATTCTATCACAGATTTTGGCAAGTAAACACAGAATTTGGAGGAGTCCTGAGCAAACTCCACGTGAAGCAGTCCACATGCCCACAGGGGCGGGGGCCACCTTTCACAGCGGGGGAGGCACGTGACCGCTAAGCCACTCAGATGCCACTTCTTTACACCTACATTCCACATACCTTTGCACAGTGCCCCTCCTCTTTAAAAAACATACAGTACAGCCTCTGTGAGCTTCGTGTTTCTGTTTCACCAGATGAGACTCCGTTAGCCTCGGTGCATGACCCTGAAACCTTCCTCCATGTCCGTTCATCCTTTAATGTATTACTTAATTCAACAAATGTAATGGCTGGCTCACAACCAGCCCAATACCGAATGCCAGTTTTCCAGAATCCTTTTTAATAATAACCCCCATTCCACTGAAATAAGGAATCGAGCTGCCCCAGGTTTTATATTGCTACAGCGCTCTCCTGTTTTTAACAGTATTCATTTGCATAGTGTATGAGGCTGGAGTTGATTTTGTCAGCATCAGTTTAAAGTTCTATTTGCTGTTACTGTAGAAAAGAATGTCCTTGTCTTGATGGATTATCATAAAGAGATAAAAAAAAAAAACATTGTTACTGCTTATTTACTAATTTACCCCTCTTTTTTTAAATAGCATAATTCATTGAGGAGTCTCTGGTGTCATTTCTTTGAATCAGATAATTAAATATCAGTCATTTCATATTGTTTGCATTTCACACTTGAAATTAAACTGGGATGCGTTACGCTATCAAAGCAAGCAGTGTGATGGAGGCAGTCAGTGATGTTATTGGCTTGTAAATGTGTGTCTGGCAAGTGACAGATATCACAGATATCAAACGGGCTGGAAATGTGATTTTTGTATTTGAAAAGGTGTGCACCGAATATTGTATGAAAAAAGGACATCATGAGGTCTTTTCAATAAAGGCAGGCGCGCGCATTCTTGACATTGTGTTGATGTTGAAAGAGATTGAGTTTGTGCTGCTGAATGCCAGATGGATGTGCTGAGGGAGAACAAATCACCTTTTTGTTGTGCTCACTATTCCTTGTCAGCATTTGTGCCCCCTTGATCCGTCTTCCCACTGAAAGACTGGCAGCAGCAGTAATTTCACTTTCAGCACAATCAATGCCACCATCTCCCCTCACTTTCCATAAAAGCTTTTGAAGACTGAAATGTTTCATCAGGAGCGTTTATGTAAAATAATATCACACGGCAGCTGGCTGCCTAATAACTTTCTGCCATATTTTGTATTGGCCTCTATAAAGGAGAGTCTCCATAGGTATCCTGTTCCTGCATAACAATTTCAATATCAAAAGGAGTCAAATTGAATAGATTTACATGTAAGTCAGTAATGTTAGGTTTTATTTTTTTATTTTTTTGAGGCCAAAACAATATTTGCAGGGTTTGACCAATAGTCTAAGAGGTCTATAATATTGGAACACTCTTAAGCTGGTAAGATGCAGGCGGAGACTATTATCATTCATATTCTTACATACATTTGACACTAATTAAAATGTGTGGAAGATGTAATTAACATCCAACATGTGCCAAACCTGACTAGTCAATGAAATTAGTTTAAGAGGGCTTACATGACTACAAACATCTTCTGTGACAGAAGATTCATATTCAAGAATAGTTGGAGATGGGTACTAACCTCTCAGATGCAATGCCTGTGCTATAACAGTTGGGTCTGTGTTCTGATGTAGTCATTTAGATTAGCTAGCTGTGGCACTTATTTTAATTCCATGGCTTTTTACAGTGATTTCCCCCTTCTCCCTCCTTCCTTCTGCTACAGAACACTGGTCAGGCCCATCTTCGACAGTATCACCCCAACCCTTCTATGGTCATGAGGTCCATTATCAACATGAGCAACCCTTCTGCCATGATGTCACGAAACCAGCTGACTACAATCAACCAATCCCAGCTAAATGCTCAACTGGGCTTAAACCTAAGTGGACCAAATATCCCTCACACCTCACCGTCACCTCCCGCTAGCAAGTCTGCCACGCCTTCCCCATCGAGCTCAATCAATGAAGAAGACCAGGATGATGGCAACAGGGTGAGTGTGTGCACGCTGACTTGTGTGTATAAACAACACAGGCATGGCTTGACAAAATGTGTCAAAACTGAGACATCTTATGCAGACAAAATAGGCTTGTTGTGGTTCCGCATTTTGTGTACCTCATTGATATTTTCCATTTACTTAATACATCTCTATCTCAGTTAATATGTAATGGTACAGTTGAGACAAGCTCTTGCCACAATGGTCATGATTGGATGATTTGTTAAACGTGACGGTTTGCTCTGCAGCAGGTGATTGGAGAGAAGCGGCCTGCTCCAGACGCTGCTAAAAAGCCCAAGACGCCCAAAAAGAAGAAAAAGAAAGACCCCAACGAGCCGCAGAAGCCCGTCTCCGCCTACGCCCTGTTCTTCAGAGACACCCAGGCCGCCATCAAGGGCCAGAACCCCAACGCCACCTTCGGAGAGGTCTCCAAAATAGTAGCGTCCATGTGGGATGGCCTTGGAGAAGAACAGAAGCAGGTAATATACTGTAACAACACTACACTCACTGTGCCCATTATGATTGTTGTTTTTTCAACACATTTTGTGAACTGAGTTCTTTTATATGTAAAATAAACTGTATGCAAACGTATCCTTTGTGTTAATGCAGGTCTACAAGAGCAAGACAGAAGCGGCTAAGAAGGACTACTTAAAAGCCCTTGCTGCATACCGTGCCAGTCTGGTATCAAAGGTAAGTCTCTTTTACATGTGTTAAACACAGGAGAGATCTTCACTCTGTTGATTTTGTGTGAGTTATCCTGTATGTGCAAGGCAGAGACTGAAGGCCGCTCTCCCCTTCCCTTCCTGCCAGGCGGCCGCTGAGTCCGCAGAGGCCCAGACTATCCGGTCGGTTCAGCAGACGCTGGCCTCCACCAACCTGTCTCCCTCGCTGATCCTGAACTCTCCGCTGGCCCAGCACGCCTCCATGTCCGCGGCCGCCCAGGCCCTGCAGCAGGCCCTGCCCCGGGCCATCGCCCCCAAGCCCCTGCAGATGAGGCTCCCGGGGGGCCAGATCGTCACCTCGGTGACGGTGGCCAATCAGGGCATGCCCTCCAGCGTGCCCTCGCAGCTGATGGGTCAGATGGGCGGGGGCGGGGCCGGGCAGATGAGCCCGCCCATGCAGCCCCCGCCCACGCAGCAGCAGCAGCACCAGATGCAGCAGCAGCACATGCAGCACCACCAGATGCAGCAGCAGCAGCTGCATCACCAGCAGATCCAGCAGCAGATGCAGCAGCAGCACTTCCAGCAGCATCTGCAGCAACAGCTGCAGCAACACCACCTGCAGCAGCAGCAGCAGCAGCAAATGCAGCAACAGCACATGCAGCTGCAGCACATGCAGATGCAGCAACTGCACCAACAACAGATTCAGCAGCTCCAGCAGCAGCAGCAGCAGCAGCAACAGCAGCAGCATCAGTCGCAGTGTTCCCCGCCCCAGCATTCCCCAGCAACACCGCAGTCCGTGGGAGGATCCGCCTCCATGGGCAGCCCCCAGCCCACCTCCCAGCAACACCACCAGTCCCAAATACAGGCACATGCCCACGCCCAGGTCATGTCCCAAGTCAGTATCTACTGAGCCAAAATCTATTCAAAGAAAATGAATATAATAAAAAAAAAAAAGCATCACTCCCGGGTTGCTTTTCTACGTTGCACTTAAGAAGTGTGTAAGAATCGTTTTAAAAGGAACTGTCCACTGTTTCTGATGAATATGCAGAAAGGAATGCATAAAGGGACAACTCTGAGAAGAATTCTGTCTATAAAATAGGCTGTGTTATGAAAAACAGCAAAGACTGAGTGCCCATTGTTTGTTTGTTTGTTGTTTTTTCCTCTAAATTTCTCTCAGTCTTGAGCTGAACACTGACGGGCGTGTAATTGAAATGGTACGCTGTAATATTTGCAATGAGATGTCCTGTTCTTGTCGAATGGCAAAGCTTTATTTATGATGGTATTGCTTCATTAATGGACAGAATGAACAGATTGGGACAGCAGCACCTCAGCATAGAAGACCTGCCTGTGTTTTATCTCGAAGGAGCCCTTTTAAATCAAGGCTAATGCAAGGACTCGATTGACAACAATGGCAGCCAGGCTCAATTCCGATGCGTATGGGCATTTCTTCAGAGGCCAGTATATTGTGAAAATGTAATCTTTTCTCCTCTTTTCCCCCAACATTCCAACAGATTATACTGCTTAATTATTGCCAATGAGAAGTACAATTTCATTTTGTACAGCGTTTTCAGATACCAGAGTGCATTCACCATGGAAAGTCTGACCAGATCTTGAGTTGGACTAGAACTTCAGTCACATGGTCTGTTTGATGGAGGAACTAAAGGGCGAAGATAAAGGGAAAAAAAACAAAAAAACAGACTTCATGTAATTTTACATCAAAACTGTAATAATAATCTGTGTGTATGTCTGGCGGGGAGAGAAAATCAAATCAGTTCTGCTATCAGAAAAATATATTTGAAAATGGAAAATAATGGCACTCCAACAAAAATGATCACACTTTTGTATTCATGTACTATATTTACCTCAGACATTTAACAGGCCCATAAATTATGTCCCTATTTTCTTTTTTGTATTTTGCGTTGAAAGCAAATATTTTATGGTAAGTATAAATTACTTCAATTTTGATGATTTGAAGCTTAATGTACTTTTTATCCTGTCCCTAAACTACGAGAAAACAGATATAGCAGAACCATTTCCTTGCACTGTCAAAGCCAATTACAAAGGTGTGGGAGTATTTTGTGCCAGCTGTAGATAAATCTGTAAAAAATTAAAAGAGAAAAAGATGTACATCTTTCATATCACATGTTGTTAAGTTTTCATGTGTGAAGCTTTAATTAAAACATTGGTAAGATAACCTGTGGATCTGACGCTGCATAGTGAATTTCTGCTTTTTTATACTTTTTATGCATTACAGTAGCTGCAATTCAGTTGTTTGTATTCTGCTTGGAGAAAAAAAAATCACACGCTTTTTACATCTGTCTTTAGAATAAATGCATTCACTATAAAATGCAAATTGTTTTGAGCTCTTAATAGGCAAATTAATTTAATACTGTAGCTTGGTTGTACTGGAAAAAATAGGGAAAGCACATTCTTTGTTTAATATACCACACCAAGACTTGTATTTAGTATTCTATTTTTGTGTTTCCTTGTTTGCAATCAAGAATAACTGTGACCTGTAATTTAAGGAATCGGTTCATTGAAATGTTAAAGATTCTTAAAAAGTACTTTTGCTTGACAAGACATTACAAGGGAAGGGGGTTAATGGCAACAACAAAGGCCTCTTATGTTTTGTTCTGTTTCCTAGTTTTTAACAACCAAAGTCATGTTAATTTGAGTGTGATAAATAGTGCTCCAACTGGACAGGGTCAGCATGTAACTGATATTTGTCTCAATAACAATTCCATTTTCATTCATCAGCGCTTCAATTTCTTTGACTCTTTCTTACTGACGTTGTGTCTGAACGGCCCTGGTCTCAGCACATCCTCCAGGTGTTTCATTCTCACTGGAAAATGGCGAGTGGGGGAGGGAAGGGACGGCAAACACTTATTATCATAAATCCACAATAAGTGTGTAGCAGCTGGACATGTGCTTCTGGTTGGGAGGGAAAAAAAAGCACAACATAAAGCTAAAATTGGTGAGAAAAATATTCTACCAAGCGTATGAACATGAAGAATTTTAGACTGTGTTTTGAAATTCATTTATTTTTAAAATGTATTCAGATTTGGAACAAAAGCTGCAGCAGTAATGATTTCCTTTTCAGTTCATTGTGGCTGCAATTCCCATTTCTCCTGCATGATTAATTGCAGCATCTGTCCTGTCAGAATCTGCTCTGAAGTGGTCTGTTGGAAAACTGCAAATAAGCACTGGCAAAATTCTTAAACCGCTTATGATAAAATGAAAATTAGAAACAGCAAGTCTTGTGCATGACCTGAATCTTAATGTTGGATTGGGTGTCCATGGCTACCAAACACAAGATTTAAAAATGCAATAACAAGGCTCTGGGAAATGGAATTTTATTGTTCCAAACAGATTTATGGTGAGAGATATTAATAATCCATGCTGATTTTTTTTTTTTTTTTTAACCCCACAAACCACATCATACAGGGGTTACTATAACCAAATATTTAACAGGGAGATGATTCATTTTGTGATGTTTAATGAAGGCTATGGAGGTACGCAAAACCCCCCCCCCCCAAAACAGATTACATACAGCATATCAGCAGCTGAAAATTATTTCATTAATATAACCTCAAATGAATATTGAATGGTTTGCATTGTTCTATTGAACATAGCAGTACACTTTCCATTCTAATTCCTGTTATACTGAATTCAGTTTACTACATTTCACATTCCAAATACATTGCTGGGCAAATACATTTGTGCGCATCGGTGTTTGTTGCAAATGTAGGAGCAGAAGCCATAAATAATTCCACACTCAAAATGTATGCAAGACTATTTTTTGACATTCATATTCCTATCATATCTGAATCGGTGTTATTGTATCACCCAAATAATCTGTATAATCCACCCGAAGTTAGCCATTTTCTCATTTCTGGTCAAGTGCGTTGCAGTGTATGGGAGACTGGAGGAGTCTGTTGTGAAAGCTGTTTTCGTGGCTCAACATGGTGCTGCATTTTCTCGCTCACTGCACAGATACAATGTAGTCGCAACAATAACCCTACTGCTGTTGACCCGCATTGCTAAACCATGTGGCAGGTTCACTGTCACAGAAGAAAATCTACCACATTTCCTCATCTTTAATTAACATGGGCCCTTTACAAAGCACATGCAGATGAGTCCATGGCTCTCAACACCTGCTCCTGCTGGGAGGATTGCAGACTTCCCAATAAGCTTGTTTGCCTTTTTGTCTGCGTCAGCTTTTTTGACCCATGCTAACCCCACAAAACAGGTGGAACACTGCAATGGTAATACAGTAGCCATATTGTAATGCAGGAACATGGTAATAAAAAATATCTATATCCAAGGATAATGAATCCCACAGCCATTATTGTGGATTCTCATTGTAGTTGACAGAAATTGATTCTGTGGGGAAATAAATATATTGACAGTTAAGGGATGCTACACTGCCAAGATTTCTTACTTGATGTTTTGCAAATGACCATGCCATGTTGCCATGGCTATTTTATAACAGCTGAGCCTCTTTTGTGTGAGCTGAGTTATGAATATTTGTGGAAGCACCATCAACACATAATATAAAATAAGAAAAATAACATAATTTGGGTATGTTGGTCACAGATTCTAAGGTTTTACAATATACAAATTTGTTCCACTTTGACACAACAAGCCCAAATGTCTTCTAAGTCTTTTTGAAAAGGGTGCTTTTGGAATAAATGTGTACATAAATAAGGATATATTGCAGATTAAATGATCAGGCCCATATTTGCCTGACAGGAGAGGAAGGCAACCCTTGCCTGGAGGCAAGTACAAAACCGCTACAAATGGTTAGAGTCAAGTCTGAGATTTGCCTATAAAATCTTTCATCACTTATTTATGTGAAATTCATATATTGACTGCCCTTTCCCCTCAAAGCACTGATAAATGATGTATTTAAACCAGACTACAAACTGCACATATTTAAAAGATAAAACTTTTATTATTATTATTATTATTATTATTATTATTATTATTATTATTATTATTATTATCATCATTACTTTATATTCTGTATTAGCCTATTTATATCTAGTGTCCTATTGTTATGAATTCGTTTTTAATAGGAGGTTGTCCGTATATTTTAGACAAAAAAAGAATATTAAGGTTAACATGCTCCAGTGATAGCTTTTTAGATGTAAAGATGAAATCTATTGAATAATAAAGGGTACACACGCACAGTACTTATAATATCGACTCTAGTGCGACATCAATGGCTACAAATATTTAAACGGCTTATCCCTTAGTATAACTACATAAATAAATAAAAATTGATAAGTTGCAGGCAATTATTTGTAGTTCACAGTTTAGCATGCTCAAAATTAAGGCCTACTCAAAAAGCACTGAACCTTAGTGTGTGAGCGAGTGTGGTTTGTGCTGGGCAGGTTAGTAAGGGAGACTGCCAGTACTGCTGCCTTGTGGCAAAAAGTTGTGTCATGATTAGGGCTATACGAACATTATAAACCAAAGTGGCCCGCGTGTAAACAATTTTGCTTGCTTGCAAGATCTACTTGTTTGTTTTATCAAGCGGAAGGTCATATTTGCGCAGGAAAAAGATATATGCCATATTCGTTTCCAACAATACAACGTTAATTTGACACTCAGAGGGCCATGGGGTATGTGTGAACAAAATGGCAGGGAATTAACATGCATGTTGGACACGAATGGAAGATCTGTTTGTTGAACTTTGGAAGACGACTGTTTGTGGGCCGCCCTGAGACCAAGCAACGATAGCTACGCAATGCAGTTGAAACGGTGGGTGCTATGCTATTATTTTATTGTTTTGTTCTGGTGTTTTTCAACTACGTCACTAGTATAACGTCCAACAACGCGATTGCTTGGTTGTTGGTTGTCCAGTTGTGGCCTGTGTAACAGCGAAGTTTAATTTGTACTTCCTCAGTTTATACATATTGTATACGCAATTTTTGTAATGCGGGTTTCAGTTGAATCTGTGCAGCTTTCATGCATTGTTTTTAACTGGATCAAATAAGCATGAACCGTTTTGTATGTAGCTAATATTTCAGCAAACGATAAGCTTATTGAGTAAGCCTTATCTATGTCTCCCTAAAGATTATGGAACTTACTCTGTAGTCAATTCCTTTTTAATTAGTTTACTGTAACATGTTTTTTGCTGACTGGTAGCTTTCTTTAAAATATTCATGGTTTGCCCAATGAGTAAAATGAAGGTGCAGTCTACTTTAATTTTAATATACAGTCTGCTGCAGTCATTACAATGACTTTAACCAGGAACAGTCTACCTGTATGTCACTTTCTCGAAGGAAACTGACTGCCTCTGGTTATACAGTGCTTCATTATCTGTGATTGGCTCCGATATATACAAGAAAACCAAACCAATTGGTTTGGAAAAGCAAAGACACCCAGTTTGGAAAAATAATGTGAATGTTTGTGCTTTGGGAGCCTTACATTACCGTGCACTAAGTGGAGTAGGGTGTACTTGTTCTTAACCCCTTCCCCCATCCCCAGGTACTGTAGTTCTTACTTCATGAGGATTTAGAACCTTGACAGGAGCCAATGATGCCTTTTTATTGCACTTGGACATTTCTGTACCAGCAAACTTTACCTTTACAAAATAGCCTAAGTTTAAGGCTGTTAGTGTGGCAATTCATAAGTGTATTGCCATTGAACCACTACTACTAATACTGTTCTCATTGTTATTTTCATTATGTTTTTATTGGAGTAAGTGATGTTATTTCAACAAACGCTATGCCTCCTGGTGCTTTATTACTGTGGCAAATAATTATAGTTAAAGGATACTTTTCATTGATGCTTTTAGTGCGTTTTACATTTAAAAACACATTTTTTTCTGTTAGGCAGAAATATAGAGGCACCACTCTATCTGGCCTGTTTCCATTCACTACTAGATTTTATTTTTTTAAGGAGCCTTATGGGACAGTATTGGAGCTGAAAATCAGGGAATGTCTTCATAGCTGAGTTCTGAACAGAACTGCTGCAGTTATTAATGCCAAGGGGGATTATTTCACAAAGCTTCATGCTAGCTATGCAGGATTTTATGGTGATGCATGTAATATCAGATCAGCATTTTTCTGTCAAATGTTGACACCCTTAATTTGAAACCTTTTATTTTAGTTTGTTGTTTATTGAATTTGAATTTGTCATCAGTTTTGTTTTTGGCAGTGATTGATTACTTAATGACTTTCAGCCAAGTCAAAGTAGCTGTTTTCTGAAACTGTAAAGCAGTTTTCTTAATACCTAGGCAATTCCACGCCAACTGGCATTACCGCTGCAGGATATTTCAGTGGTAAAGTTCTATACAGCTACATAAGAGACTCACGGATGCTTGTATTAGGCTACCCTCAGGACGAAATAACTGTTATTCGTCTCTGTTATGTTGCTGTACTGGGCTACACCACCCAAATATCCAGCAGTTGTAACATCTCTTACTGTAGAATTGCCCACCTATGTTTCTATTCTCATTGATTTTGGAATGAGAATTCTTAACTGTATTGCTACTCTTGCCTTCCTTGTCTTGACTAATGTGAATATCCTCTGAAATGCATTCAGGAGGACTGCAGTAAATGCAGCTGGTACAGATGGCTTCAGGCACACAATCAACCAGAGGAGGTGTTGTTGCAGGATGACATGGGAAAGGCCTTGCCAGGAGAAACCCACCATCCCTGGGTGGCCATACGCCCAACTGTGCTGAATGCAGTAGGACTACAGGCAAGGTACAATTCTAGTACACACTCTCGGGTGTCAGTGCACCAAGGGCTAATGCTTGGGTCCCCCAACCAGGATTCTAGGTTGACATGATAACTTCATACAGAACTAATAAGCAGTGGCCTAGACCATAAGCTGTCTTCTCTCACATTTCAGAGGATTGAGTAAGTAAGTGGTAAGTCTTGATTTAGCATGATGCATTTCACTCTCCCCTTGACTCCACTTCTTGTCTCTGCTGTGAACGGCCTAACTTTTCTGCAGTCAGTTGAAGTGCAGTTTGTTTGGAAATGTGTCAAGAGCGATGCAGGTCACGGCCTCTCTTTGTGGAAAAAATATTTTTTTATTTTGTTCTCCTTGTCATTTAAATCCTTCTACTGCAGTCAGAGCAAAGCCTTAGCTGACCACTTTAAAACCTTTTTTTTTTTTTGCAAACTTTCAGCAAAGGTTAGGGCAGCACACAGCAACTGGATCAAATTCCTTAAGTACAGTCAGGGATACTTTAAACAGTCTTCAGTGTTCCCCTTAAAAGGTCATTGAGCAAATGTTAAACTCCAGCCGATGCACAAAAGAGTCGTCTGACAATAGAAATGAAACTTTTCAGACAAGAGGGCTACTGACACACAGCCTCAGGAATAGACACCATTCTGTAATGATTTAACTCCAATTTAATTCAAACTCTCAGAATGCTAACAAGAAAGGAGAAAGAAAACAGCACTGATAATATTTAGTTTGGGTATCCACTAGAGAGAGCGACATTAAGACTTGCCCCTGTGTGCAACCATTTTATTTCTTTTCATTTAGATTCTGTACACAGCTTTCTGTTTGCACAGACATATTTTATTTTCTAATGGCACTGCAAGCTGTCAGTGATTCAAGATGTTTCTGTATTGAGATGGAACACTATCCAGGGGTTTGAAAAATGTCCTCATATCAAGCCGTGGCATCTGACAAGCTGAAATTTCTTTCTGAAATTTGCTGCTTTGCCTGTGTCTATTTTTCCCCATATTGTTATGATCCATTTCCCTTCATTGGTCTTCAATAAGCTTTGTATTCTTTGCAGATCCCTACTCTGAAATTGCTTTCTATTGCAACTTACTTAGCCCATTAATGTAAGCTATTACTGAGCTCACATGTTTCTATGGCAACAAAACTGATAAAGTGCACCAGGAGACCAAAATGATAGATTGCATGTGCATGCTGTGTCATATCCAATTAACTCAAATTGACTGTATACCACATTATGCCACTGCTCTGAGGAAGATCAATAAATATGGACAGAGCCCAACAAGGTTCTCCCTGTGTTTTTCTCCATCCAGTGTGGGGAAGCGGAGACAGATCATGCTACTGTGATGTGTTCTCGCAGCTAAAGGGGGCAGGTGCTGCATAGACACCATTCAGACTTGGCCTATTCAGTCCAAAACTCTTCTAACGCTCAATTCATGCATAGCAAAACACCATCTGCTCCCGTTTCGCCTCAAGCAATCACAGCTGACCAAAAAAAAAAAAGAAAAAGCACGACAACAGCTGTTGCGAAACAAAAGGCAAACAAAGGAGTTAGGGGAAGGTTAGACGCTGTTTGGTGTGTAAAAATTATTACGTGAATCTGGTGATCAAAACTGCTGGGTTTCAGATGTTCCGAGGTTAAAGGAAAAATAAATTAAATGTACAATATTGGGCAAAGGGACAGGGTTATACACTCAACATTTAATCCGTCTGTCAGTGACGAGACACAAAACCCCAATAGGTCAGTTGATAATAAATGGCTGGAAATGCAGGCTACCTACAATCACCTCAGCTCTTTCTCCTTGGCGGGGTGGGGGGGAGAAAATTAATGAGGCACTCGCAAATCAAATGGAAACAGTCTTGACTTTAGGTTAATGGGGAGAAAGCTGGCTTTAACCCTATAAACTGACAAGTTTTCCCAAAAAGAACCCTGCGGGAGAAGCAGGGGAAAATCCCGGGTTTGTTTAAGGATTTAGCGAGTGTGTTCACTTGTGGGACTGGCAATTAAACAGAACGTGATAACAGTGTAAACCTGTCACATGCGTGTATACTCCAATGCCTTTTAGAAAGGGAACACACACACACACACCTACGATAAGGAATATGCAAATGACGGTTTCTCAAGTAATATATGGACACACGTGTAGTTATATTATGTAAAACAAAAACCCAGTAATGTGCATGTAAAAAAAACGTGGTACGATGGCAAGACGATTAAAAATGTGCGTTATGTAAAAACGTATGGCTTAAGGCTGTCTTTTAAAAATAATAAAAAATGGCAGTAAAGCCTCCTGCATTAGCGTATAGGACATTAGGACCGCCAGAGGTCCCCTGTGTTACTCTGCTCTCTCACATTGTTGAACTGCAGTGTGATTTGCATCATCCCCACTCTTCTGGGGGGACGACCCCCCATCTAATGTCGGGCTGCTGACCTGCAGGCAGGGTGATCAGGAGGTGTCATAGACTCCCAACAGCTTGCGTGCCTTCAGATCCGGGCTGCCCTGGCAGACTGCACTCTCTGTTGTTTCTCATGAACATTAGTGCCTCCGTGGCCTGGCCACCACCCACAACGACAATTACTACCACAGCGCTGTCTGTGGGATGGGACAACTTCTTTAGTCATGCAGCCGCTGCCCACTGGCTGTCCGGAGGCCTGAGTGTTATTCCACGTTTATGTTTCAACAAGATGGCTAGTGCCTTTGTTCTCATTTTTACACGTTTTTGAAAGCATCTAGAGGAAGTGTGACATCACTTTTTCTCCTCTTATCCCAGATTCTGTTGGTCAGATTATTATTGCATCTTCCATGTCACAAACTATAAATTGTGAAATATTTATTTCTTCCACAGAATGTGAAATATTTAGTTCTTCGTCAGAATGTTAAATATTTATTTCTGTGTGTGTTTTTGGGATTTTCACAGGATATTTCTTTGGCTAGGTCTTTGGCCTCTCTTGCAAACTGTTTTCATTCTTTCCCATTCAAACGATGGTTTATTTATTTATTTATTTTTTAAATCTCTGCAGAGTTAATTTCCTTTTAATGCTTGCATCATTAATAATGAGCTTGATAAGGTGTAATTGGATATGCTGCCTCCGGTTTCATAACCAGCATGGTTGACTAGCGCACATTTTTGTAGTTATACATGGTATTTCTTGTTTTTTTGTTGTTGTACTGTAACCATTTGTCTTTGCTGTGGTATTGGTAGCCAGAGATGAGGGGAGAAGAGAACATGCCATGATCCAGTTTTTATTCGGTTTAATTTGTTTGTGAAATCCAGCACAACCCCCCCCCCCACCTCCTCCCCAGTATAATGTGCTTAACGCAGAGACCAGAATTCATTATTTCTTTGCCGGGAGGGTCAGTCACTCTTGAGGAGAACAAGTGTGGGTTGTGTTTCTGTCAAAAGAGGTTTAGTGCTTGACCTGAGAATTCATTCAGAGCTCAGAGTGATCCATTGTTTGTACTTTCTCATTGTTTGTACATTAGAGGAGAGGAGAGGAGAGGGGCCGGGGAAGGGGAGAGAGGCTGGGGAGTTTATGTGCCTGTGGACAGTACAGAGCTTTCCACACCTTCTCCTCCGTCATTTACATGCACACAAAAACGCATAGATAGCCATTCAAATGTGTTTCTTCCCCAGCATGAGCCAGTCAAATAAACACAGCCTTTACTGTACATCCAAATTGAGCTCTCGCCAAAATACCTCAGCCTTTCCAAAAATATTCAGTAGCTCTGATTTTATGTGTCTACAGGTATGTACATTACTCACATTACTATCACTTTTTATCAGGGTTCAAATGTTATAGCAAGCCCATGTGTATAAATGTAGATGTTATGTGTGGTTTACGGTATACTCTAGTGCAGGATTTGGCTGGGGAAGTTAGCCCAGAACAGCTACTGTTGTCGCAGTGAAAGGAAAAATAACATTAACAAAAATCTTCAAAAAATATTTTTAGGCACTAAAAATATCTTCTGACGCATCCACTTTCTGCATGAAAAAGACCTAAGCAAGAACACTGCGAGTGAGTTACTTCACTGATCCTGGCTTGAAATGCACACGTTTTTTCAAGTTTTATATATGCAGCCTTTGCTTACATGAAAAGGTGGAACAAATAGGGCAAACATATTGACCAGCATATTGAATTACAGCTCAATGGATTTGTTCAGAGTGGACAACAATGGTTTGTTTTATACAATGCTGATGAAATTGATTCAACATAAAAATGTCATTATGGCAAGTTTTACTTGCGCTCAAATGAATAATAAGAACACAAGCTATGGCATACATGTTTAAATATATGTGAATATCACATTTGTTCTTTTATTTCCCAGACATCCTGCTGATTTTATCCCCAATGCCCAAATGAAGATGGAGCTTGTAAGACCTATATTTGCACGTGTGCCCGCCTGGGTCTATTGCTTCTTGTATTTGTGCAATTAATATTAGGAAATGATAGGCCTTTAAAAATATATACTGCAGACTATTGTGTAATCAGGCACCCATATCTGTAGTGCTGAATAATGGGTTTCATAAAGAAAAAAGTAACGTAATGGGAACTCCTGTGGGTATGTGTATGAAGCACTTGCGTTCCTCAAATTTGGGGTTGTAATGATTACATAGTACAGTAATACTAAAAGTATGTTGGCATGATGAGCATTTGAGGCCAATATCCATGTTGAAGCCTTTTTGATTTTTATAGGAAAAGTACCGTATAATGGAATGCAATATTTCTACAGTATGGTCACAGCCTTATGTTTGTTGGTATTATGAACTGACACAACATCTTACCCAACAGTGATGTTATGTGTGCACACACCCACACGTGCATACCGTGGTAGTGCTGGAACACTGCTGTGAATTAGGTTGTTTGTACATGTATAACTTTATAACATTAGCATTGTAAGATTATTTTGGTAAGCCTATCGTTTGGTGTATGTCTCTGACTACTTTTTTTTTTTTCTTTTTTTTTTTTTTTCTTCCCAACCCCCCTCCCCCCTCCCCCCTCAGCCTCATAATGGCTTCCTTGACTGTCATTGTCACTGTCATCTGGTCATCATGTTGACAAACACAATAACAGACCCCAAAGGCAATTAAAAGCCAAGAAACAAGGCTATATACAGAAAGCTTCCTTTAACCTGCACTAATGAAGCAAATACACCGGATTAATCAGAAAGAGCTGAGCCAACTTTCCAATTACTTTTGTTCCCCTAAAATGGAGGGAATTTGTATAACAAGGGATGTAATTCCTACTTGGATCACCCAATATGGATGCAAAAAACCCTCAAATTTCACCTCCTAGTCATTGTTTTATTTCAAATCCAGTGTGCTAGAGTCCAGAGCCAGAAATTGTACCACTGTCCAAATACTTACAAACAACACTGTCCTGCACATTGATTTGTCAAAGTGTGGTTTGTTGCTTGAACGGAATGATCTCCTTTCTTCATTGTATATAGTTTTACTTCTACCCCCTTCCTTATGCAATGACCTCCGACTTGGGACAGTCAATTAGTAAGTGCCGGGACGATCGATGCTGTCTCTGTTTAATTAGACCCTCACAGCGAAGTGATTTTTAATACCCGTTCGCCTTAGTACTTTAGAAGCTTTAGATCTTTTTAGTGTCCACATCATATATAAGAGCTAGTGAACTGCAGGTAAACAGTGTGAAGTATGGCGGGGATTGGCACTCTGTGCTTTGGGGATGTTACATACAAACACTTCAATGCAGCTTGAAGCAGTTTAATCAGAATGTGATTCAAATCTGTCTTTTGCTTCCGTGTAATTCCGGGAGGAGGTTAGTCTATTCATCATATTGGCCCTAATTTGCTATTTTTGTGTTCATAATCTATTCCAGTATCATCAATCAGTGTTGCATTGACAGAGTCTATTCCCCCACTTACTGTACTTGCATTTCCAAAGCCCTCCATATACTGAAGGACACATCTTCTCCTACATCTCTCCAATCAGAATTGTGGGCTTCCTCCCTATGGAAACGGATACAGTATGCTTGATATTATTTATACATTGTATCTTTAATGCTGTTTTTAGTCTGGAGGTTTGGAACCAGCGTTACATTTAGAATGGCCACAGAATGCATGACGGCCCCTATGTTATACTACTCAGGGTAAGCGTCACTACCTAGAGTGATTTTCTTTTTATACGTCCCATTTGAACACGGAATTATTGTATCGCCAACAGTTATGTGGGTGAAGAAAAAAAAAAATCTTTATATACACAGGAGATGCATATGGTTTTACATCTGAGTGATTATTTTCTTTATTGCCACATTGGATTCAGATATTTGTTATATTCAAGTAGAATGAGGCTCCATGAAGCCCATAATGGTTGGTACTATAATGTGCTGTTAATAATAATCACCGAATCAATAAAAACATCAAAAGATTTGGCCGCCATGGGACAACATTAAATGGGGAGGAGGTGTAATTGGTTTGACTGTGTGAGTCACTGATTACACACAGCACTGAGCCTCCATCAGTTTGGAGGCGCGCAAAACCTCACTTTCCGATCACTATTGTTCAGAATCTGAGCTGCATGGTATTCATGTATATGTAACCACATGTATTAATCATCAGGCATTTGCTGAAGGATGTGTTAATTGTCACTGAATTATTTACTCTCCTCATTTGAAATGATCACACTCTACTGTTACTGTTTTAGCACCATTATGCTTTGCAAAGGCATGCTTTATTATAAACCTCGAGTTATATCATACCATTAGTTATTTAAGGATGTATTTTTAAGCGAGTGTAGAATACGGCCTTTATCAGAACTGGAGGGTCTTTTGAGTGCCAACACTGTTTCATGTTAATGTCCGACTCTGAATCAAGCAAATTATTCACTACCCATTCTGCAGTGTTGAAATGTGAAAGAAAATTCAACTGACGCTAGATGAGATGAGAATTTGTGCTGACCTTTATTTAGCTAAGAGCTTAGGGTACTTTGCAGAATTACACATTAAATAGAGTTTCTTTATGAAAAGGTCAAGCTTCTGAAATATCAGGCTTTGCATTTTTGCCAAAAGTGGTAGACCACATGCTGATCTTGCGTCAGGGAAATGCAGAAAATAGACTATATCGGGAGATTTTGCTCTCCTGAAACACGGCGCCTCACTGTGTTTACATGCAATTTACATGCGGCAGTGTGTTTTCTACAGTTATCATACGCCATTGTTGTCTTTCAAATCTCCGGGTATTGCGATGACACCGGTTTTTCCAGTATTCAGTGCATCAGTCATACTGTTCCTGTAAGAATAGACATCTGAAGGAACCTGATAACAGTGTTTTCAGCAGCATGAAAAGCAAATGACTGTAGTTATTTGGGTAGTTCAGAATTCCAGAGACAAGGGCAAATGAGAGGAACGATGCTCCTGAGGCTCAGTGCTGTACTGCAGTTGTGTGTTTATTTCCTGTTTTCCGGCTTCACGACAGCTGCATTCGATCATATTCATTTCCTCTGAGGGTCAATTAATGTATTGTGGGGGTCACCGGGAGTTGTGGGAGTTGTAGTGTGAGCTTTAAGTTGAAGTAATGCAGACACCATAACAAATGCAGTATTCATTGACCTGGGACAGATACACTTTCCTACACTTCCTATGTTTACGTTTATTATTTTAATTCAGCAAATGTGTGACTATTTTTGTTTGATGGCTGGATGATTTAAGCCTAAATCCACAGATGCACTCCGAATAAGAGTCATGAAATGTGTTTTATTGGTTATTCCAACATAATTGGCCTGAAATAAATGTATCTTCCATTTCATGACCGCTTATCTGCATTTGGTAACATGCAGTTCTCAGAAAAGATATGCTGTTGGGTATATCTTAAATATTATAGGTATATTACAGCAGTAAGTGCTTGTAAATTATAATGTTTGTGAGGATTAAATCATAGTGATTTGTTTTTCATTTTAAAAGGTTATCCCATCTGAATATACCGCATTGGCCTTTACTATACTAAACATACATATATCTAAAACATACATTTTGATGGTCCTGGCAGCTGTTGATCATAAGGTCACAAATTCATGCAGAGACTGGTTTTGAATAAACTTTACTTTACCATTGTCTATCTGACCTACTGATCTGGTGCATGGTCTCACAATATTCCCTCCGCATTTCTTCATAGAAATTGAGAGACGCACAGGTGTGTACATATTATGAAATGTGTGTGTGTTCATACCTTCATGTTTAAGCACCCTCACACCTCATCTTTGCTCTTGAAACTCGTCTGCTGCTCAGCTTTGACGTTATTTGTGCAAATTGTGCTGGTAGAGATGAGGCTTGCTGTCCGTTTTTATTTTCTGTTGGCCAATTACAAAGGCTCTTGTGACAGACGGAGCCGTCAGAATGAGGTGATTGGACTCAGGGTGAATTGCCTGTACTTTGATAATGGTTTAGAACACCATTTGTCATGTGTACACCCCAGTGAATGGTCATAAAACCATGTTATATTGCTCCCTGTCAAAGTTGATGTCCTAGGTATTTCATCGTATACAGTGGTTGGGGAAAAAAGCTGTCACTGCATCAGTTGTGTTGTGGCGATTATGTATCACCTCTTATGGTGAGCAACAAATATAAGCAGTCTTCCTTTACAGAATTTGCAGCTCGGAGGCCTTTAGACTGTGGAAAATATTTTGAAGGTATTTGGGTGATGAAGATGTGGTGTTCTCTAAAGTGCTCATTTTTTTCTGCACAATATGTAGTATGCGGTATGTATCATGTTTTGTAATAAAGAATTGAATGCACATGGGAGATAGTTAATGTTTAATGACATTTGGTATATAATGGTAATGTAAACTTGGTGTTATAAATCTCCTCCACAGAAAGAAAAACATTTATGTTGCTGTCATAAGTGATAAAGTAGTGTAGCCGTTCAAAATCCTTTACAAAGTTTTTCAGTGTTATAAATCATTTATCTGGCCTTGGACTCCAAAACACCCTTGTAGACGTTAGCAGTAAATATACAGTTAATGAATCTTTGGAGAAATTCCTGTTTAAGATGTTAGTTGCAAGATTTACAGCCAACTGAGAGAACTGGGTCTGTTGCTAATGCTATACCATGCCAGACTTTCAGTCCAATGTTCTCCAGATACAAGATATTATGTTTCTCAATGGTACAATCAATACATCACGCTGCATCTCAAATGTAGTCTCAGACTGCATGGCAGAAATCGCTTTAAAAGAAAAGGTCACAAATACTTTAAAATTCATTGCGGCAATAAAAAGGAGCAGATCTTTATATGTTATGTGCAGTCTCTCCCTCCCACTCTCTTAGATTTGGTGATTCACTGCAGTGATTCTGAAAAAGATTTTCATTCCGTGATTTTAATTTTCTGTTTTCAGTGTAATAAAAACTGACATGAGTCTGCCTCAGGCAGAGACGTCTAATGAGAAAATGAAATTAGTTTTTCAGTTGGCTGATCAGAAACATTGTATATTTAACAAGCATTTATTTGAGGTGTGTGTGTGTGTAGCGGGTGGGGAGGGGGTGTATTGCCAACTGTTCGAAGTAAAAACCAAAATGGGTATTATGCAGTACTTCAGTGCAAAGCTCTTTCCTCAATTGATGACTGTATATCCTAGAGCTGGGGTGTGACCCAATTAACGGTACACTTTCCCTGTCCTTCCATGAGCTTTGGTGATTGTATTTTAAATTAATTGATTGGAGGTGGTTGTCAGTTTGTGGCCACAGTTACGATAAGATGTACCATAAGACCTTGGACTCATAATCTCAGTAATATTTAGAGTATACAGTACATTTCTGCTATATTGGTCTCTCCTCTGGGTCTGCAAGCACCTGTGGTTGCTTGTGAGACTAAAACAAAATTAATTGGTAATTGTGTTCTATTGTAGACTGGAGTTGGTTAACTTTGATCCTTTTTGGAATTTGACAAAGAGACATTGCCTGCCACCACTTTGTCTCCTGTTATTGATGTAATTCTTAGAGGGATTAGACTGCACACATTATTTTTATTTCATTGATGACTTCCCGCTGTCCTTTGTGCTCATTTCATTGTGTGTACCATATTAATATACTTTATTATGCCCATGTAATTTTCATTCTTTGAATGTCCTGTTGTTACTGGAAGATATTGCAGACATTTTCAGTAGCTGTAGCTTTTATTTCAGAGTGCTGATCTTCTCTGGATAAATGAGAGCGCAAAAGTAAAATAAATAAATCCATGCCTCCTTTCTCACGCTGCCATTTTTGGATCTAATTTGTCATCAGCCAGAACAAAGGATAGAGAACTTGTTTATTACTGTTCTTTTCACGCCTTTTCTCTTTTGTTCTCCTGGGGACAACCTGCTGTGATAACATTTGTTTAATAAAAACTCGCTCTGTCTGTGTTGGCATGCAGAGACATTTAATTAATACAATTGCATTTACAGACAATGCTGAATGTGTAGCAAGACAGCCAGAAGAATGAACAGATTCCAGTTTTAAAATGTCAATGAGTGCACGCTCCCTCGATGTCAGCTCTCTGCGCATACCACACAATGTGTGAGGTGAGCGGGTACAACGCTTATGGAGACGGCAATTAATCAGTATGGGGGGGGGGGGGTGTGTGTTCTGTAGAACAGAACGGCAGCACCCATCCCTGTTGGGAGCACATGAAGGGCAACGTGGATGATTTTCAAAAGAATGTGCTGGGAGCTCTTACGCAAGCTCAACTTACAGTCACTTGTCAATTCTCTCTTGTGCTGAAGTGCCGATTAGTCATTGGCGTATCTTTCCTGGATCAAGCTCTGTGACAGTTGACATGTCCTCAGAGGTAATGTGTTGAATATTAGGTCAGGAGGCGAGCATCTACTTTCAGCATGGCACAAATCTATATGTGCTTCCTTATTTTGTCATTGCTGCTTGGGCTTCTGATGGTCTGTTGGCAAGATAGAACATCCGGAACTTCAGTCACTACAAAACTGTTTATAGGACTAGCGTGATTAATTTCCTATCTCCGTATTTTACTTGACTCAGTTTTCGAATACCCAGTCGCATCCGTTAGTTTTGGAGAGAGCCTGTTGCTACATGCAGAAGTGAATGGCTCTACTGCTTCCTTCTTCCACTTTGCAGTCCACCTCCTGGCCCAGAACTTATTTGTGGCTAATTTTGAAATGCCTAGCAGAAATGCTAAGACTGTTTTATTAGAATGTGATGTAATTTTAATCTTACCACACAGACTACCAGACAGACCACCACACTCATATTTGTTGAATTTGGCACCCGCCTTGGGGTTGGACATGTACAATTCCCTCCCTAATTTTAAATGTCCAATTATCTGCAACCACAGCCGCATCCATGTGCGAACCCCATTGCCGTTTGAAGAGTGTAGACACCCGCGGTCTCCTCCAAAAACACGCGCTGTGACGGGCAGCGTCTTCTCACTCCGCGGGCTTTCAGCTAAGGTAGCGCAGTATAGAGTCAGAGGAAGACTTCACATTCCACGTTAGCAAGCAGTCCATGGGCGCCCGATAGACCAGCAGGTTTTGCTGAAGAACAATGAAATGTGCCAACCAGGCAGTCCGTTATTCAAATATTTTAAATGTAGCCCATTGAATAAATGTGAATCATCTTTATTTCACAGGGAACCTTTGACTCTTTCCCCTGTGGAACTACCACCTCTTTATTAAAGGGGCAGCTTCATAATTTTCAGGGTGAGGAATGCCAAGTTAGAAATATTAATCATATCTCTTTGACCTGACTCCAGGCAGTTTAGCTGCTGGTTCAGTGGTACTTTTCTGGGCAGCTGGCAGGACTGCGTTCGTTATGCTGGTTGCAGTTTCCATGGATTTGGGCTCCTTTCAGAATTGTATCTCCTGAAAAAACTGCTGTGCTTTTCTGCAAGCAAGGGAAAAAGCCAACAGGCCCTACTGCAGACTGTCTTCTGCATAGCTTCATCATATTCCAAGTAAAAACTTCCATCATAAACTCCATTTTCTACATGCCTGGACTCTGTGTCATTCTGGCTTTTCCCCCTTTCTTTCTGAAACTGTAGCAGTGCTGCTTTTGCCTCTGCAGCTTGGCAATAGTGGTCCTTCTGTATGTTGTCATGGTTACGTATGGAAATAATTCTAGGTTTGGAATTGTGTTAAGATGATGCAAGCTGTAAAAATGTTCAGGAAATGCGTGGTTGAAGAGAAATCCGGATTTATTGTGATGTTCTGTCATTCAGTCCTGTCGTTTAACTACAGCAGCAACTACTGCCTGTAAATAAGTTGTTTTTGTTAAACCATATGGCACATTTTGTCCTTAAACAAGACAGGCTGTCAGATGAAGAAATAAGGATTTGCTCTGGAGTGCAGTGATCGCTCTGGCCCTACCGTCTCGCACAGAAAGGCTGGAGAGGTACTAGACTTGGTGAATAGATGGAGTAACACTATCTACATAATATAGGCTGCTGTCTTTGTTGGTCACTGTATACTGTATAAAACAAACAAAAAAAGTGTGAAACAACAGCTACACATTGCTTTATTGTTGAAATGCAGCATAAATCAAGTATGTTGTTCCTCGATTCATTAGTTTATGGGTCATATTTACTAAGGGATTGTGACTGCTTTTCCATCACAAAAACAGCTGCTACAAGGTTGCAATATCTGCGTCGTGTTTACTAAACAGTCGCAATGGGGCAAAATTGGCACGATGATTTTGTGGGGGTTACATCACTGCGACTTTCCTTTTGACGCATACTCGGGTGTGTTCATGCATATGTGTACCTGGAGTGAACATGCTAAAACGGGGTGGTGATTAAGTAAATTAGGCCAATTAAGTACTCTGTCTAATTTACTAAAGTATGAATTAATTACGACTCTTGTGTTTGCGTGTGGGATTTTAGAAAGGGATTTTCCACCTGTTCTATCCGTCTCTTTCTCGTTTGGTATGCCACCTAACATCATGCGATCTTTTCTTTACGTCCTCTACAGTTGGTTTTATACCGAATCAATTTTTTTTGTATGCGCTCTCTCCAAATTGCCGTTGTATTCCTATGCTATAATATGGAGCTGTGTAGCCTTACCTCGTTGCACATCACCTGCATTTCCCAATCCGTAAAACGTAGTTTTCTTTTTCTTGTGATTCCCGTGCTACTTGTGCCTGGTTGCTCCGTATCCATTTCTTTTTGTGTCAACATCCTGACCCTTTTTATGGGTGTCTCCAACTGCCGAATTGCAAATAAATGGAACCAGTCTTCGTACATCGATCGTTAATCACGTCGATCGATGTGTCTGTATCTGCAACTGCAAAAGAGCTGCAATATTGCGAATGATTTTAACTGTGACTTTGTATTTTGTATAATTAATTCATCGTATTAGACCTGGGGAAATTGTTGGAAATTCTTTGGACTGAAGCCCTCTTGTACAAAAAGCTCACTGCCTTCAGCACAGCAAATTTTCAGGCCACACCCTTTCCTGCTTTCTTTGATATTATTTGATTTTCATCTTTATGGCCATAAGGCAGGCCCTGATGAGAATAAGTTCACTGAATAACCCCCCCCCCCCCCACCTACCTTAAAAAAACAAGTCTTGCTTGATTGAATTGTATTGAATTGTCCCTTAAATCGGTTGCGTGGTTTTGAGATTTTGCCAATCTAGGGGATTGTTTTTGCATTGAATTACAGAAAATGGATCTAACTGGTAGTTGAAGAAGAATGTTAACTGAATCCAGCAGTGTCTACATGTTTTTTTTAATATTGGGTTAAAAGACAAGATGTTTTGATTACAGATATCTAGGCATCCGATTTTCTGAGGGGTATTATTATTGTTTTTTCTAACAATAGCATTTGCAATGTTGCCCTTTAATGAAGGAAATAAAGCTCATTTGTAAGCAGAGTCAATGGGCGGGGATCACAGATAGCCTGGCATTCTCTTGCAAAATCAGGCCAACGGCCAAGTTCCATTGCCCGTATCAGTTTTCAACAGGAACTTGCCTCAGCCAAGATAATGCTGCACATCACCAGGAACAGAGATCTGCTGAGCTGCACTCAGTGCTGCTCTCCCTTCCAGTAATGGCGGTTTGCTCTCCTGACATTGTGCAGTTCACCGCCCCCATCTAAACTCGCAGTGCATCTGCTGTTTTGAGAGAGCAGAAAGCAAGCAAGGTCATCAAAATTCCGATGGGTCTTGTTGTGACAGATCACGGAGTAAGAAGCGGAAGGTCACCCGGGGATCACCACAACAACAATCTGTAGCCTACTGAGGATCACAACAACAATCTATTGCCTACTGAGGACCACAACAACAATCTATAGCCTACTGAGGACCACAACAACAATCTATAGCCTACTGAGGACCACAACAACAGTCTATAGCCTACTGAGGACCACAACAACAGTCTGTAGCCTACTAAGAACCACAACAACAATCTATAGCCTACTGAGGACCACAACAACAGTCTATAGCCTACTGAGGACCGCAACAACAGTCTATAGCCTACTGAGGACCGCAACAACAGTCTATAGCCTACTGAGGACCGCAACAACAGTCTATAGCCTACTGAGGACCGCAACAACAGTCTATAGCCTACTAAGAACCACAACAACAATCTATAGCCTACTGAGGACCACAACAACAATCTATAGCCTACTGAGGACCGCAACAACAGTCTATAGCCTACTAAGAACCACAACAACAATCTATAGCCTACTGAGGACCACAACAACAGTCTATAGCCTACTAAGAACCACAACAACAATCTATAGCCTACTAAGGGCCACAACTACAATCTATAGCCTACTGAGGACCACAACAACAGTCTATAGCCTAGTAAGAACCATAACAACAATCTATAGCCTACTGAGGTCCAAAACAACAATCTATAGCCTACTGAGGACCGCAACAACAGTCTATAGCCTACTAAGAACCACAACAACAATCTATAGCCTACTAAGAACCACAACAACAATCTATAGCCTACTGAGGACCGCAACTACAGTCTATATCCTACTAAGAACCACAACAACAATCTATAGCCTACTAAGTAGATTGTTTTCTGTAGAATATAAGTAGGTTGTTCAGCATTCTGTGATGATGAAAGGGCTCAAAATGGCAATGACTGTGGGGCGTGATGCTGTAGCAGTGTAAACCAACCCTGATGCAAGAGGAAAACCTGATTCCATTGTGTGGACTGATTAAAACTGATACTGGGGTTTTTTTTTTTTTTTTTTTTTAATGGTTGGGCCATACAGCTTGCTCCTCTGGATGTGAAAAGGTTAGCCTGTGAAAATGGCCCTTTGTCCAACAGATTTTATTTTTCTTTCTGGTCAAAATAATAACATATTAACATGGCCAACAGCTGTTGCCTCACATAGAATTGACAATTGTTGTGAAGGAAGCATTGCTAGAGTGAATTGATGCTAGCATTTGCAAATAAATGTGCAGATTGATTGACCCGTTGCTGAAAGTGTAATTGTATGTACTCAGAAAAAGCTTATAACTTTTGACTTAGTGCAGACATTATTATTAAATTCTTCTCATATCTATATACAGTTAATATTGTATACAAAAGCAATGGACCTATGATGGCTGCGACTACTACAAAACTAGGGAGATTGATGTTTATCGGATGAATCAGAACATCTGAGTGCAGCTCAGAAAAGGTTCTGACAATGCCTGCCACAACAGCTTTTTGGCAAATAACCCGGAAAACAGTTTGACATTTAACGTTGATTCCCTTAACCTTGGGATGTAAACCGACGGAGAAGCACCATGTAACATGTCTACAGAGTTAAGGCAGTAATGACTGAGTGGCTGGATTCGTGCAGGTGGTGGCTTTATCAGTGTCCTTATTTCCCTGATATCTCCTGAGGCTTCACTTCCTCAATTACTCTGATTAGGCTGGACGTGTTTGAAAAGCAAATACGCCGATGCCGTCCAATGACCGATTCCTCAACACGAGACTCTTCGCCGTTGTAATTAACTCTCGTTTCATTAGCAACCCACACAAAAGCTGCTGCGAAGTACACATGTGTGGGAGTCATGGCTCGCCACACCGAGACTTCATAGATTAGCACTCAGGTGTTATTACTGCGTCGGGATAAGACCCTGGTAATGCAATTTCCTGTTTTATCCTTTATAGAAGATTTCGTTCAACAGTGTTTAACATTAGACCTACATCAATTTTATGCAGGTGTTCAGGTGTGAACAATTGAGTTTGTAGTGTGTAGGTCTCTAAGCAGGTGTTTGCAACTTTGAATCACTCGATTGTTTTTGTTACTTGCTTGAGATGGCACAGATTTGATTGGAAAATACCAGATTTACATTTAGAGAGTAAGACGGGAATGATATGCTACCATGGTTAGCCTTGACCTTACCCTCTGTACAGTCAGTCATTATGGGAAAATGCTCCCCACACCATTACATAACTGCCAGAACCCTTCACTGTTGGAAGCAAGTAATCTGGCATTTGGGCATTCAGGATCATGCAGGATTGTTAGTATTGCAGTGGTCCTGTGTTTGCAATCAATGACGTCTCATCCCCCATCCTTAAACTTGTCCACTTGCCTCCATTTTTATATATTATATTCATTTTCATTCTATTTTTGTATCTCCATTTTTCAATGGCTGCTGCATCAAGGAAATGCAGAAGTTGGTTCTCAGTTCGAACAAGCCCAAGCTTGCCGTTTGCTTCGCTGTAGCCTACTTGTGCTTCTTCTGCCATTGCTGTAGCGAGCGAGCTAGCTCCAAACTCTCAGCTGAAACCTGATCCCACCCCTCAGGCTCTGTAGCCAAACATACCACTCCCCACACAGAAACAAGCCCAGCAATGTCCCAAGCACATTTTAGAGGAAATGTGAAAAATAAATATAGGTAGTGGGACACAGATTTTGCAAATGTGCACAAAGACAGAGATTGCCCGTGCATCATAAATATAATTGAGTAGTTTGAGTATTTATTTTATAATATTTCCAATATAGTCATCATAGTATGCCTTTAAGTTTGTACTGCTCAGGCACTTCTGTCCGTCTGTTCAGAACGTGCTGTCCGATGATCCATCAGACCCTACAGCTCCTCTCTACTGCTTAACAGTCCATTACATGTGGTCTTTGCCCTGAAAATCATACATAGGCATGTGCAATGAGTGGTTTTCACACTGCAGCCTGTCTATGGTATCATGCTCTGTAGAAATTATGATGTACCATTTCTGTTGAAACTGCCTGACCACAACCTCTACATTTGCAGTCAATTCATTTTGAATCGCTTGACTATTCCACCATCCACCTTGAACTACACTAATGTATATACTACATATAATGTATGAGTGTGTGTGCATTTGTGGACCACGAAGACCATAGATCGACCATGCTGGAACCACCACATGCTGAAATACCAACAAGATACTGAAATGCCCCATTTGGCCCCTGAAGCCAGCCTTCGTTTGGTTTTAATTAATATGCAATTTGAATAAAGCACCAATTCTTTAAAAAAAAAAAAATTATTATACCGTTACTGTGTCCTGGGGGTGCTTGTCTCATATTACGACTGCAGATGTTTTTGAACTCCACGTTAAAAGAATGCTATTATCAATATGCTAAACAAGCGCTGGTCACGGCTGCAGCTTTGCCTTCTTTCTTTCAGCTGCCCCCCCAAAGCCCCTCCCATCCGGGATTTGAGGAAAGCTGTCTTTGAACAAAGGGAGAATTGAGGTGGCGAGAGCCGGTCATATAATGGTTCTAGAGAGTTAGCTGGAGTTCATTAATCATTCTTTTCTTTTATAGCCTTGACATATGACACAAGGAAATCTGTGTTTGTCTGAGCCCGGAGAATAAACAGGGCTGTTTGTAGATTGTTCCCAAAAGAACAGAGTGCTGCTCAGCAAAGGGTCGACTTATTTTTCACAACCATACGGCAATTATTTACCACAACCTCCGCTGCAGTATATTTAGCATTGCAGTATTGCGAGTGTAAGTTCCTGCCTTGCATGGCGTTTTCAGTCGGAAGCAGTTTATATCTGTACTAGTGCACATTTCTGCCTGGAGTTTCGTTCCGTCATAATTTTGACAGCTTTATAATGTATAATAGCGCTGGTTGAGTTCATTTTCATTTTCAGTTGTTTAAATAATTATGTAAAATTCAGTGGTAAGTTACAAAAAGCGTGTGAATATTTCACATGAGTTATTTGTTCACTTTTTTTTCTAAATTATTTTGGAGCGCATTATTTTATGGAGTACATTTTCAACAACCCAGTACTGGCTGAAGCTTAGTTAATGGTACTGTATCTAAAACATAGGTGATCTGTATACATGTGGCCTAAAGTGCTATTGTACTCCACAGGCTTTTGTAAACTATGGTGTTTTCTATGAAATGTGTATTCAAATCTGATTGTGGTCTGAAGTATTTTTGCAAACTTTGCGTAGAGCCCCCTCTTACTTAAAGATCAGGAGTGAAGGGCAAACTCCAAACATGGAGAGGACCCAACACAGTTATCAAATGAATGATAATAATGGAAAATAAAACTAAGAATCACTGGATGTATTGGATGATGTCTGGTTGAGCAAGAATAATAATAAAAAGACAATTAAAAGAACAAATAAGGCCTTGCTAGGGTCGATGTCAGCACTAAGGGGGAATTCCCATATGACAGATGATAATTGCCGTGAAAATAAAATAAGATACAAGGATGATACACAGCGCACAGCAGCCCAGACTGCAATCACCATAAGCTCAGTAAAAAACGCTGAGTTATAAACCTGGCACATAATGGGTTTCACTGCAATAGGCACGGTAAAAACCTAGCACTCAATGCACAGCACACAACAAACTTTCCTCATCTAGGAAAAAAAACTGACCTAAAGAAAACCCTGGCCAATCCCGCGGTGGACTTAAGTTTCTGTTCCACTGAAAAAATCTAAATTTCAGTCAAAGCTTTGTATTCAGTCAAAGCCTTTTCTGTTTACTGCTGAAAATCTTTCAGGATAATAACAACCTTTGAATGATTACACCAGGTGTATGATGAAATGAGTACAGTTATTGACCATTCCTATCTTTAGAGTCGATTTTCTCAGAGCATAGTCATCCTATCATCATGAAACTTTGCACACCTTTACTCCATATCCATAGCTTTAGGGGCGGGTACAGCATCACAGATCTTACTGTTAGATTCTGAAATTTCATTATTTTTCTTCATGAAAAATCCAACATTTCCAGAAAATGACTATTCGGTACTGGGAAAAAAAACCAAACAAACTCAAAACAATCTTCAAAGATGTGTCATTTAGGATCTGAAAGTGTTATAATGATATCTTACTTGGGTCAGACTGCTGCAAAAATGTTTGAATTTGTCATTTCTGCCATCTTGAATAAAGTAATTTACACATTTTGTCTGAATTTTTCTTTTCAAGTCCATACCTCATGATAATTGAAGTATGTACCTCTGAAATGATCAGCAATACCAAACATGCGTTTTCGGGGGAACAAAGTGGTGGATTACCCCACATGACACCCCCTCCATTCCACCCCCTCCAACTCCATCGGCGTCCTGACGATGAACTAAGAAAAAGAATGGAGACAGGACTATGGGTGTAGGTTTCACTAAACCTTTTCAGGGATTCAGCCCATCAGACTATGGGGGCCTCTATTCTCTCTGTGCTGGCCCATAAACTGACTGTGGCAGTTTGTATGCTGACCAGCTGTGGTTCCCATTGTACGTCTCACAGTTTGGTTTGGTGTCAGGGGTGTCTGCTCTTCTAAGGACTGTTCACTCAGTTGCTCCCTCATTTCCTACACTAGGTCGACGTCGGATGGTCGACTCTCTTCCTCTTCAGCCAGTTCTGGCTGTAGGGTGATCTCGTCCAGTAAAGCGTCAGTGACTGTGGTGGTCCAACTAGGCATCCCCCCTATCTGAAGAAACAGAATAGACCCCTCCTCCTCAAAGCAATCTGGTTGCTCCCCACTCTGTTCATCAGCCGAATGGGCCCAAACATTACCTGACTTTGCTGGCAGGACCAAACACACAAATCTCTGTCGATGCCCGATCTCCACAATAAACAAACTTCAGTCTGCCTCTAGTGGTGGAGTACCCCACATGACACCCGCTACATTTTAATAGAGTGCATGAATGTTTTATAGAACATTCTATATTCTTGTGTAAAATGTTCAATGGAGCACTTCTCTGACACGTATAAACGGACTGTGGTAGATAATCATTTCAGGGATAAAGATTGTGTGTATGTCTACTTATTTTACCTCCCTTTTCCCCCAGCAGTGATGCCCCGGCTGTCTTCTCACAGTGGAGTGATATAGCTGTGTGGTTTTATATAGCCTGCTAACTGCTTTTTGGCTGGAATTGCAACTGGCAGTTATTCATGAAAGCAGCTGCTGCTGCATTTTCTCTGTGCAGACTGACTCAGCATGGGAATGGTGCTTTGTCCTGCTCTTATCTGGCTCATCCACAGAGCCCGGGCACTGTTTACCACCTCTTAAAGCCCCCCGTCCTGGCATTGTCCGTTTCAGAGCAACACCAGAAAATATGGCCGTTTCCTTTGTTTTTAAAGATAGAGATATAGTGATGGGAATTCTTTAGTTTTCTTTAGTTTTCTTGAGTTTTTTTTCTGCAACAAATACAATCCGAAAATTTAGCTGAGTGTTGTTTGAAATGACACACTTTCATCATCTTTGTAGAGAACAATGATATTCTAGCAAAAATTCCCTTGCCTCTCATTCACGGATTCTTTTTTTTTTCATTTTTTTTTTATTTTGCCATGTATGCATATTTAATCTCTTTGAATTTGAAGAAAGAGTTTGCCAAGACTGCAGAAACAACCATAGGCTTCTTGAATATTTAAAGTGATAAAGTGATTTGGCCTTCATGTTTAAAATGTATTCAGCACATTGTTCACATTTCTCTGTCTGAAGTGTAGGGCCAAAGTCATTTTTCATGCTGTTGAAAGACCCGTTGGCTCATATGGATTGCGTGGGAGTGGTTTCAGTATCACGGCATTTAAGATGTTACAGTTAACGTGTCGGTTAAAAACCTCCTGAGGTGTATTTTGATGTGAGTCATATAAAATGTTGTAGTAAACCCTGTAGGAGCCATTTCATTTCGAGTATTTTGTTCCAGGGTATATAATGCCAAAATACTGTACTATATATTGCTATTATTAACCTCTCCACATGATAGACTGCAATTTCTGGTTTCTTTTCAGCAATTTTTTTACACAAATTTAAATTTCCACATTGGCAGGGCGCAGTGTATGGAGGAAAATGTGCGCAGATTGAAGTGGCTCCCTTTCTATTTGCTGGGGAGAAATGTTAATGTTCCTCTTGGAGCTGCAGCTGCAGTCTTCATGCTTTTCAAGGGCTGTTTAGTCAGCTGCCCCAGTATTACAACAGTCTCTTTTTTTGTTTTGAGTTTCTCCTTTCAAATAGTGCCTGTGACTGCGCGATTGCGGAAAACCAACCCATAAATTTGTCGGAGCGCTCCGCACTTTATATGAACAGAAATGGTTGATGGCACGATGGGTGCCCTTAAGGTACAGCGGTTAAACATACAGAAGGTAGGGCTGCAGAGCGCTGGCGCGCGGCACTTGAACTTGACATGTTTTAAAATCTGAAACGGCCCAGTTAGCCGGCAAACAAAGCCTGACAATACAAGTCGTTGAGCCAATCTCTTGTTCAACATCTGCCTTGCAGCATGCTGTAATCAAGATTGTGAAAAATGGGGCTTTAATGATCCACTGTCAAGGATGAAAGAGTTTCCTTCTAAAACCTGTAACTGATGCCCTGGAAAATATGTAAAGAGCCATCTGTTGCAGACATGTCCAGACTGTCAGCCGGTATTGTAATCCAGTCAAACAGAAAGCCACTGGAACATATTCTGAAACTTGCTTGAGGCTCATCTGTGGTGAATACAGAAAGAGGGAAGACATAAAACTTTGGCAAATATTGACTGCAGAACAATACAGCTCAGGTTCAGGAGCCCTGACCTTGAAGCAGAAATGCAGTAACCAACACCCCTCCCAAATGTGAACCATAACTAAATTGTTGCTTTGTCTGTATTGCCCTGTGATCTGTCAATAGTGTATTTGTGGGCTGATTCTGAATATATGATTCTGCATATGAATACAATTGTGTCACCTGTTTTATCATAATGAACATGTGGCTTCACTAAAACCCAGCCAAGCATGAGCGATTCAGCCACTTTTTTGCTCGCAGTGTCCTAATCAAGACAGGGCTTGCTGGCCTGTGTAATTTGGTCATAATTAGCTTGCTTACACTTCAATTAGTTTGTGCACTGTGTACATATACTCCTTACAGCTACATAGTATAAATCTTACATCTTTATTTCTGTAAATGGAATTAGAAATTATGTTCTGAAATACAGAAGGGATATGGTAAAATGCCCGTTGGTTTTTGGTCAGGTATGTAACTACTGTAATTACAACACTTAAAATTACAGTACTGTACAGTACATTTAACCTTATGAGACAGTTGATTATATGTGGTGGAAAGAAATGCTGTTCTTTAATTATACTTTATTAGAAATTCAACCATGCCATGAATACTGTTTGGCTTGCATTAAAATTACTGGGTGTAGATATTCTTTCAACTGTCTAATGGCTGTTGACAGATACAGATGGCACAGATTCAAAATAGGAGATGCTTATTTAAGCCTGACAATTCAGAATGTGCAAATACTTCATATACGTGTATTTTAAGCACATTGCTGTGAAGTAGTGAACTCAACTTTTTTATTTTTTTTATAAGTATCTGAGTAGTTATTCACATTTTAAAGGAAATTAAAGTTAATTAAAGTTTACAAACGCTCAGAGAATGTACCAGTGTTGTCCACTTAAATCCCAGTGACCTTCTCTTCATTTCACCCAAGCTCCATTACAGTAGTATCGGTGTGTGCACATTTTACAGGCATGTTTTGTGGGTGTTCATACCTTAGGAAGATAAGGTAAGGTAGATTGTGTGAAAAGCTTCACTTTTATTTATTTTAACGGGGCGTGTACCCACAATAGGATCCGCTCAGCCGTTGGGCCCTTGAGCAAAGCCTTTAACCCTGCAATGCTCCGGGAGAGGATTGTCTCCTGCTTAGTCTAATCAACTGTATGTCACTCTGGATAAGAGCGTCTGCCAAATGCCAATAATGTAATGTAAAATGTCAGTCACAATAAAGGGTTCTGAGTAATTATCTTTTCCCGCTGGTAAAGCTGTTTCATGCATAAAATGCTCATGTCCACAAACACAAGTATCTGCCCAGTGGTTAAAGGAGTGTAACACTGACATTATCCATATGTTGTGACCTTCTCAGCTCCCTGATCTGAACCCACTTGAGTTGGTAGGTGAAATTGCATTTTATGAAAAAAAAAATAATAATAATAATTTTATGTGGAGGAATGTTGAAACAATGTTTCAAAATGGTGTACCCTGGTTTCATTCTGAAGCAGTTGCTAAAGGCGGATTAAATCCTGAAAGAAGCTTCACTTTTATTTATTTTAATGGGAGATTTTTCTTTAGTCGTCCTTTTGTGTGTGCGTGGCTGAAAGAATGAAGCGTCTAAGGACGTCCTGGAGCACTAAAGGACGAATGAAGAGATCCCTGGAGGCCAGCGCGGGACAAAACGGCAGGTGCTGCCTCCTGCTCTGTCTGGCAGATGCCTCATGGGTAAACATAGGACAGGTGAGCTGCTCACTGTTTGGATCAGTGAATTGTTGGCCAGTTACCAGATTTCATAAATATGAGTTTGTTTGTGCCCTGCGCCAAGGAATGGCCACCTCTCTCCCAAATTGTAGTCCACTATGTGTTTATTGATGAATCATCATTCTCATTAAAACCCTGTCATTCAAATGAAGTACTGTATCTATGTATAGTGCAAATGGTGCAGTAAAACCTGCATTGATTGTAGAAGTTGGTTGCGGCCTTTAGCGTAGTGGTCAAGGTACATGACTGGGACCCACAAGGTCGGTGGTTCGATCCCAGGTGTAGCCACAATAACATCCGCACAGCCGCTGGGCCCTTGAGCAAGGCGCTTAACCCTGCATTGCTCAAAGGGAGGATTGTCTCCTGCTTAGTCTAATCAACAGTGCGTCGCTCTGGATAAGAGTATCTGCCAAATGCTATTAATGTAATGTAATGTAATGTAATCTTGAAATTGGATGAGCAAATTTGTCTGAAGACAATATATTCACAAATTACAGGCATGATTTATTAACAATATTAGTAAACTACGTGTCTTCGCAAATGTGTTGGCCATGTGCTGGCGATGTTGACTCCACTGAAATGTTTGACCATCTTTATTATTTTTTATTAGCTAAGATTTCCAGCTGGTTGTAAATGTATGGCCAACATGCTGTTGCCATATGAATTTTCCAGATTTAAATCAACCCTTTCATTTATGTTATTTGCCAGCAATCGTATTGTCCGATTTTGATGATAGTTGCTTCATGATAGTTGCTTCATGGCTTCTTATCCACTCAACTTCCCTTTCCATTCCTTTCTTTTCTGTATCCCACTCCCACTTTGAAAAGTTTTCAGAGTGTAGATGTGACATTGGCCTTGCCAGAAAAAATACTTTATATTAGCTGCCTGGATGAGGAAAGCCACTTGTTTCAAATGTTTTCTTGTTTGTTTACCTGAACATTGTGCATGAAGCCTCAAGTTATAGGGTAGGCTAGGTAAGAGTGTGGCCCTGAAATGAACATTTTGTTAGCTCATGTACTATGCTGAAAAGATGAGTAATAAGTGAAAACATAAGTACTGTATGTGGAATTAGATGTACATTCTGTGAGTATTTAATCCATCCCAGGTTATTCTTGCAAACAGTATATTTACAAGTGGGTTGCACTATATTTTTAATTCCAAAATCTTTGTTTATGAACCTTGAATATTGAGTTAGCAGCATTATGTAATTTGGCACTAAGCAGGCATGAAATACAAAGTGGGCCACAGTATTTTGGGTTATATCTCCTGTCACCAGTGCATAAAATAGCAGTCATTATGTAAAGCTTCGGCTTGCTAATGTGGAACAACATGCCAGCCGCGATGAAAACAAGAGACTTCATTGTTTAACTCGTTAAGAAGTTCTCTAGAAATGTAATTACTGGCTCACAAATCTATCCTCATCGTAGAAAAACACACTCGGTTCATGAGGGGCATTGGCTGTTTTGACAATGGCAAGACGTCCAAGTAATTTCTATTATACTAGTGAAAACTGTGCTGTTTTCTCTTCCCGTCCAATATATTACGCTGAAACCTGACATTTACCTTATTGATAGGTTTCACTTTCTTCCACGTTAAAGTGAACTCTATTTTTTTCATGTCCTGCTGTGAGTAGAAGAATTATTAAAGATTTTGCTTTAGGTGTTTGAATCAAGAGGGAAGTGAATAAAACCTTCAGTGTTTTCTTGAAGGAGAATGTCAAATATTTTCTCTGTCGCCTGTTTCTCCTGCACCCATACATGGGATAATTCCAAAAATATTAGTATTTGGACATACCTTGGGCCCCTCTGGAGTGTTGCTTAGCTCTGGGAAACTTGCACCATGGATTGACCATGGAATGACTACTGGAAAACATTCTAGCTTCTGTGACAATACAAATAGCTGTAGTCTGACTGCTGAAGACCCCCGTTATTACAAGCTCCCATCATAGAGGGCTCAGGCCCACCACTCCCATAGAATTTAGGAAGCGGAAAGGGTGGGGACAGGGAACTGAAATTAAAAATGGGTTCTAGAATAGTTCTGAAATGGTAAGCTCAGTTTAATCAAATAAATGCACATTCAACACCGGTGACAAAACGCACTAATTGGTTGGACGATTGAAAGAAAGATTCAGGCTGTGTGATGACTTCTGTCTGGCAAGTTCTAGCAAGCAGTCTTTGACTATTTCAGGGGGTTAAGAATGCAAACACCGCAGGGAATTGAATGCTGCAGTTATAGTTATCAAGGAATTTCATTCATTGGTTCACTTCTGGCATATTGCATGGTGTTTCTTCAGGTTCACAGAGGACCCTGTTTATTCGTTGACACATTAATTCAAACTACCGGCAAACTGAACATAGCTTTCCACTATGCCTTCAAGACACAGTGGTATCATGTTACTGTACACAACTATTGGACATTAACATGAACGCAGAATTGTGAGTGCTCAACCCTGTCTGTAACAAAGTTCACAATAGCGGCAGATTGGGCATATTTCATGTCAGTCAATTATGTCAGGCAGAAGCCATAGGGAAGAGGGATTAAAAACAAAGAATTAGAATTTAAAAAAATGTCAGTAGGCTACTCCGGTTTTTTGTTTTTTTCCTGTCATAAATAAGATACAGCCCCTTTCATAAGCAGTATCGGTTACATGGCTAACCATTTTCTCAATGGGAAGGTAACCGTTTCCAAAAACTGATGATTTGTCACATCACTAGTCCGTAGTGAAAAGGCTTGTGTCAGAAGTTGCTGGCATATCCTGCTTATAAATGCCAAAGGGTGTAATGTAATGTGTTATTGGATGCTTTCTAGAATCACAATGCTTTTGGTAACATTGACTAAAGACTCAAGTGCAAATACGATAGATAATCTGCGCTAGCGGACAGTATATAGAGCTACTATTCTCTAAATGCCTTGTGCATATTATACAGTAGTTATCCACTGTGTATGGATAAATTGATCTTCTGAAGGAATCGTTTGTGATCCTGAATAAAAAGGCACATGCATGACTACTATAAAGCCTATGGCTTTTTTCGGTTTGTACAATTTTTAGAGCAGCACCAGCAGAGAACATTTCGGTTTTGAATTGCCGCCTCTAATTGGACTCCTGCCTACACAACATTGCCAGTATACTTTGCTAATAAACCAGCAGAGAGTGAACACAGGATGAATCACACACAAATATTGCTGTATTTGAGTGCAAAGTTCATCAGGCTCAACTCAGACATGAAGCACATATTTTGGTATCCTGTATTACTGTATTCATTTTCTAAAATGTGCGGAGAAAATATCCAAAAATCGAGACCAGGGGAGCTAAAGAACTGTAAACACTCACAACAACATGGGATGGAAAACAAAACTGGGGTAAGAGGCTTGTTAAATATATAGCTATATTATTTAGTTGACTGGGATGTAATTACCATAATTGTATTGTTTCTGCCTGAATTTTAAACAAAAAGAATTGTGACAAATGGTCATGCCATTCCAAAATGTCTAATGTTATACACTGCAGAAAAGTAAAACCGTGTTTTACTGAATGTTTTCATCTGTTTTCACCTCATGATGGCCATTGCAGTTTTATGGAGTCATTTTCTTGTTTGCAGTATAGTTGTAATTTCATTTAAAAAACAGTATAACAACAATTTCTATTTTTCAAAATGTAATGGCAGTATATGTGGTGAGCAGTCCTATTAAATTTTATGGCTCTTATAAAGCACTAAGGGTTCTTATGTGGGGAAAAAATATATATTATCCAGGGAAAGTCCTTGGTTGAACACACCAATGCTTTAAAATCAGCCTATTATTCTTTGTGTTCTGCAACAGTGTTTCTTATTATCAGCTGCTGTACTGTGTGTGTGTGTGTGTGTGTGTGTAAGCAAAACCAGAACAGCAGGTCCTCTTGGTAGCTTATTTGATGTACTTAATGATGTACATGAGATTAATTATGTAATTATCTTTCAAAGAAGGGGGCGTTTGCTGTGGTTTTACACTTGCTATATTTTCCTCATCCCACGTTGTTATTGATGTTTGCCCAAGCAAATGTTTTTCAGTAGAAGACATCCAGTATGTCAATCAATATTTTTTCCTTATGCTCTTTTTACACTTGTGTATATAAAAAAGCCTTCCAGTACTGCGATAAACACAGAGGATGCTGTGCCTGTCCCCTCTTGTTGTTCATTTCTCATTTCTCGGATCATTCCTGTGAATGTGTTTTCAAAAGGAGTTACATTACATTACAGAGATAACAATGGTATGTTCTGTCCAGCTGCATTACTTAGTCGCAGGCCAAGGACCCAGGCCATGTGTTTGTTTGATTCCACATTGTAACAGACAGATATTTTTATCGCAGCCAGAGGCAGATTGAGACTGTGAATCTGTGTTGCCAGCTCATCAATGACTAAGACAGATGTTTCTTGGAATAGCACAGAGTCGTCTTGTCCCCTGTCTCCTCGTGTTACAGTAAACTGCAGTGAAGGAGCAGGAGCCAGGCCTGAGCGAAGCAGAATGATGTCTGAACAGGGGTTGGCTAATGCGCTCTCCATGGCTCACTTGCCTTGATGTTGTGGTTGACGATACAGCTAGCAGCTGTTATCATAGGACTCCACTGAGGGGCACAGAACCCACACGCCCGCCTTCATTGAACAGTTATGAATTATTGATCACTTTGGATTGTTTCAGTGCGAGTGCTCTCTGTAATGGCCCTCTACCAAAGCCTTTCAGAGCTGTCGTATGTATTATCTCTCTCTTTTGCCTTTTGCTTTGCTCATAAAGCAATGGGTGGACTGTGCCATTGGACGAGCTCTTTGTTGTTGGTGAATTTTGGGCAGCTTTGGCAGGTCTGCAGAGCCCTGGGAACGTGGTGTTGTGATTTGAACTGGAGTCGCATTCAGCAGGTTCCTCAAACGCGTGTATTTCGCCAGACCGTGATGACTGAAACATTTTGGTCATGTTTGTGTAGCTTTGAGTGCATTTTGATCACTACACTGTCTTTTCACGCAATGACTGTGTGCTGGCACAGTGCACGGTGAACTAAATGTAGCATGGAACTAGAAACTGATTAATGCCCATTAGATGACTTTTAAAATGAAAAAGGCAATGAGTGGTCATTGAATGTGCATTGTATAAACAATGTGAAAAGCGTTCTGTTCCATCAAATTAAAATGGCAGATTATTGTATATTTACAATCGTATTATTCTGTTGAAACCTCTCAGCACATGCCGTAAATATGCCCCCTGTCAGGCTGAGCACTGATGTAAAGATAAAGCCACTCAGTATTGCCTTTGTTTTCGCTCAGACTTCCCCTTGTTCTCCAGACCACTGTAAAAACAGTGAAGTCAGAACAGATGTCAGTCAACCACTTCATACATATAATAGTTTGTTAATACTACGTTTGTATTGACAAACGGACATAAACGTACAAAAATATATATACTGCATATGACATGTATGTTTTCTAATTATTACCAGTTAGTGCCAAATGCTAATCATGTCAGTGTTAGCATCCTTTAAATAGCAGTAGTATGTGCTCATGAAATGGTAGGTATTGTGACGATATTAGTCTGTGCGGCTTTGTGTTTCATGCGTACGTTTCAGTGGTATTGAGATTTTTTTGTTATTTACAAATGTTGGCAGCATTGCTAATAGAACACAGGACTCTGAAATAGGTTGTAGCATTGACTTACCCTTAATACCATTTCCCAGAGCAAACCTCTCTTATGAGGTTTTGTATATGCGTGGTGCTGTTAAAGTATTTTATGAATAGTGATCTGTATATGTAGGTATGTATGTAGGAAGTCAGGATTATGGTAATTCGTTTTAAATATTGCCATTGCCTTGAGTTCATGTACAGCCGTGGATTTTGTATTTTCAAAAACTGCTACCCTGTTACCTGATTTTGTCTCCTCCTATACACTTATACTTAGAAGAACAATACATAAAAGGGGGAGGGTGAGTTATAGAGCTACTAGTTGCTAAACATGTAATGAAATGTGCAATATACAACCCCATCAATGATAATAGTCCAGCATTAATGTCCACATGAGAACCAGAAGCAATGCAGGAAATATCAAAAGCCATTGTGCTGATTATTAGCTGAGAATGTTGGTGAAGCGGTGTACTACATGTATCTACATGTAAAGGCAAAACCTCCATGCTGTTTGGAATAGTGAAGCCATTCTTCAAATGGTAGAAACTTGATGGAATACTGACTACTGTTTCCAATGAAGAAAAAAAGACAGTTTAGAGTTTAAATTAGAAATGAGTGTCTGATTTCAACAAGGATTTTCTTCAAAATGCGCACACATGCACGCACAGTGGCACACACAAACGCAGAATAAGTTTTACCACTTCAATTGTAGCTTGAAAATTGCTGGCATTTAATACAATTCAATTTGAAGTACAGTCTCATCCCAACATTTGAGAATGTCAGAGATGGCTCATGACTTTCAAACCTATTTCTGCCTCCAAGGCCACAGTGTGACAGAGGAGAACATATACTGTACAGCCTGCTGAAGGACAGATATTTAAAGCTTCTCTGATAACTAAACCAAGCTCTTTGAATCTACTGAGCTCAGGGCTCCATGACAGAAAGATCCTTTAAAACCTTCAGTCATTATCAATAAATGCTACCAATAAGTGTTGCAGTTTATGACAGATATGCCTTTTTACTTGACAAGCAGAGCTACCTCTCAATTACAGTAACTCAGTGGTACAAGCCAGCAAGTGCCCATCCCTGACAGCTGCTATGAAAACGCTAACATCTGTTCATTCAAAGAGAGCTATTTCTGTACCTCAGTATCTAGTGTAGATACTGTGTAATTACATGTCTGAATGGGGTTCAACCTTCAAATAAGATCTGAGTCCAGCAGAGTTCTCCCTGTGCCTGTTACATGTGTAATTATAAATGAAACCTTAAGAAAATGTATTTAGGACCATATAACGTTAGATATAAATATAATACACATCCCTTTAGAGGCATTTATAGCATCCCTACAGCATATACTCTTGCCTGCTACAGCTGTTATCTATTATTTGCTTTCAGTTTTTAGAGTGAAGGCAGTAGAAGAAAAAAGTTACACAGATGCACAATTACATTAAAATGATAGACATGTGGATAAATGAATATCTTTAAGTCCATAAATGTTTCATACTCATTCTCTCTCAATCTGCATTGTGTGCGGGCATAAGCACTCTTGTGTGGTTGTCATTCATTATGTCATGTGATATGGCAGGCAGTGAGTTTCGTCATATTGATTTAAACTCACAAAATCACATGGCACTGTGCCACTGTGGCACACTGCAATTAGTTTCACTGAAGGTATTTAATGATGCTTTCCATCCACTTTATTTCAAGGGGATGACTTTAGCACAGATTTGGTCTATTTTGTCAGCTTTGATTTGTAATGCATACCTGCACATTGAAAGTATATTATTTGCTTTTATATTACCCTTTTGAAGCTTGAGTAAAAATACATTTTGAAGTGCAGTTTAATTAGAATTAAACTATTACTGCCAGTCATCTGGAAACTGAAGTGTGATTGTCAAATGAGAACAATTCTTTTTTTTTTAAACAAGCCTCATCCATGGCAAGTGGAAATTGCTGCATATTCAACAACAGTATTGTCATTTATAATATACTAAAGTCGGTTTTTATTGTAAGTTATGTTTGCTGACAGTGATGCAGTAAGTATCAGTAACCACAGTAACTGATTGGTTTCAGTCATGGTAATATTATTATGGCAGTACAGAGTGATTGTGTTTTAAAGAAATTGTAGCAAACTATTTGCTCACTAGGAGTATGCAAGGTAGTGTATAGTGTATATGCTACAATGTTGAATTATACCTGAATATTTATGGACTTCACTGTGACCATTCTCAATTTGCATATTTTTATGGGGGAAATTTGGTTTCATGGTCAAGGAACATCCTGTTCCAGTGGATTTTAGTATATTGCCCATTGATTTTCTTTCCCTGTTTTAAATAGCCTACATGCAACTCTTTTTTTTTCTCTGTTCAGGGAACTCCAAAAAAGTTTGTCAAAAAGTAGGCCAGCAGAAGTTAGACTTCCAGTAAATTTGCAGTCCCAGTAGATACAGAAGATGAATAGGTATAAATGAGTATCCACATTACTGAAAAGGATTACCCTTAAATTAATCTCTCCTTAATTACAAAAAAAAGAGTTTGGATATAACTTTCGTTGTTAGGATATTTAAGTGAGGGATATTCAAAATATTTATATTTCATACAAATATTGTATTATTGAGAATTGTGTCCTTTGAGCCTTCTCATTCACTTAGTGATGAATCCTGTGCTTACAGTATCTCATTTATATTGACTGACTAATTCCTCATCTATCACTGATGGATGATTTAATCACAGCAAAATAATGTACGGTGTTACAACAGATCTGAATTTGAATCATTAGATTTCCCTTACAATATGTTACATTATATGCAAGTTTATAAAATGTGTGTTTCAGTGTTTGTGTCGGTCATCATAGACCCACAATAGCAAGTCTCTTGTCGTTTCTCTTTTGATCATCATTTTCTGCATCTGTAACCACAAGCAGGCATGGGAGAAATTGATACTTCATCAAATCTGGAACCTTGCACTGTTTGGCATGTCTCCCCTGGCTGACAGACAAAACAAGACTGTGGTTTCACTGGCACAAACACTCTGATTATCTGTGTAATTGCACCAGTACTGGGAAATACTGTTGACAAATGTGTGTCTTGATGGCCTCCACTACAACAACCAGTTGGCCATTTCACATCAAATCATTGTCCATTTTATTTGTTGTCATATAATTAGAAAGGGTTGGTGATCAAATGCCAATGTGCAATTCTAGCTGATTGGCAGTTTCTGGCGATAATAAAGTAGAGTGAACATTTGTGTAGGTTTTAATTTGGGAAAATGACTTCTGAGCAGAGTGTGCTGGCATCTGGTTGAACAGCTGCATGATTATAATTGCTACAAGACTTAATAAATGATAACTGCAGGAGCAACACTTTATAGATGCAGTTTAAGTGGGCCAGTGGGGACCTCCAACTTCGCTAAATGTCCTGGGGTTGCCATCTTTCTGTGGAACATGGCTGCTGAATGTTGTACATATAGCAATACCAGAAAAGCTTTGAAGCTTTTTTTTGCTTTTTGCATTTTTTTTTTCACAGTATTTCTCAGCTTTGCATTGATCTACGAGTCTCTGAGTAACTCCAGGTAATTAATGGGCTCTTGACCTGTTTGTAATCGTGGCATTGCGCTTAAATTATTCCCTGTCCTTCAAAGAAAATGCAGTCAAATGGCCAGCGCTACTAATAAGATTTTTTGTTTTTCTGTGATTCAGCTTGTCAGACATCCTGTCTAATCAGATTTTGTAGGGAAAAAACTCTAATATCTGTTTTCAGGGTATACAGCCTGAATGGAAACGAATTGCCCCTTCATGAAATTAATTCAGATCATCACAATTAATGAAATCCAAATGTGCAAAGTAGGACTGCTTTTAATTAACCTATGCTAATTACGCTTTATGCATGCAAGTTTTAATACGTTTAGAAGATTGCATGTTCGTCGTGATAAGGATTATGTTCTGATGATCTCATGCTTTTAAAAAGTTCTACGTTTTTGTTTCTGCATGGATTTTGGTGAACTATATTTTCACTTGATGATGAATGCTGCCGGCAAACTAAGCTGACCTTAATGTCGGGTGCTAATTGCAGAACTAGAACAGTGCCTTAATTGGATGAGTCGAGCAGTAATCCCAACATTATGCATTTTCAAAATGTTTTTAAGGGATTGCCTTATATTTTCTTATACAGTACAGAATGAGACTGGCAAACATTTAACCTGTATTTCAGTCATTATCCTCAAGGCATAAATTTAGGCATTAATGGTGAGCAGATATTAATTTACATCTCTATTGTCAAAACATCATTTTATTTGACTTTACACTGTTTTAAAGGTTAATGCAGTTTAAAAAGGTCAGCCCACTCTTTATCCATATTGAATAATCATGTTTACTTTTGGTTCCAGTGTAGGAAATACAGAAATGGAAATGTAGATTTGTGCTTGTGTATGTGTGGCTGGGTGGACCTCCACCTGCAGACGAGCCCTGTGAAACGCTTATTTGTGATAATGAATTGATTGAGGTTATGATTAAGGTACCGCAGTTTATTGATTGTGTACTGTAACATGTGACTGCAGTAGGACCTGTATCGACCTCTTGGTGTTGGAGGTTAGAACCCCAGGTTAAGAAAAGCTGCTAGGGGAAACTCATGGCCCTAATTATCTCCACCTATTATAGGAGCAACAAATAACACAACAACATAAACAAGAACACCATTAATACACATCATCCTGAAAAATAGTGCCAAAATATATTTCTGCAACAGAAATGTTCAGCCTAAAAATAGATTTAATAAATGTTTGCAGAGATTCTGCACCCAGAACCAGTGCAGAGTGCATAATAATGTTTGAGGATATTTACGGTGTGGGATAGTATGATATTATATTAGTGTTTATGCGTATTAATCAAGAAGTGTAGGTTTCTTTCTCGTTGCCCCTGTGTATGTATATTATGGGTATTAATTGTTGAGTGCTCTGAGGATGGGAAATATAGGAGAGAATAATGCAAAGTATGCCGTGACGAGTGATAGAGGTTGGGGTATAATTGTCTTTTGAATCTTATAACATGCTTTGTGGAAACATTACATTGTATGTGAAAGGAAGAAGGTGTGTGTACCAAAATTATATTTCATACCATAATCTGTATGAAATATCTGAAGAAAGTATTAAATGTAGTAAGCCATGTAATATTTTATTTGCTAACTTGGATATATATGTATAGTATATTTTTCTTTTCAAAGCATGGAGTATTGAAAACTAGGTCTAATTGCTTATTAATCAGCCTGTATTTTGAGGTCTACAAATATTTTTTCAAATTGAGTTTGCCATGAAAGCATATTTTGTATATTTCGTCTAAAGTCTATTCATTGTTTTTGTTGTGTGTACTGATGCAGTTGAGTGCTCTGCAAGCTAGCTAACATTTACGTTTGCCAAACTATCTTGTTAGAAAACAGGTATATACGTTTGAATTCAGCTACTTTAGTTGTACTGTAGTTAGTTAATATAGTATACTTGCAAAAGTCCGCATGATTTTGGAAAGTATTTTTTTAAACACTTTAAAATATGAACAGTTATGTCAAATAGTGTCAATGTTCTTCTAACTTCTAGTAAGCCAATTAGAATTCAATAGTGCAAATCTTGTATATGAGAGTGGTCATTAATAGTCTGTGTCGAATCGACAAGGGACATGCACCTATAAGTGCTATTTAGACCACTAACTACATATGTAAAATAACAGCTATGAAATTAATAATGTAATGTTACCATAATGTGCCAGATGTAATGAACTTATTTGAGCTCTGTTTATTGATTATGTCAAAATATTGACTGCAGTAAGCCTCTGTGGGTACGGTGGACATTTTTATTTTCTGAGATGCAAGCTTCCCTGACCAAGAATCCAATGGTAGGACACAGTTGGCCTGATTGGTGCATTCAGACCACCAACAGGCATCATCAGTGAGACCCTCCCCCCCGGCCTACTGTGAGACTCTGGGGCCAATGGGTCCATCAGAGGAAGGCATGCTCTTCCACCGCAATGCCCCTCGAACAAGCATGGCTGCTACGGAGAATTGATTCTTTAATTAGTGAAAAATAAATACTTTTTTTATATAAAATTATGTGTGACAGATTTGTACGTTATTAATTTTATGAACGTTCACATCTCGGAGTTGGGAAGACAGGTTATGGGAAACAGATTATGATGTTCCTGAGGAAGGATCTGCAGTAACTGATAGCCACAGCAGTTTCCTTCCTAAAGGAGAGCTTGTCATTGAGAATAATAATGATTTTCTTTGCCGTCTGGGAGGGGAACAGTGTGTAACCATCTAGAGTAATTGAAAGGTATTGGTGGTGAGGGTTTGACTAGTAAGTAGGACAGGATTGTCTCAGAGAAGCTGACCTCTGGATTCAATCACCATTAGTCCTTAACTTTGAATCACAATTCAGTGAGAGTACTCGTTTTTTCCTTCAAAAACACTGCAACGACAAGAAGGGTGCAAATGCACTTTTAGCAAAACTGAAAGCAGTGCTCTATTGTCAAAAGAAAGCAATGTTGACTTGTTCATGTGATCCAAAAACTGCGTAGGGGTGTGGTGGCAGAGGTTATCAAAAAGCAAAATTTTGTCATATAATTTTTTGGGGAAAAAAAAGAAAGAATCATTTTTACTATACATTCCTGCAGTTAGCAGAGTATTCTTTCAGTGGAGTACCTAATTTACTGATGGGAGAGCAATCTCTGTCAATAACACTCTGTCCCACTAGTGACATTGTGTAGTTGTGTTTTTGTAATGTACATTTGTACCCAAAAGCATTACTCATCATAATATAGTCTATTCTGTTCAGTGTAATATAGAACATACACATAACTTGATTTGCATTCAACAAATTGTATCAAATGACCAAGATAAATTTCCCCACGATAGATGAATGTTTATTTTTTATTTTTTATGTGGTGCTGTGATCCAGAGATTATACACTACACTTGTAGCTGTTGGTTGAGCTATGTGCAATTCAGCAGTTCAGGATACTGAACTGTAATGCCAGATTTTCTTACAATGAGCAGAACGATGACATTAAGACAGAAGGTGTACACTGGCTCTCTGTATCCATCTTTGTCAGTAGTTGGTGCCATTCTGTGCTGTGTGTAAGTGGACTTGCTGGTTGTTTACTGAGCCTGCAACATTATTTCCCAGCCTTTCCCTCCAAGCACACCAGGCTCTATGTCATTTCTTTGGTTAATCCCATGCTGTTAGAACAATTTGCTCATTTTGCTTCTGTCCGTGAAGAACCTGGGGAGTTGGGTACATTTTTCTTGTTGTTATTTCTTACCCCGTGCCACAGTTCAATTTTGAAATAATTTGTTGTTAAACAATAAATGTGCCATGTGATTGTCTGTTGTTTCAAATGCTTACTATTTGAAATGCAGAATAATATCTGGATGTGACATACGATATGCATTCATTTAATAGATTGCATTTGCATGCAGGCCAAATCGTATGTTGCTCAGTGCACTTTCCGCTAAACCTCAATCGTTTTACAGAGCTGCTCAGGGCATGACTTGTATCGATAAACAAGACCTTTGTGTTAAAGTGGATTGGTACCCTGCTGTGTGAGGAACAGCTGGATGTTGTGTGCTGTTGAAACTCTCTTCCCTTCTCCCTCCTGCATGGACAATAGGTAGTTCCTCTAGTTTTAGTTCATTGTAGCAGTTACAATTATGGCATTGGTTATTTAGCTTGCTTTTTTGCAGTTGCCTAATATTGAGCTACAGGCATGGAGCAAGTTTGTAGGCTGTGTATTTTAATTTGTGTTTCAGAATGCTGATGCTCTTCATCTGACGCCCTGGCAATGTTCCCGTGAATGTGATTTCTAAAATATTTCTGGGAATGTTGGATGCTTCAATTGAACAAATTTGGAGTGCTGTGCTAGCTAAGGCAACAGGGTAGATTTTTTGCTCTGGAGAGTAATCACTGTGACAATCTGCTCTTTTCAGAGAAATAAATAAATGCATTTTACACTGTAGCTCTAAGCTGTTGTACTATAAGGACAATCATTTTCTTGGGAAGCACTAGTCAAGTGGAAGATTATATCCATGTTGCATTTGTGTTGTCAGGGTGCTGAAATGAAAATAAAGTTGCTTGTAGCTCCTCTATCTGATTCCTCCAGGCACTGCTTCCTTTGCCTCCATTTTCTTTCATTCCGTCTTGCCTTCTATTAAAAAGACCATCTTGCTCAGGAAATTACATCAAAAGGCCTGGGAGCAGACCGAGATCAAGGGACTTTACAACCCTTTACATCTACCCATTTTATGTATGCCCTAATCGTGTTTAATTTCAAATCTGTATCCCCAAGTATTGCAGAAACAAAGCTGCACATACAATATGGAATATGAATAACATGGTCTTATAATATGGGATATCAATAATACCATCTTTTTTTAAAATACTGGTTCAAATGACATTATGAATCTTGGCAAGCTTTTTAGAATAAATGCATTTAAAAATTTACAATGCATTTCAACAAAATGGGTCCATATCCAGACGATTCTTTGCCTTACATTAATATCTCTCTTCCTTATGATATTAAAATACATTCTCCAGTAGCGTTCTCTTTAATTTGTTACATTGTTTCTTATTTGTTAAGACCTATCTTTCTGCTCAATCTCATAATTTTCTCATTTATTTCTTACAGCTTGAATTGTTTATACTGTAGCTTTTCCAGTGTCTGAGATATATTTCTGTTTGGCCTTGGAGTTTAAATATTATAATTTTCCTTATAAAGGGAGAGATTTGCAATACAACAACACATCCTGATGGAAAGAGGCCTTGAATATAGGCAGTACCACATGTTGGATTGTATGTGGGATACTATGGAACGTTAAGTTTTATATATGTATTGTATTATGATGCAATACATTCATACCTGGCGCTCTGTAGATTCCAACTGGTCAAGAAAGACTTGATACTATTAGACGCCAATATGTCTGTGTTCTGTTGTGACTCAGATGAAATAATCACACAAGCCGATGGCTTTAAAAAAAGAAACGGCTTAGGTGGTTTGCGTGTTGATCTAATGACTGTAACTCTGCAGGGTTCTGTTTCAGCTCACTGAGAGCTTTAAACGAGCTGAGCCCCCTAAGACAGACTAGTGTGGGAAAAATACCTACAGTAAGGTTCAAGGTTCAACTTCCACTGTTCAATGTTCATGCTTCATCATTGGTCATACAACCATTTCACATGATTAGTCATGTGTGCTGGGGCACTGACCCAGAGACGGAAGATTCAATGCTAATTCTCCTTCCATAACAGAAAAAACCATGACCTTATCCCTCTATTCTTTCTTTTGTATCTAGTAAAACCGGTAAAACCGTTTTTTTTTTTTCTGTTTCACAGTCAATGTAACAATTTTGGTCTTATTTATTTGTACCTTGCAATTTATGTAGTTCAGGGCTACCCAACCCTATTCCTGGAGATGTACAGTCCTGTAGGTTTTCACTCCAACACTAAGCAAGCACACCTCATTCAGCAGAGGTCTCCTCCTCGCTCATTCGTAGAATCGGGTGTAGGGTTGAAATGAAAACCTGCTGGAAGGTGGATCCCCAGGAACAGGAATGGGTGGCACTGTTGTGGCCATGCGTAACTATTAGCTTGTACAATTACTATTTTTCTAATATAACTGGAAGCCTTTATGCATAATGCAGTCTTAGACACATGTACACTTAAGCGGGTTCATGCATTATGAACTGTAGGTAAGTGAAACCTTTTTTCATTGAATCACTGCTTGCTTCCCGTCTCTGGAAACGGTAAACTTTGATGTTCAATTCTAATTTAAGATCCCATCAGAAGAATGCTGGCTGCTGAGGATATGAGTTGCCTCAGGCACACCCAATCGAGTGTTTCTTCTCCTCTCTCTATTTTTGTTTTATATATTTGACAGGAGCTGTCATCTCCTCTTATTATCTCAATATTCATAGAGTGCATGTAGTTTTAGTCTCCGACCGAATGCGATGCTCTAGAAGCATTTCCTTAACATTATGTTTGAACGGTTCTCGTGTAAATGGATACAGATTTTGTTGTTTTAGAGACCTATTTTGGTTTGAATTTACTGTATCACAACAATAGCTTAGATGGTGAGAATGGTTAGATACTTGAGAATCTCAAGTATGGTCATGTGACGATTGGCTAGTTTGGGAGAGTATACCACCTGCCCCTGAGCCTTTTTGGAATCAGTGCTAGAACTTCAGTTGGAGCTGGGTGTTTTGGTCAGATGAGACCAAAAGCTTTTTGGCCATGCACACCAGCGGTGGGATTGGCTTTGGAATAAAATAATGTCATGCCTACAGTGAAATATGATGGTGGATTTTTTTATGTTAAGTGGTCTTTTTCATCAACTCCTGGGGCACTTAATAAGGTCAGGAAAATCAAGTACCTAGCAGTTTGGCAAAAAAGGGTCTCGCCCAGGAAACTCAAATGTGGCCGCAAATGGTTCTTTCAATAACAAAATGTTCCCAAGCATACCTCAAAATCAACAAAGAAACATACTGCTAAATTACTATATTGCAATGGGCGTCTGAGTCTCCAGACTAGAACGTAATTGAATGTTTTCAGTTTGAAGTGGGCAGCCCACAAGTACAGCCTGAAGAACCCTGAAAGATTCTGCATTGTGAGAAACAGTCAAAGACCCTCCAAATAAGATCACCAACATTTTGAGAAGTGTTATTTTGGTTGATTCCATTAAATCATTGTTGGAGTATCCACATTTGAGAATTCGGATATAGCTAAGCTTAGTACTTATATTTACCTGTTTTATGCTGAAACAGTTTGATGTGTGTTGATGGTCATGTTCGTTCAGTGTTTAGGGCCATTTAAGGCCATTTCAATTTTATTCAACAATTGAATGTTCATATGACTGAAACAGTCCCTCATGCACTTCTGACTGTTGGTGAGAGTCATTAAAGGTACAATATGTAAGATTTCTGTGTTTAAGCATTGTTACAAGGCCATTCTAAATCCCTTCCTATCATTGAAAAAGGCTCACTGACATGTTGACTCACTCTCTGCCTGTTATTATAGTCCTTATATTCAGGTTTCAAAATATACAGTTGACTGTACCAAAACATTGTATAACTGTACAATAATTCAAGCTCATTGGTTGAAAATTGGTTCTAATTGTCACAGCCAATGGTGTTTCAACATCCACATGTTTACAGAGAAGGGGGAGGGATAAACAATGTGTTTGTTGCCACTATTCCTCTCTTGACCGTTATAAGTCTGAAATTACCGATTGTAACTTTAAGAATGGTTTACTTGTTACTGTCTATCACACATAGTTTGTTAATTTCAGCAACTCCTGCACCATCATTAACGGTATCAAAAAAACTAAAAATAACCGTAGGTTCTGTTATTTCACTGTTGCCGTAAGACAGCAGCTTTGTTGGGTGGCATCTGTTCGAGCGAATCTCGGTAATTAAATTGTTTGATTCTGTTCCAGCAGTTCAAGTCTACATTATGTATTTATTTTCCACAGATTGTGTTTATATTTACTACAATTCTCCATCCGATTGTGTAATGCATTGTACAGTCATTATTCTTCTGAACTATTAAGAATGTGTTTTGCATACGGACTCCTGTGCCTGTGACATTAGAGGTTAATTACAGCATATAAGCGCTGCAATTAGATTGTTCATTATGAGCCTTGGTTTGCGCTAAACCGAAACAATGTTGTTTGTTTCTGGCATTCAGGTGGGATTTAATGAAGTCATAGTTCAAATCTATCAATTTAACACTCTAGTCAAAGATCATGGTTCATTGCAAATACAGTATAATATTGCGGCAGATTATCACGGAGTGGCAATTATAAACTCCAAAAGAAACAGAATAAATGCTGTTAATGATTAAAGAACTGATTAAAGAAGAGATACTTTTATATCTTGGCCTCCGAGCATGCTAATAATGTCTTATGCAAATAAGTATCACCAAAAAGAAATGGAAAAGGAGGATGTTAAGTTAGTTGAAAATGTACAAATTTTGTGGCAGTCTATTGAATTTCATTAAAATGTATAGTGACAAAATCCCAAGGGACAATTTTCTTCTAAAGAAATAGGTCACAGATTCAATTACAGTCAGTGAAGCATGGACTCAATCTATCATGCCAAATTAAGTGCATTTTAGCAACCTACTTTTCTCTCTGAATTTTATAGACACATTCAGTAGAGTGGAGAGATTCTGTAGAAAATGAATAGCTGTAGGTTTTTCAGTATGTTTATTATTTGACTTTGAAATTTCAAAATTCTTGCAAATTAGAAAATTATTTTCTCTCCAGAAAAGCTGTTAACCACCCAGTTTCAGTTCATCACCTCACATACTGAATAGTAAAGATATTTAGCACCAGTTCCTCTTTTTTTTTTTTCTATCTTAATACCTTAGATTTAATGGGATCATATTTGTTTAGTAAGTGGATATAGGCTATTTCGAGTATGTTGTGATTAAGTAATTATTTCTCACAAAACTTAATATCTGGCTGAATCATGAGTAAATGTTTAATGCAGCATTAATTTATTTCTTGATAAATCTGGCTTGAGCACATTTTGCTTGCCTTGTTGACTGCATTTCTTAAGTTGCTTTGGCTAAAAGTGTCAAATGACTAAATTGTAAACTGAAAAATGGATAATGTAGGGAAAACAGGGAAGAAACCTGATCTCTTTTTTTTCTTGGGCTTAAAAGCTAGAGGGAAAATGTCACCAATATAGAGAGGTACTGTACATAATCACTCAAATGTTTGAATCTCGCATTACAAGAAAGAACAGGACTGGATTCATTTGCAGTCATCAGATCTAATTATGAAATGTTATTTTAAAGTGGTAAAACATAGCCGAGGTTAAGGATAGATTTTCAAATGCTTAGTGTTTATTTATTTTTCTGCTCAGGGTAGCACACAAGGTTATAGTCCTGTGAGGTAGTGGAAAGTATTTCTAATGGACCTTTATGAAGGCAGCCCTTTCAGATGGCAAAATGACGTCTGCTCTTATCTCTCTTTGCTTTTCAACCAGTCTTAAGTGCAACCTTTTAAGGATGAAATGGTTTATAATTAAAGTAAGCATAAACATATGTAAACATACAGTATGTTGCTATTGTGTTCCATCTACTTTTATGTAATGGAAGTTTGTGAATCACTGGTTAAGAGCATATGCTATATCAAACCACAGGCCCAGATTTACACAGTGGAAACATTAACTTTAGTTAGACCAGGGCACTGGGCATTCTGATTGGCCGAGATGTTTCATGTGAGTGTGCATTATTTTCATATAACCATGCTAACGAGAACAGCTCGAACGGGTGTGCGGAATTATTTTCACAGCTAAAATATCCAAAAATATCAAATTCATGCAAGTAGGCCGGTTATAGCTGACCTGGTGACAAAAATGTTAGGCAACACTTCGCATTGTCGGGAAGATAACCATATGACACATCAGTGAGTGAGGAGAGATTGATAAAACGTTTACTGTCTGTAATTGTAACTGTAAAACAACAAAGTAGCAAGTGGAATATACTTAGACACGGAATGCCCCGAGATGCTAAAATATATTCAATACACTGCTTTTCTTTGTAAACTACATATAGTGTGAAGTCAGTAATTCAGTATGTCCTTTTGTGGGACTAGCTGATTTTGACAGCTGTGCTGTATCCTGAGCTAACATTAGCTAATCGCCTAACATTTTATTTTCTTTCGCCGATGGTGAGCTAATGAACTTTTCTTCGGTGATGATGCAGTTGGCTTTTAGTTGCAGCAGGCAATTTTAGACTGCGTGAAAATGTTCTCGGCAACAGGTACTATTCACTGCGACAGCGACTCTGTGTGTGTCCTCTATAGGACTGGGTTGCACCAGCTGTACTTCAGTTCAAACGTAGCCTTGTTAGCTAAAACATTAAATACTACTAATACTCTTGATTTATGTATTACTAACATATCCTTTGTCATTGACCTGATATAATTTTTAAAAACTATATATTTTTTTACAGTTCTATGGCAAGGTTGTCCTCCACGGGTCAAGGTCATGTGGATTGTGAATATTATTTACATGTTTTCAATCGTGTTACAAATTATGTATTCTGATTCTAGCAGACATTGTAACGGACAGCCACGATTAAGTCCTTTTTAAGGCTGTAAATTACTGATCATGATGTGCAAAAACCATCCGGCTAACTGTGGCTAAAACACGGACACAACCATGTAATTTGGTCAAAACAAAGATGATGTGACTAAGAACTTGCTTCTTTTGACTGATCTTCCCTTGAAGGGGAATTTAGCAAATTGAGCATCTCCGTAATATATTTTGTATCTTTAATGCGGAAAAACAAGATGGCAGAGCCCATTGACCTGTAAAGCACTGCAAAGCAGTTGCTACCGTCTGAATATTTTCATTGTTTGTAGTGCCTTTCGTGAATTATTTTCACAGTGATGTGACACATTGCAGCTTATAATCGCCATTATATCGTTTACACTCTGCGTTCTATCACTTGCGTAGTTAGCTCATTTCGACAGCCAGCAGTCTAAAGTTAGTTAACTCAAATGGACTAACTTAGTATATTCTTTCCTGTTGAGCAAGTGTAAGTGGCTCATAAACAAATAAATGCTTACATTGATGACATAAAGACCAAGTTTATTTGGTGCAATATTTTTTGGAAAATGTAACACTAAATTTGAAAATATTTGCAAACTGGTGGCCTGTAGCGTAGCAGTTAAGGTGCATGACTGGGACCCTCAAAGTCGGTGGTTCGACCCCCAGTGTAGCCACAATAAGGTCCACACCGCTGTTGGGCCCTTGAGCAAGGCCCTTAACCCTGCATTGCTCCAGGGGAGGATTGTCTCCTCCTTAGTCGAATCAATTGTACGTCGCTCTGGATAAGAGCATCTGCCAAATGCCAGTAATGTAATGTAATGTATATTACTTTGACTCTTGATGATGCTGGACAAATTGCAAATGTGTGCCCACATTTGTGAGTGTATGTAAGTGACAGTAGTGTTTTTATGACTGTGTAACCTAGAGATGCATATAGTGAGAAAATAGACGACAAACATTATTGTATTTTAATAAAAAAATGTTCATTTCAGTACAACAGATGACTCATAAGCATCATATTGGAATCATGTCATGACATGTATACAGTGTAATACTTTTATTACAATCTTTTGACTCCATTTTTCTCATAGCTTTAACCTGGGTGGTTAGTGAAGTATTTTTAGGTGGTGGGTTTATTTAAGCTATAAAAATGGTTAAATTAAATAATATAACTTTGCAAAAATGAAAAAAGAGATGAAAATACACTATTTTGGGGGCATTATCTCTTATGTGAGCAGTGCTTGTAATCAAGTTTAATTAAGTTGACACATACTGTACTGTAACTCACCGAGTAAGCTTTTGATACAATCCAATAAAAAGTGTGTATCTTGTGTTTATATCATTCCAACTGCAGCAGGTTCAATATCTCTCCGTAGATGTACAACTAAAATCTGATCAGTCCTCACATTGTCTCCAGAGATGTTTTGGAATTTACCCATAACATTGTACTGAAATAGGTAGACCAACACTGAATAGTTTGGAGCCACTACTCCTTCTGCTGTATGTTTTAATATGAGTCTGTATGTTTTTAATATACTGTTCTACTCTTTCTCACAAAAAAAAAAAACATCCTGTTTTTATTTTCTGTTATTTACATATGTAGCAGAATATGAAGTTGTATGTCAGTTAGGATTTTGGAAAATGTCATACATTTGGTTGAAATCCACTTAGTATTGATTCAGTTCTTATTGCTCTGCACTCTGTTTGATCTCAACCACATCTAGTGCTTGGTATTCTGCTCCAGCCAAAGCTCCATAAAATAGTTTTCAATAATTCATGAAAACACAATTCGATTTAGCTACACTGCCCAGAAACTACAAATTCTACAATGCATTACTGTAAAATAGGCATGAAGGTGCTACTTCTGTTTGAGATACTGTGCTGCATGTATTAACACATATTGCATGTTGTTGCATACAAAGTAAGCCTCTAAATTCAAACCAAGATGGATAACTGTGTGGAGATCATTATAGTACTGTTTGTGTGGTAGCATTAGGCACTCAGTGGCACAGTGGTAAGGAGTTTGGGAATGGAAGGAGAAGGATATAGTATATGTGCAATATAGTGTCAGTGTTTTGTCTATTAATAAGATATTTTCACTATAGCTTACTTAAACTTAATACTTTTCTGTTTTTGTTCTATCCAGCTGTATACATTTATACTGTTAAATCTAAGACCCAAAATTCAATCTGTTTCCAGGCATTTGCCCCATAAATAAAGGTTTGCCATTTGGTGCGCATAATCATATATTTAGGTGTGTTTGTATCATTGAGAAATGGTAATGTGTACAGTCAGTAATTATTCAAATTGCAGTTATAGAATATTGTAAGTAAAAACTAAAATGATACAATATATATGTCAACTACCCAAAACTGACAGATGGCATCTATATATAATTCCTAATTGCAACATAAAATGAAACAAATCACAGTTGGGTAACATCCCCCCACCAATCCCTCAACATTACAATGTACTGCAAAGTTTTGTGTTTGTGATCCTACGACAAAGTTTAGACCATTTCACACCCTGCGCATTTTTCAATTTCAATCTTGTCATGTCATGTAATTTACACAACATTATAGCATATGCTCTTAACCAGTGATTTACATAGTTTACCTCCTAATAATATACAATAATCTATTTATAAACCTGAGTATTTACTGAAACCGTTCAGATGATGTACCTTGCTCAAGGGTTCAACAGCAGTGGCACACCTGGGAAACAAGTCATATCAAACACAGTCATCAGATCATGTGGTGGACTTCTGGGATGTCACAACACCTTATCCAAATCCAGGTCTTCATTAAGTGCCCTGCTTATCACAGCTTGTTCATCAACGTTACAGCAGCCAGGCAGTGCATACCTGCAGTGTGGTTATATCCACATACTAATGAAAACCAAGGGAAACAAAATAATCCACAGTGCACAAAATCAATTTTCATATCCATCATATTTTGTGGTGTTGTTTGCTTGCAAGATAATTATGTAGACAATTGATTTTACTTGGCTCTTCATGCACAATTTATACAACAGACTGGAGCTGAAATTAAGATTGTTGATTTCTTACTGTAAGTCTGTGAAACTGAAACCTCATATCATAATTTATTACCAATGGCAACTGGAGAAAAAATAAGAGGAAACCAATATGTCTTTTACATGCAGTATAGTATGCGTTCCATTTACAGCTACTCTGCATGGTTTACTTTGTCAGTGTAAAATGCTATTTATTTTATGCAGCTGTTTTCCAAAGTCAGCTTCGTCCTATCCACAGCCCCATCATTGGAGGTTGTAAATGGGATGTTTCTATACACCTTTACTCTTGATATTGGCTCAGTTTATACTCAGTTTCTAGCATATGTGTAGTCTTTGTGGTTTGTGCCGGAGCTGTATTAGTTAATGAACATGTCCAGGACCTGTGTGTTGCAATCTTCCTGTGTAGCTTACTACTCATCTTGGGTTATTAGCACATTGTGTTCATTTTATTGCTGAGAATGCCCTAAAGAAAAGGTTTAATTTTCTCAGTGATTTGTCTGGCATAGTATTTCTTCTGACTGTATCCCACTTTGGGGGAAACCAATATACTGTAGATGTCCTGCATTTGCATGCACATGCATTATATGTGCCTAATGGCAGTAATCTAGATTTATAATAATCAAATAATTGTTTTATTTTCTTTTTCAACTTAATTCATCTCTATACCATGAATATTCATCTGGTATGATGATATCAGGCCCTTCAAACCTAGCCTTTATGTTATCTGATATGAGTTATACACATGAACAGTTTTTTCATAGCTGTATTGCAGTGATACAACAGTCCACTTAACATTGCGGGTTAATTGTCCTGCCTTTGTGTTCCTGAATATGATATAAATCCTAAAAGGGATATGATAATGATTTGAATGCTAATTTTTGGCGATGAGGTGAAAAATGCGTAAGACACAGTGCCGGGGGTGACTGTTAATATCCCTGGTCATTACTACAAAGAAACAAATTAACCATGCATCACGGAGGACTGTGTTACCATGACAAACCGCCATTCCCCGGCATCTTGAATTCCTGGTGAAGAGGGATGAGTGGCTGTTCCATAATGGGGGGAGCACAGGACCTGCTACCAGAGCTCCTCTACGATAAAGGGCTGTGTATGGTACAGAATGAAAACAGCGCTTCAGTCGCTACTACGAGCGAGGCTGGTTAACACTGTTGTAGTTCCTCAGGGTCAGTGCAGTGTGTGTGTGTGTGTGTGTGTATATATATATATATATATATATATAGCACTGGACCCTTATGCATTGTAATTCCTTTGTGCATTACACCAATTAATTTTGCTGCCAGGCATATGCTGCCTCTGCCAGTGTGGTCAGCATCTGATTCAGAGAGTCCCATTCTTCTCTGCAGCTGGACTGGATATGTTTCCTGCTATCTGAGCGATCCCTATTCTGATAACCATGGTCAGGAGCAGACAAGCGATAACAAGGTTACGGGGGTGCCTCAATTCTGAAAAACGGACATAATCACTATGCTCAGTGTTCGTAATGCTGCCGGTTTTTAATGTCAACCAACTGGGAATGTTTTCAGTGAGTGGCTTTTGTTGTGGAAGCAGCCCCATTTTACTGTGACAGAAGGATCTTCATTCGAATGGCACCCCCCCCCCCCCCCCCCCCTTCTCCCCCTCTCATTCAAGGGAGGTTTAATAGTCCCGTGAACATCAGCCAGGGTCATGCGCAGGTCACAGCCAATTTAACTGGGATAGGTGCTGCAGAGATTGTGGCTTGTGGACCAGGAGTGTTTGAACCGATTCAGCTCTTGTTTATACAGCAGTTTGCAAGTGTATTTTTCCAGTGTAAGACGACGCTCGTCAAATTCAGGCAAAATCTGTGAAGTCAGGGTCTGTCAAAAGAAATCATTGTTCAACCTGAAGTTACTGCAGCAGAAGAAAAAAAAAACAATAGTGGGTCTCTTTCATTGAACCAAGACATGCTTTCTGAAAATCACAACCCTGCTTTTTTTCATCATTATTTTCCTTAATTTGGCATTCTCCAGAGAGGGTCAGTAAATCCTGGATTAGACAGTAAAATAAATGGTACTGGAGTGGGGGTCTCTCTGCAGCTTGGCTGCCACCTGATTGTTTACTCAGTTAAAATGGAGGCTAGATTCTGTTTGCCCTCAGACCTTGAAAGCTATATATCACACAGTATGAGGAACCAATTTACAGCTTCTAAATTTAAACACATTGTACACTTGTTTGCTTCGTAGACCTTTCACGATTGCCTTCATTATGTCTTATCAGCTGTTGTCATGCTCCCAGTCAGCTAGCTAATGTTGTTTTTCCCAAGAATGCCTCTTCGTTTTAAATGGCCTGTGTTATTATAAGCATAATGTAAATGCTAAAGTCAGTAAACAATGTTATTTAGAATTTCTGTTCCATTATTTTTGCAGTGGTTGACAAGCAACTACATTGTTCATTTCATTGTTTCCGTATCAGTTGGCATCCACGGGGGCTGTCGGCAAATCTTATCTTAGGTTGGGCTGAAACCAGCTGTGGGTACTTTTTCTTTTTTCTTCCTCTTAAACAGAATGGTGTTAATTAAGTTGTGGGAACATAGTGTGTTGAAATGAACCGTTGGTATTTGTAGTACTGCATGTTGAATGAAGTGCTCAGAATCCTGGAGCAGAATTCTAAATATTCCCTAAAAGCATAGTGGGAATTCTCCTCTCTTGTGGGTACTGAAACTGAAGTCATTCTGGTAGCAAAGAGACTGGTATAATGAGGCCGGCTCCCCCGTGTCCTTGTTCTGTGATTACTATTGTGGGCGTCTCTGTCATGAATACATTCCTGTCTGTGAAATGCCAAGCAAATTAAATCTAATGCCTGCTGATTGGATTGAGTCACATTATTATTATGGACATCAAGAGCCAAGGAGGTTTGGCAAATATTTTATGACCAAATTTAATGAAGCTGTATGTCTTGTATTACATTGAAGGTATCATTATTTTCTGGCTCTATTGAACTATTGCTGTTTTTTTTTTTGGTTTGTTAATAAAGTTCCCTGATACATTGTATAGATTTATAACAAGACCCATAATGAGTTTGAAGTGTCACAACACTTTACCCTAGACCTGCCTGGAAAAACCATAATATTCATGCCTTCCCTTGTATTGAGTCTCAGTTGATGATTCTGTTGGTTTGAGAGGTTCCTGGTAATGTGTGTGTATATGGGCTGGACTGTGCGATCCCAATGCCCAGACCTGCATAGCTTGGCTGAAGCATGACCAATCAATAACATGCTTAAAGACTACATATCTGTGGTTGTGTAGGATCACACAGGCATTATTCTTGCTACTGTTACTACTACAGCACTACTACTACTACTACTACTACTACTACTACTACTACTACTACTGCTACTGCTACTACTACTACTACTACTACTACTACTACTACTACTGCTGCTACTACTACTACTACTACTACTACTACTACTACTACTGCTGCTGCTGCTGCTACTACTGCTGCTACTACTGCTACTACTACTGCTGCTACTACTGCTACTACTACTACTACTACTACTGCTGCTGCTGCTGCTGCTGCTACTACTACTACTACTGCTGCTACTACTGCTACTACTACTGCTACTACTACTGCTAGTACTACTACTACTACTACTACTGCTACTACTACTACTACTACCGCCGCCGCTGCTACTACTACTACTACTACTACTACTACTACTACTGCTACTACTGCTGCTACTACTACTACTACTACTACTACTACTACTGCTACTGCTACTACTGCTACTACTGCTACTACTGCTACTGCTACTTCTGCTGCTGCTACTGCTGCTACTGCTACTGTTGCTGCTGCTGCTACTACTACTACTACTACTACTACTACTACTGCTACTACTGCTACTTCTGCTACTTCTGCTGCTGCTACTACTGCTGTTACTGCTGTTACTGCTGTTACTGCTACTGCTACTGCGACTACTACTACTACTGCTACTGCTCCTGCATGACTTTAATAGCCATTTTTCTTGAAATAAAGTGAAGACAATCCATTAATCTCTGAGGCATTGCCCCTGCATTATGTCCACCACAGAAGTGTGTTTTGACTGGGAGCTGTTCATACCGATGTTGAGGACTGATTGACCTGACTGATTAATGAGCGCTGTAGTGTTCTGTTGTGGAAAAAATAGCTGTAGATTGCTGTATCCCAATTATGGTGTACTGGCTTTTGCTCAATTCAAAACAAGCTTGTTAGCTGGCTTGGGACTGCTGTGGTTCTTCTGCCATCTAGTGCTGGGTGAACCCACAGCCTCCCACACAGCCCCTTTGTCTGCTTTGACACAGCTAACGCACTCACGTTAAGCACAGCTAAAACATCACATCGGCACTGCAGATTTCCTTTGAGTTGTTTCAATAGTTTCGTTTGGTGTGCAACCATTCAGTATGTGTGGGGAAATGGTCTTCTCTGTTTTAGTGATTGCAGTGTTCGTTTTATTCATCGTTTCGGCTGTGAATTGTGTGAATCTGGAGATAAAATTCAGGTTTCTGAGTGTTGTTGAATAGCACAACTGTAGCATTAGTAATGTATGCTTACTTCCAATGCCTTGGCAATGTTTATAGACGCATAACTGTGATTTACCTTGGTTGGAACTATACACTAATGTAGTTTTAAATGCACTGTGTAGGCTACTTGTCTCATTTTAGCCTGTTCATTTTAGCATCTGGAGTTTTGTGGTTTCTTTGTCTGAATGTGTCACATCCACTATACCGAGACCAAGCAAATGTGCCATAGTACAGTAGAGTCATTTTACAAAACTGTAAATGTGATTAAGCACCAGTGGATACATTCAAACATTTTGGTCATCTCCACCATAATCACAGCAATTAGTGGCCACCATCTGCCATTGCAATCTGCTTTCGAACAGAGATTCTATTTTACACATCGCTACGTACTGTACCTATACTGGGTGTTACATAATTCATCGTCAGTTAGATAGTATGGATCTTGTGCCATTCCGATGCACGGACTGTGTCTTTCAATGCTTTGTGTTGAGGTGCGTGAAGTATTTCACCGTCTTGTTTGTTCATATAGCATCTAAGCAAGTTGAATAGACCCTTCACCTTTGTTGTGCTCCACTTGGCAGACTCTGTATTGGAGCCAATGTTATGGCTGGCTGTTCACGGTGCTCTTGTTTATGTGTCGGCACACTGCAGCAGAGGCCATGGACAGAGGCCTGGTGACAGAAACGCAGTGTTGTACAGTGCATTGCCTGTAACAGGCTGTCACTCCTAAATGAACACTCCAGACGTGATGACCCTGACATAGCAATGCCCTCAATTCAGGGATTCCTTTTTCCAGCAAGCTTTCCCTAAATCTCCATTTTGTCTTTGCTCCCCATTTTTGGACCATCCATCCGGTAATGGTCTTATCCAGTTTTACTGCTTGCTACATTTGGTCTGTTGAATTTTCCAGCAGGGATGGAGAACGTAAGCTGTGTTTTATTTGGATACACCACCCAAAACCCCACACCCGAGGTTTTAGCTGAAAATGGGGTATAGCGACACATTGTATCAGATTATGTGTTTTGCTGATAACAACCAGTGTGTGCTGTTATCACTGCAGGTTGCAGACACATCCAGGTTTGAAGTAGGGATGCATAATATTGGAATTCTGGACTGATAAGAAGAACCAATGTTTTGCATTACAGCTAAAACCAAGTTTACACTTTGATGTTCATTGATGATTTAAGTACGCAATGAAACAACTTTTATTTGTATAACAATATATTAAATCTTGTTTATTATTAAGTGGAGAGCATGAGTCTAAATACGTGCTGTGTCTTACATGTCATATCAGCCCATCATATTAGCTATTAATCATACTGTAGCTTTGTGCCAATACTGTTCAGTTAATTTTCCGATATTATCTGCCAAACCAATGTGACCCCTTTTTTATCATGCACCCCTGTTTTTAAGGCTGCAACATAATCCAGTGTTCTATTTGGTGTTATAAACAAGAGATTTGATAGCATAGGTGACATATCCGAGATTGCAACTAAACAGTCAGTGCTTGGATTTCTCTGTATAGTCTGTTTTTGCTCCTGGATGTCTTTTCACCACAGTCTTCAGGATAAATTGAACACGGTTAAACACATTTCCTTATGATGTTTTGGATGTGTGCAGGTTGAATTAATACAGAGCGCCATCCAGTGGTAGCCTTGGGTAATGCGATGATCAAAAATAATACAGTGAATCCAAACCAGGCAAATGATATCTACAGTATTCTGTGTGTTGTAATAAATATTGATTTAAAGGTACGCTTCAGAGTATAGTATTTTCCAATGTATTCCATTATACTATGCATGTTACAAGTAGGCTTAATGGCATTGGTAGGGCGACAAGCCAGCAGTAATGTACCTCCCAGGCCGTACCGTGAACAGGGGTAGGTTTTTAATTAGTTTTGTTTCTCACACCGTTTCTTCATGGAGTAAAGTGCAGATCTTGTGTTCAAAGCTGCTGGCAAAGCACACAGCCATGATGATGAATAATTCACAGGCTGATCACCGCTGACCCTAAAACAACCTCTCCCATCTGTACGGTTATTGTAGCGCACCTGGGACTGGTAAACCTAGTGCCAATTCAGTGATCAGAAATGCTTAAGTGTGAATGACAAATAGTCACCTCATTAAGCCTTTGACTGAAGACTCTTTTCCTGTTCAACCTGGCAGCGTATGCCAGCCAGATCTGAAACTGGAGAAAAAGCCATTTCTAAAGAAGCTGCTTATAGCTTTTTCATACCATGGCATTTCATTATTGTGATTTATTAGTTAGGAATAGGTTGAGCTTACAGTGTTAAAGAAAAGTATTTAAGAAATGCAGTATGAATAATTTAAATGATTGGTCATGAAGTGCAACAAAATTGCAAGTGTGCAAAATCAATGATCAATGCAACACGTAAATGCGACACGGACAAAAAGGCGAGTGAATGTTTTTCATAGCATGTGACAATTTAGCACCAGCGGGGATGATTAGACATTCCTCGTCAGTAAGTCATTTCCTTTAGAGTCATTGGTGGAATAGCCGACATTGGACTGGTAGAGCCCTGTAGATTGTGAAACTTGGTTTTCAGGGGGGGTAGGGGGGGTAGGGGGGGGGGGGGGGGGCTGAGAGAGATCATCGCACAGATCATCGCACAAATTCCATTTTGGTCTAAAATAAAATGAGTGTAAATTTGGAATCTTAAAAATGAATTAAATATAAATAAATTACGCGTCACAATCAGAAAATATGAAAAATAAAAATATATAGATAAATTCTAGCCGAGTCTGGTCGCATTTCCTATTGGATCATAACCTTTGTGATATGTTCTTATGGGTGCAGAAACACTTTAATAAGCACTTTGAGCTATATTTTTTGTATGAAATGTGCTATATAAATAACGATTATAATTATTATTAACCTTTCAATTGTTATGCCTCCCACCTAAAGCTGATGCCTACATTATGCAGCTCATGGACACCCCCCAATCTCTCAAAACCCTCCACGGCAGTATCAAAAAGGCTGATTTCACAAAACCACTTCTGTCAGACATGCATACTTTAACCAGCCATATCTCCAAAACCATTTCACTGATCCCGACAAGTGATATTTTGTAGCTCTAGTTTCACATCAAATAAAAAACGAGGTCTGCACCACGACCAAACTACGTTTTCTGCCACTTTTATCCTTGTGTTGGCAAGGGCCTTAAAAATATAATTGCTCCCTATCGAAGGGTGCCCTCTGGTGCCCCCTGGTGGAAACAAGTTACATCGATGGGCAGCACAATGGAAACTGGTAGTGCTAGGTTCTTGTGTTTTATAGGTGTCAGTGACCTTTTCTTGAAATTCCTGACAGATTCCAGACTGAAACAATGATGATGGGTCTGAGCACTGTATTGCTAATGACCCCTGTTTGTAAACTATTACACACGTGTGTGTGTGTGTGTGTGTGTGTAGCCTTCGCAGCAAAGTACTCAACCTGAAGCCAGAAAAAAGGTCAGGAGTTACTGTTCAGTGAAAAATGCAGATGAATCATTTATTGGCATGAACAAATACTGGAGGAAGTTTACAGGATGAAGTTGAAGAGCTTTTTGACAAATGCCCAAAAGGACCATATGCTGTAGCTACTTACAGTCATATGCAAAAAAAAATTGGGTCCCCCTGCTCAATAAGCCTTTTACAATTAATATCTTGGTGAACAAAAGCCAACCTGACCTCTAAACTGTACAAAGTTAAACATGACAAATCTAAACATGACAATTACTTTTCATTTTCATTGTTTACTGTGTCAAAATAATAAAAAAAATGGCAAAAGTTTGGGATCTAGTGCTGGGTAATATTGGCCATTCCAAAACCTTCATCTCTCTTCCCATCTTTCCTGGAGGTACTTCATGTTTGACTTTGAGTTACACTTTCTTAATATTTGGTGGAATCTATTTTTCCTTCCACTCACTGTGCCCTCAACTGCAACACAATCCCAAAGCATCATGGATCCACCTCCATGCTTAACAAGGCGGCGGTTAAGGTAAATGTCTGGGACACGCAAGGTCGGTGGTTCTAATCCCGTTGTAGCCACAATAAGATCCGCACAGCTGTTGGGTCCTTGAGCAAGGCCCTTAACCCTGCATTGCTCCAGGGGAGGTTTGTTTCCTGCTTAGTCTAATAAACTGTACGTCGCTCTGGTTAAGTTATTATTCTGGATAGAAATGATTATTTCAAGTATGCTGTATTGCTGTCCTGTGAACAGCTAGACCTGTGTTTGCTACTCTTTTCTGCAGCTCTTTTGCAGTGATGTGTGTGTTCTTCTGAGCATTTCTCACCAAGCCTCGGGCCATTCAATCTGAAATCTTTCTTGGTCTTCCAGACCTTGCCTTGACTTCAACTTTTCTATGTATCTTCTATTTTATAATATTTCTGACATTGTAAATAGTTTGAAACATTTAGGGAGATTTTTGTAGCCTCTTTGTGGAAATGAACCGTCTTCATTCTGACATCCTTAGAGGAACCCATGGTTGTTAACATCAGACAGAATAGCCACTGCAGTTGGATACATTAGAAGTTCACCCTGGAATAATATTCACCTGACTCATTGAAGCCCAAACAAGTAAATTTGCCTGGATCTGGGCCTTAATCATCTTTTTAAAAAGTAACACAGAATAATCCAAACGGGTTCCCAGACTTTTACACAGGGCCCATAATTTATATTAATTTATAATTTATAAACAGTAAAAATGAAAATAAAAAGCAATCTTGCTTTAAAATTTGCAGAAAGGTCTCATGTTTAATTATATAACATATACAGTTCAGGTTTCCTTTTGTTCACCAAGAAGTGTTTTGTTGTAAAAGGCTTGTATGAATGACATACATGATGTATGAATGTATGTAGCGCCATTGTCAGCTAAAATAATTCATGAACAAGCACTACAAACAACCAATCAGATTATGTACATTATGGGGTATTACACAGTTTTGATTTTGGTGGATGTGTAAGTGGCAGTTCATTATGAGAATTGCTTGTGGTTGCATCCATGCAAAGGCACACAGGGATGAGGATTTGTTTAAAACCCTGATGCATTTTATTTCACTGAAATGGACACCACCGGGAGGGCTTGCTTCTGTATATACAGACAGTGTACCCAGCATGACTAGGGAAATAAAGGGGTTTCTTTTACACAAAGGAAAACAGGTTGTATTGTATTATGTAAAAAATAGCTAGTGGCCAGTAAATATGAAGCATTATGTCACTTGATATTTTTACATTAAATTGCATTATAAGGAATTAACTAGGCATATACTATATTATGATTTACTATGCAGCCTGTTTTGAGTTTATGCGTGCATGTGTTGATCTAGTATATGCATCTGTCTGCCTATATCTATGCATTTTCTGTTCATACAATATGTATACTTGGATGTTATCTATTTATGTGTCACAATGTTATTGCTGCAGCACATATTGGAATCTGATTGTAGATATGAGAGTTTCTCCATAGCAGGCCCATAGCATTAGCATGGTCAGATGAGATTAAGCTGACCATAGCTATGAGAGTTTCTCCATAGCAAGCCCATAGCATTAGCATGGCCAGATGAGATTAAGCTGACCATAGATATGAGCATTTCTCCATAGCAGGCCCATAGCATTAGCATGGTCAGATGAGATTAGCCCGCTCCATAACAAAGAGGCTTCACCACCTGCCAGCTGCATGGAATCATTGGCACTCATTTTGGATCCTTAAAACTCCTCTGATCTATGTAATCAAAAGTGCCAGCCAAATCCACTAATCCCTGCTCATTCCATCAAAAACACTGACCTCTGAGACGGGATCATCAGCTTCTGCATTTCAAATCACTGCTTTCCTATGCACAATCAATTTCTGTGATGGGGGGAAAGGGAAAAAAAAAAAGTGTTTTTGAGAATGTCTCAGTCTGGATACATGGATGTGGTTTCTTTTGTAAGTGAAATGTTTTCTCTATAAGATTCATTTTAGACTATTTAGTCTCTCAATAAATGTTATCAATAGAAGTTATTTAAAAAAACAAATCAAATTTTAATTGCTTTTAGACTTGCAAATTGCAGCCCTATGACTTCAGTGCATCTTTTGTAATATCTTGTGGAGCCTATTTTGGATGATCAGAAATAAGCATTGCAGTAATTATAATGAGATATCATATTCAGCAGATAATGAGACATACCTGCTTTTAAATGCATCTAAAGTTAGTTTCTGAAGTATGACTAATTCACTTAATTATTGTTTTTTAGATTTGACATTGTTCTGTCAGTTAGAGCTTGGATCACGTCAAAGAGTCTAAAAAAGTATCTGTGGCAAAATGGTGTTAAACCAAAGTTAATGAGCAAAATGAATATGCATGATCTATCCATAATGAAAACAATGCATTTTACATTAATGAGGCAAGTTAAGAAGGATATAGAGTGCAAGTTGAATCGGGACATCACAGCATTAAATAAGAGTAATCGGTAAATATACTCTCACTGAGCACTTTTTTACACCTACTTATTCATACAAATAACTTTCTTACACCTTTACAACAGTGGTATGCAGTGGTAAGAGCTTCTCTGAACACACGCTGCATCATAACTCTTCAGTGGATAGGCTACAGCAGTAGAAGTCTAAAAAGTAGGTCTAATAAATACTTAATAAAGTGGTCAGTGAGTGTATGTATAATGTCAATCTGTGAACACATACAGACAAATACATCTGCAGTTTGAGAACGGCATGGGTGCTGTAATAGTGCAGATTGAGCTTTGACACAAGACACTAAAGCAGTGCAATTGCTCAATACTGTAGGTTGCTGGGGTACAGTAAAAATACTGTAAGTGTATTGGCATGGATTAGCTGAGGTTACATTAATGCTATACTATGCTTTCTATCACTCTGAGAACCCTATCGATGATATACTATAATCACACGCATATAGATTGGTAGAAACATATGGAGATTAACCATTTATGAATATAAACCAAACATTTATTCCCTTTAATTTTTGACTTTTATTATTTTCAAATATACACTTCAAAAAGTATGTTCATGAAATTATGCTGATATCGTTGGTATATTGTGTTTTCATTTATGAGAGATTTTCTTGTGAAGTTGTATGAACATGTATTGTCGGGGTTATAGTGGGGTCAGAATGATGTCTTGGCAATGTTTTCACCATTTGAATGGTTTCCTGCATTTGTCCAGCAGTGTGTTCCTGCATAAAGCCAAAACTATTCACTTGCTCCAAATGGCTCCCCTTTGACGCATTTCTTTTGTGTCATTATACTTAAAGAAAAAAGGTCCCTATGTAGCTGTTCTTCTCACTTTGCTTGATGTGATGATGTAGCAGAGAAATGTTTTCCAGCGATTGCTTTAATACCTGTCCTCAGGTGAGCTGTAGATCATTTTTGACAGCTAAAAGGAGCATCATTACTCTGAATTCAGTTCAGAATACCCCCAGTATTTTGCTGAAACCGATTTTCAATTTGACCTGCTGTGCTTTGGAATGGGCAGAAGGCATGCGGAGAATGAAATGGGACCCAATACATCAAAAGTTTTCTGTTTTGCATTATTCTCTTGGCAGTCATTTTGACAGCTAACAGTAGATTAATACTTACAAGTGACAGCTGTTACAAACACAAATAGCAGTCTTGGACCAAAATCCAAACTTACACATTGATATATGGTCATTTATGACAAGCATATCAGCTGATACTGACCCTGTATCAACTTTCACAATTAAAGCAACTACTAATGAATATTAATGACATTCTAGTATAATTAGTGAAGTAGTTAATGACAGGATAAATGTCTGCTGTATGTGCTGGAGTACCCAGCAACTCTAACTGTGTTTTACTATTTTCAGGGAGAAGTGTAGGATTAGATATTGATGTGGTTGTCATGGTAGAGCAAGATATTCTGTAGGTTGGTAAATTAGAATGAAAAAAGACTTGATCATTACAGTGTAAGAAGACACACGCTTCTGCCTGATCGGGGGAGGAAAAAAAAAAACTGCTGCGGTTGTATACCTGATAGTCATATATTTTACCAAATAAAACATTGATGCTCCCTTTAAAACCTCTATCCTTCTTACTCCAGGTCTCATAGACAATAGCACTTCGGTGGTAATTTCCTTCACCCAAGATATATGGCATTGTAAATATTTAAAATCAAATTTGGCAAAAAGACAGAGATGGATGTGTTACCGTAGGCCGCTTGAGGAAGCTGTGGTTTCTTTCCCGATTTCCTCCTTTTCCCAAGCATGCCTTTCGTTTTCTGTCCGACAGCTAGATGGCGCTGTTGCTGTCAGGTTGGTGTGTGTGTCAGCAGTATGAAGGGGAGCAGAATGGGGGGGGGTTTGTCCAAACAGTCTTCCTGGATTTCCAGAAAGGCCTGGCAGCAGCCCACCCCTTCTGTCGGAAAGCTGCCAAAGACATCTTCCAATCAAATTCCCTGCAGGGAAATCCTTTTGTTTGTTCTTCAATGGTAAAGAAAAGAAAACGAGCAAATGCAAAGGAGACAGAAGCATACTGTTGCCTCTGGTCCTCTCCAGGGACGACATTACCCATGTTACATTGCTGCAAAGTTTGTTGACAGAGGGAGTGTGAAATTGCTGGTTAATCAGTTATTTAAGCACAGTCATTATCTACCATATTTGTGACATCCATTGATTGTTTGGGTTGTACAAACTGTTTTTTCATGTTTGTGTTTTTTCCAAGGTCAAAGAATCGTAGAATATTGTAATAACACAAATTATCTTAATTAGTTGATTAATGCAATGCTCTTTGATTTCATGCACTTAGCATGTTTTTAGCTTACAGTACGGGGGAGGAGATGCATCCTTTCACCCACTAAAACAGATTTTAAGGACATTAATTGAAAACAAAAAAAATGTTTTAAATTGACATAAAGGGTTGAACAGCAAATAGTTTGCACTATGAATGTGTGTGTATGCTTTGCATAGCCTGCAACATATCTTACTCGATTGACCCGGTTTGTTTAAGCAGAAATGTAGGTATACATTTATTTTGTCCTTTGGAATAACACTGGTACAGCGCAAGTGATACTGGATTTTTCAGGCTAGAACAGATGCTGATTTTAGAGGGAAAAGATTCACTAATTACTGATATGATGGCTGATTCTGTGAGGATTGTGCACTGATGTGACTGCAAAGGAACTCGAAAGGCTGCTTTGTTAAATACATTTTATTAAATTTGTTAATATTATTAACATTATGTCAACCAGTTTTACATAGAGCATTGCAACCTAACAGAAAGCTATGTTTTAAATGAAATGTTTGCATTTGCTGCAAGCCTCAAAAGACAAATTAAATTGATTAGCCCTAATTCTAACATCAGGCATCTCCTCAATCTTAGTTTTAATGAGAAATATCTCATATCAGCCAGTCAGCTAGCTAGCTAGCTAGTCAGGTATAACTCATTTTAAAAGCCTAATTATAGGCTAGCTAGCCTGGTGAACTCACTTTGTTGATGTTCATGACTCGCCTAATAAACTAACATAGCTAGTAATTTAGCTGAATGTTTTCTGTTCATGTACACCAAGCTAGCTGACCCCTTTTTGGCTGCCCTTGTTTTACTGTATGTGATTTCACAAATTGAATGCTTGCATTCAACTTTGGACAGACAGTGAGACTAGCTGCTCTTAGCCTGTCCACGTCTTCTAGCGACGACCTGCATGCGATAGCATAACATAAAGGTTTAACTTCTTTTTTCTTTTTTTTTTCTCCCTGTTAAGTCTCTGGGTTGAAGTTTAGAATTTTGAGGTCTAATTCAAATTTAATAAAATGTACAGTCATGAAATTAGAAAAAGCAGGCATGCTTCTGAATTATGCACATAATGAGTCATCTTGTGTCAAGATCTGTTGGAATTAAATTCAGTTATGTTTGCGCAAATTTAGGCCACCAACAGTCCACTGGAAAAATGCCTGTGAACCGCTGGTTGTTTCTGCCAGCAGGCCCGCTAACGTTGCCTCCAGTCGATCGCTTGTGACGTACTTACTGTCTGCCTTCTGCGTAGTGCTATTGGCTTGCTCATCAAGCATAATTCTCTAAATCAGCTGGCTTCCGCCTATTTAGCCGTTTACCATAAAATCAGCCGGCTACTTTGATAGCACAAAAAAGTTTAAGAGCAGTATTAATTTTTTGAGGTTTTGTAGGCCTATTTACCGTATCGCACTGGCACCACTCCCTGAACTTGGCTGTCAACTCGCATTGGTTGTTTTCCCGGAGAAGAAAACTAGTTGGCCTAAATCCCCAAACTCCAGGCTTGCTAAGCTACATTTGTTGTGAGAGGGGGTTGGGGGACAGGGAGCGTCCGGATCAGATCAGCCGGCATGAAAAACCGCGAAGATTTATCTGATGTGCTTAGTCTATAATGACATTGTATGCCAAAAATCTATATTCTGAAATGCATTTACTGTAGTTTTAGGGTCTAGGAGCACCCATTTGTCAGTATTTTGTATATTTTTTTGTATCTCCTCTACATCAGCCACTTGTTGTCCCTGCTTACTGATACAGATATGGTCCAAAAATCTAAATATTGGCCCAATATACAATATTGGCCATCCAGTATATTGGTAGGGTACCAGTACAAACAATGGCCTTTTCCCCCCCCCCATTTCATTTTTTTATAATATGAGGCAGAATGTCATATATGCTTCTTTTATTTCCCAGTGAAAGGCTTACACTGGCTGGTCTCTTGTGTTATTGTGCTATTAGTGTGACATTTAATTTTTAATACACGTGTGACATCTGATGTATTACCTAATTAAGAAAGAGGGAATTGTGTGACTCGCACAATCAGTTCTGGATTGCTGTATCTCCGGAGTGGAGAGGGACAGGTAAATGTAAATGAGCAAAGCTGAACTTTGGAAATTGAAATGTTAAGTGTGTGAAATTTCCGGGGCGGCGGATGGTGACAGTTTTGGAATATTAAGTTATGACTGCCTGCGCCGATGGGTGCGATATGTTGTTCTGCGGCTGCACCGTTGATGTATGGCCATTAAGGTGCCTAACCATTCATCACCAGATAATAACAAATGTTGTATTTCTGAGCTTGTCATCTGCTCAGTGATGACTAATAGTGGGACTGTGAGTGCTGATAATGGACTTTAGTAAATGGTCTGTTTGAAAACCGGAGACACCTCGCACTGTACCTGCCTGGTCTTTATTCTGGCTTATGCAAACCATTAAGTAAGGTTTATGAAACTGTCCACCTCCAGATTATGCTGAAGGATCCATCTCGCTTCCAGTTATAAATCAATTCATCGCCGTCTCTTTGCATTGTGTTCGTGGCCTTTCGTTTAATTAGAATGACCGGCGTGTTTTGGTTTGAAGAATTTACTCTCCTTTCTACTCCAAGAGTAAATATTTCATGTGTACTGAAGATTGTTATCCTTCTTACTACTCAAGTAAAATGGTATTGATGCAGTCCCAGGGACTGGTCCTAACTGAAGTTATATAATGTGTTATTGTATTTGTTAGAACGGCTGCAAATCAATTGCCATATATTCAGACTTCCTTTAAAAAAACCAATAGAATGTTTTATCACAAGGGGCTGCTTGTGGGTGAATGCGTGTGCCAGACTGATATATAGCTGAAACGTCATTCAATTGAAAGACATTTTGGGAATGAGTGAAATGATTGGAAGTGAGATGGGCCATGTTGTGATATCTGTGCAGATGAATGGGGATTTGAGGTGCCTGACCTCTAGGTGGTGCTATGCCAATGTTCATTCCAACGGCCGTTACATATAAAAATGTAATGACTCCATTATGGAGGCGATGTTTGGTAAACAACTGCAGAGCCAACAGGAAGGCGTGCGTTCACGTTTCCAAAATGGCTGCTCTTAAGAACAAGGCTTTGGTTCGCGCCGTATAATTGAGCTCAGGCCTGGGAAACATACTGGAGACATTAAAAATGTACAACATGGTAATCAGATTGCATAAGGCCGTGTGATTAAACCTGCGCCAAACACTTCTTTAAATCAGCTGTTGTCTAGCCTTAAAACCTCAGAGTGATATAGCCTACTATAAAAGAGCCAACTTTTCATTTTCTGTCCCCTTTTGCTCCGAGACGGATGACTAAAGGAAATTCTGTGTACATATCCATAGCATTGTGCAGGATTAAAGAACCAAATGCAATTTAAATGAATAAGGTTGCTCTTAAATTAAAATATACCATCATAGATTTCGTTTGAAACGCTGTCCAATCGCTGTCCAATTGCCAGGTTGACCCTCTACCTTGGCGTTTCGGTGCGCAATCATCGGTGTGCAATCATCAGGTCGAATGTTCACAAACGTGTCATTTAGATTCCTATATACTGACCGTTGTTTCTTTTTCTGATGGGCATGGTAAATTTAAGCAAATATTTTAAAATATAAAATAAATGCCTCAAATGAAAAATGGAAATGCAGAACATTGGAAGCATTTTTTTTTGCCATTACTTAAAAAAAATTCACATGATGTGGACTTTGTAGTGAGTGAACTATGGATGAGTATAAAAAAGGAAAAGTATCAGGACCTCATATAAAGTATCTTTGCATAGTTTAAATATGCAGTGTGTTACTGTTGTTTCATTGGTAAATAATTTTAAAAAAAATGTATAGAAATATTTTTGTATCTATTAAGGCAATGTAAGTGCATGCTGAAGGCAGTGTGGTGGAATCCTGTGTGCTTGTGTGAAAATAACTATAATTATAACTAACTGTAACATTTTGTGTGGGTAAGGACTTACAGTAAATTCCCTGGGTTGGCTTCTGTTTCTGTTGCTGCCTCTTTATTTCTCTCCTGGCGCGTTCTGGTCTGTCAGGCTTTTGTGGAAAGAATAACGGTCCTAATGATGGAAAAAAACATGCCTCCTAGCTGAAGTAACACAATGCGTCCTCACTAAATACTCTGATGTTTAATATCTTCAGGAAGCCTCCTAAGGCCTTGCGTGCATGCGGTAAGATATAAAAATATACTTCCAAACCACAATGTCACAAAGCGTAAGCCGCGCTGCTGGTCTAACAGGAAATGAGCATCAGATTTCTCTATTGCACACGCTCGGGCAGTGTTGTTTGTTGTCTCGTTTCCTGTTGCAGTAAACAACATATAAATGACAGCGCTCACTGCCTTATTCCTTCTGCCTTGTCTGACACCAGGACAGACTTGAGCAGAGGTGTCTCTCAGCCATATCCATTATTCTTCCCCTGATAAAATCTCACTACCTGCAAAGGTCAGCAGATTCCCTCAGATTGACTTGTCACTGGGACAAGAGCACTTTATTCCTGCTGTCTGGCTGCAGTTTGTGACATTCAAGGAAATGGAAGCCAGACGTGTTTCCGTTGACCATAAGTTGACCTTCACGATCGTGCAGCCAGTGTGTCCGCAGTAAACTATGCATCTGCTCACGGCAGCAGCAAACATACACTATGGTATAAAAACATATGGGTGACATAAGCTTAAAATAAAATATCATACACAGAGCATTAAAAAGCGAGTTTACATAATCCTACCCTAAGGGCTCTTGTTTTAAAAAATCGTATTTCAGTATTCGGACCTCTCCTGGATCTTGTTAGGCCTCTTCCTACGTTATCATTGGCTTAGCTGAATAATCTTAATGGATACCGTATGACCAGTAACATTTTTCAAACGGGTACATTATATTGTCTGTTACAGCCAACACCACGATAATATATAACTAAGCATTGGTTGTTATTTTTGTTTTGTTTTTTCGTCTAATGGCGTTTTATAGTGTTTTAAGAAATTGAATAGAAGTCTAGTACACTAAAATGCCTCTTCTGTAAATAGGCAGAACTATTTTAGGTAGTTATTATGTCTAGCTTGTATGGTACACTTATTTAACCTATACTTTGTCCAAACATGACTTCCTCTGTGAGCATAATTACAAGTCAACTTATCTGATCTCAAAGCATCTTTGAAGCATGGATACAGTGTTGGAGTCATTGTCCTGTATATTATTCCTTTGGTATTGGTTGTTTTCTTGTTTTGCACGAACATGGCACTTTTGTATGGCAGCGTTCTTGCAGCCCTGGGAGCTGGGGGGAGGCTTTTAAAGAGAGCTGAGCCTCCAACTGCTCCTGTACATCTTTCCTCTTATCTTAATAAGTAATGAGGCTGCCATGGGCTGACAATGAAATATTTTGAAAATAGTTTTAATGTATGACTTTGAAAGGAGCAGCCAGGCATTGATATATTGCACAAACAGGCGTGACAGAAAACTAGTGAAATATTAATGGGCTGTTTCCCGAGCGTTAATGTGGAATTTACCTGATTGCTGAAAAACCGAGAGTCGAGAGAGATAGCTGCTACTGAGGGTCGGGTGCTGATGCTAGCGCTAGCGGTTGTGTGTGTGTGTGTGTGTTTGTGGTAGTGTGGTAGGCATTCTGATGTGACACTATAAACAACTTCAAAATAATGTATTAAATTTATGTTAAATGTATTTTCCTTCAAATTTGTAAATATATTAATTTATTTTCTTTTTATGCAGCACCATTCAACATTACAGGAGGGGGCTTTGTGGAATGTGTGTAAGCAAACTGTATTATATATTTGGTGATCAGAGTTGAATAATGGTCCATTTCAGCCACATTCTGATGGGCTCACATTGGAGCAGCAGTGAGCTGGCTTGCCTCTCATCCTGTAGTTTGAGAAAATGGTCTGTAATGGAGTCTTTTTTTTAGGAAGAACAATCGAATTTGAGATGGATGGAGTGGGAGCCCCCAGTGAGTGCAGCTGCAGGAGTGCTTCTGCAGTTTTTTGAGTTTGTTTACGGTCTGGTCTGAAGTTGGGAAACATTCAAGGTAATGAACATTAAACACTGAGAGCAATTAAGCTGTCAAATGACAGCAGTTCTTTTCCAGTTCTGAATTGCAGGTGTAAAATACAGGATTTATAGATATTATAGAAATGATAGAGATATTAAAGATCTTTTCAATGCATACCATGTATTTGTCAGCACAGAATACTCTTTGTATGCAATCCTTTTTACTTTCGTAAAAAATAAAAAAATAAAAAATAAAAATTTCCTGGGTAATTTGTGATTGACATTTGTGATCGGACTAAGGACGCAGTCATATTTGCATACCAGTGTGCAGTGTTCACTGAAGCCACAAGGGGGAAGCAGAGTATTGTAATGTCCCATTTGTCATCACATCTCCAGGATTTTCAAAGAAGGAAAGGTCCCTTTTTTGAATCTATATCAACACTGACCAAAGACTTACATGTAAATTAATCCTACATAATTTTTTAGTTGTTATTGAATTTTGAAAGTAATGTGTGAACTTCTGACAGCTACTGGATCCATCTGGATTGGATAGTCGGGAAATGATAAAAGCATTGGTGATTCAGTAATAGGTTCTAACTGTTGTCTGTGCAAAATACATTGCTCCACAGACAAGATTGCTTCACTTGAGGAAGCATATACTGAATTATATTATTATGTAAAAATATAAGACATGAACAGTTCGGTCACAAAACCATACTCCATGCTGAACATCATATCCTAAATGTCTAAAAAAGCCTTATCGGTTTCCTATTTAATTACAGTATTTATTTTAGTTACTGTAATTATTGCAGTATTACTGTATGGTACTGTAGCCTACTGACAGATGTGCTTAACCTGGGCCTAAATGTTTATCTTTGCAGATGATATTTGAGCACAACAGTGGCAGCCCTGAACATGTGAAAATGGCATTCAGCAGTGGAAAGGTCAATAGTTACCAAAACTTTCTGAGCAAGAAAAAAATCACAATCATAAATGACTTCCAGATTCTCTGCACTAACAGTTGTGAGCGTTTCGGTCGAATTAAACTTGAGACTTTGAACTGTAAGTTTTTTGCGGTGTTCTTCAAAATCAGAAACATTTTCAGCAGTGTTATTCTTTTATTCCCAGACACCTGGGAGAAGGTGATGAATATATTTTTGATCATCAGTTACGGCACGGTATTAATGAGACGCCTGATCCGTCTGCCTGGTGGCCATTTGATTGTGCTTCCCTCTGCTCCTCTTCAAAGGACTTCTGCAGCCCGGGTCCCGTCGGACCCCTGCGGCTGGGAATCTGGGAATTTTGAAAAAAATTGCGCTTATTTATTTATTTATTTATTTATTTATTTATTTTAATTGAGGATATCAGACGATGTGTCTTTGAAAATATAACCTTGAAATTAATAAAAATATGTTATACATATTATTCATTTATACGTATAAAATGCATCTTCTCTGCTCATTTCTTTAACTATAGATGAAATCATTTGTCTTGGACATTTAGCTTGCACATGTATTAATGGATACATTTTTTGTTGGATTCAAAAAATGCAGTCAATGGCATGTCTGCAATTGCGACAATGCACCACATCAGATAGAAATGAGAAGCTGAGCAAGACTGTCATTCTCCAAAAATGAATGTAGGGTTTTTGCTTAAACGTGAACATTTTCTGCAGATGAATTGGCCATATTATCTCCTGTGGTTGTGCTGTCTTGCTGGTGTAGCTGCCAGTTTACCTGCCAGTATAATGTAAGTGTGCCTTTGTGCCTCTTTCTACTCGAGTGCAAATTTAAAAACTGAAAAAATATTGGGTGTCATGATGAAGACATGCTTTGAAATATTCATCTGGGAAAATGAGGCAGCTCTGTTATCAAGGTGATGAGGCAATGTCCTTTCTCCTGGTATCACAGTAGTGTGAAATTTCATGACACACCCTTGCAATATCGACTGTGCAAATGTAATTCTTTTGAAATATTATTCATTTCTCGTCTTTTCCTTGATAAACACTAGTCACCGGTCCTTTTCTGATCCCAAGTAGTAGTTTGTGCTGTATACGGTAAATGCCTTGGTTTGTATTCTCTGCCTAAATGAATGTTGCAGTTTAAATCAGTAGGGTATTGACAGGATTTTATTTAAGTGCCCTGGGTAACGCACAGTGCTTACTGGTAGCAGTCTGCCTGGCATAGTGGAAGCACCTGACATAATGAGTAAATATCATGAACAGGGTGCTGCAGAGAGATGGTGGGGTGGGTGTAGGGGAAAGCTAGGCAGTGAGCATAGCAATGTCAGCGTTACAGGGTTCAGAGGGACCTCACACACACACACACACAGACACACACAGACAGACACACACTCACACACATACAGTATATAGTATACACCCACACGTGTGCACACACATATACAGTATATAGTGTACACCCACATGTGCACACACACATGCAAACATGGGCAAAGAAAGGCCCGTGTAGGCACAGATATGTACGCATGCACATACACAAACGCACATGCACACGCACCCGCACACTCGCTCATATGCTCAGTGTGGGCTGTGTAAATGCACCCTGGAGACTGATTGGTAAACAAGCAGCAGTCTGTGGGATGCATTACTTCATTAAAGGAAATGTTAATGTCCATTTTACCCCGTATCAGCACAGCTGAATGCCACTACAACACTTCTGAAAGTACACACACTATATTCAGCCATTCTGCTGTTCAGAGGAAACAAGATATTGTGCAGTCCCCATGATGCGTTTCATGAATCAGACATATATAGGATTCTGATACGTGGTAGTGTGTTTGAGGCAAACGGTCATTTTCATGATAGATTTGCAGAATTATTGATTTGAGGGTAACACATCCGGTATATTTAGCATAATATTTAATGCATTTAATTCTTAGGTTTCAAGTAACTTGGCTAGCTAGCAAGATGTAATGTAGTGATCTGGCATTATTTGTAAAGATAAACAGAGTTCAAACCTTGCTAGATAAGTTCACTAATGTTCATGGAATAGTTTAAACTACAAAATGGATTGGAAACGAAACCACGTTCGATAATATTGCCAAACTCCTTTGTAGCCGTTTGTTAAACTGTATATTGCAGTTTCGTTTCCAATCCCTTTTGTAATGTGCCCAGTTCTTTAAATTTTTAATGCACGCTTATCATTTGTGTTCCAAACCTTATCAGCGGTTGAGATGCACTGTGTGTGTAGAAACCACTGACTTCTCTTAGTGAATAAATGTAGATGCCTTACCGAAGAGCTTTATTTATTTATGTGGGAATGTAAATTAATAAGCTGGTCGGCCACCCTATTTTTCCTCTTCCAATATCCTGAGTTAGGGGTCATATGTCCACTTTCCATACATACCGCTGCACTGTAAAATTAAAAGCAAATATTAATAATCGCCACCCTTGCGTGGAATGCTAAATATTGGAAAGGAGAACATGGGGTGCCTGTTACACATTCCAAAAATCTGTGTTCTGGATTTCTGTTATTCTATGAAGTTTCTTGTCACATTGGTTGTTTTAGTTTGAGACATTTTAAGTAATTTAGATATCACTGCCTTACGCAGTGCGGTACAGTGAATCATGATTGGCAAAATGAGCTGACAATCAACAAACTTTAATCCATTTGTATGTTCTGCTACAGTGTATATGTGCATATGCATGACTTTTTACTACTAAGTACAGTACTCATGACTTTTTAACGCTACTTACTGACAAAGTAGTCAGGCTATCAAGCCAATTTACAGAGGATGATGACACATTAAGGGTCTGTTCATGTTAATATTAATGTATTATATGAAAAAAAGGTTTCACCGTCAGCCGTGCTAACCTGTTAAATAAAAAATTAAGGCATTGTTTATGGTTTAATTTGTGAGTAGGTCCTCCTCCAAATTATGAATCGGGGACAATGCTACTACATATCTTCTTTTAATGTAATGTTTGTGGCTTTATTACCATAACCACATGTTGCTAATGCTTTGTTAATGCATCCAAAGATTATCTGTTCATTTGTTCAACTATGGGATTAGTTTTTGTTAGTTAATGGAATGTCATGGAAAAGGCCCAAAGAGGATGCAGATGTGCTTTAAGGATATATTTATGACTAACCAGAAAAAACAAAACAACATGCTGCGTGAAAGTGGTTGGAATGTGTTTTTTTTTTTTGTCAAATCTTTCTCCAGTTTACAAGTAGTGAATAATTGTTTTGTTTTTTAAATTTGGATTACAATTTTAAAATGTGCCAAATGTACATTATTTTATCGGTTTTGCAGTTGGAATTATAACTCATGACATGATTGTTTATCTGGATGAATGTTTTACACTGGGTGTCTTAATGGAAACTGAACTGTAAGGAAATATTTTTTTCTTGTGCTAATATTACCAAGATGCGACCGAGTACTGACACACAGTATCTTTTTTTTCTGTGTGGTCCATTTTTAAATAGAGCTACACACCAGTAAATTATGCTGCGCAGACAGAACCCCGTACCTATGCTTTGCTCATAGCATTAATCTTACTCTGAAAACTTGGTTAACATTGAAGTTCCTTTATGAGAACCTTAAAACAGGATTTGAGTTGTTTCGGGCAGATGGATTACCTGCTCCTCGGTGCTCCCGCATTAAGGAACCAATAACGGTGTCGTGTGCGGCCACATAAGTGCTGTGGTAAATATGGAGGAAGCAGGCCTGGATGGCATTAATAGAGTTAACCCAGAGGTCTGGCAGAATGGAGCGAAGAGAGGACCATATTAACCAATCTGTCTGTGTCCAGACCAGCTGTATTAACCCTGTGAAGATGTCTATTACATTAGGCTACATTGATCACCGTGCCTTGACCACTAACCACTTTCACCCATGACCTCTATGTTTTTTTAATTTAACATTTTTTTAAGTTTTTTTTGTGTGTGCAATGTAGAATGAAGTACTACATCAAAAACTCTGCTCTCAGTATGTATGAAAACCTTATCACGGTTTTTTAGAGAATGATAAATTTGATTCTACTTGGACTATAGAAATAAAGGAAGACACTTGATACCGAATTGGTCTTAGTATGGCTTTGACAGGCTGTATTCAATATCCATTTCTTCTCATTTCCTCTTACTGATGCATGATTTGCTGAACTCCAATGATTTAGTGGATCTCAACCCGTTCAGCAGCTGCAAAGTCAAGTACTGGTGGTGTCACTTTTTGTGCGGCCCATGTCTCTCTCACTGATTCACTGATTCACTCACTCGCTCACTCATTCGCTCACTCACTCACTCACTCATCTGAATGTATTAAATGCAGAAGAAATGTGTTAATACTGAACTCTAAATATAACTGAGAGAAGAGGGGTTGGGTGAAATGGAACCAGGATTGGAGCTTAAAGTGGTATGGGCTATGAACTATTTCCGATTTCTTGCCTTGATTTTTAATTTTTACCCTCCAGATTAAAAAGCATATTGGTGTTTATGCACAGCACACTATAATGACCTATCATACTGCGGGCAGAGTTGTTTGCAGAAGCACATAAATAAAGAGCAACTGGACCATCTGCTTTGATTCCTGGCGTCTCCCTGGAGAACCCGTGGCCATGCCCCCCCCCTCCCCCCCATCTGCCCTTACATTATCAATTACAGTCCAGCCATGCTACCCCCTGCCACTGGCAGTGCCACCCCCGTTAAAACGGGAGGAAAATGCATCTGTTTCCAGCCAGCTGTTTATTTACTGCACTCCGTGTTGCTTTACTGAATCCTCTTTATTTGAGTGATGCTGCAGTCTTGCCTACTTACAGAGTCAGAGTTTGATCAGAGGTTTTAAAAACAAGGTGTGCCCCTGCAAATGCACCACCTTCACAACTGGAACAACTCTTGACATTATTGAGTAAAAGCCCCTTAGCTCAACCAGGAAATGATAGAGGAGTGTGTAGTGATTAAAGGTTTGCTGATTTAATTTATTCCAATATTAACTCAAATCTTATTTTTAGCATAACAATTCATATGTTCATATGAACTTCCCCCCACATGTCCGATAAAATAGTTTCTCATAACCTTGTGAATTGAGAGTATGAATGGTAAGGTACCATGTCTTCTGCATGGGCACTGCAAAAACAGACCTTAAGTATGTCATATACGGGCATATACCTGGTTCTAAGTATGTTTTCTAGAATTTCAATGAAGAGAAGGGGCTTTGACATCAGACTGAATGAATCTTTGCTCCCCTGCTTCCAAGAAAGTAGTAACTGTTCTCACAGTGACATTAATGTGTGGGAAGCTGGTTGCTTCAAGTAAAGGCCTCATTAATATGGAGACAGGTACTCTTTTACGAGTTCATAAGCAGTTCACAGACAGCCTGGAAGTAGAACACTTTACAAGACACTGTTCAAAGATCTTCCACATCTGAGGAAAGCCACTGAAGCCAATAATCCCACTTTCAGGATACCAGCCCGTCCTCCGAGATCAATCCCGGATCGAAACATCAAATAGAACCAGCATTTTCTCTCTTTCCCCCTACGAAAAAAATCACTTACTAGATGGTATTAGACATGCCAGCAAAACCGTCATTACCACTGGGACCGGGAGAGGGAGGGGTGGAGAGACCCTTGTCAAATTCCAAAATATTTCTCCATGATTAAAGCTCATAGTTAAGAGTGCACCGTTATTAATAAGAGTGCATTCCAGACCCAGCGCTGCTCCATAGCTCTGGGGGAAGAACCGAGAGGCTTTTATGTTTATCTGTGTACCAGAACAAAGCCAGGATTAAATCTCACGCTTTCATCCGGTGAGCAGGAGCATTTTGGAGCATCTCTCAGGAGGCTAAGCTGCCCGAACAGAAATATCTCACAGCCGTCACAATACTGTCACACCCTGGAGCCTGCTTGGCCTGATGATGATGATAATGATGATGATAATGATGATGATGACTGGGTGTGTGATTGTTGTAGTAGGTAGTAGCACAGTGTAAACAATAGTTTACATGTATACTTCAGAGTTACACATTCTGTGAAATATATTATTGCATGAAAACTGCCTCTGTTTCCCACAATACATTGAGTTGGCAGCTGACCCAAGCCCTAATACAGTACTAATGGCTATGCCACTAGTCCAGACTGCCCTGAAATGATTTGCGGCATCTGTCCATTTGAGACTATCAACTCGGAAAGGAAATACCAAAACAAATTACTAAAACAACGATAAAAAAACACTGTTTAATAGGTACAGCCGCAGCACCCAATGTTATGTTGGCATTTTCTCTGTAATATGTGCCTTCAGTCATTCTCAATGGTAGAAGCTGTATTTTGATATCTTGAAGTCCAGACTTGGACAGCGAAACCTGCTGTGGAGTCAACCAAAGTAAAATCACAAATTTGTTGAAGACAATGTCTCATTTCTCTTGGAGGTTTATAAAGTAGATTACCTTTTGTAATTAGTATTTTTTTTCTTCCAAAAGTCAATAAGCATCCAATGCAAATGTGGTTCATTTGTATGTGAATTGATGTCCTGTCCCCATTAACTTATGTTTCTAATGCATTCTGGTACATTAGTAAATAGACCCGCCTGATTAATCATTAGTTCATTGGAATCATTTGCTTCCACATGCTTAATCGAATCACTGACATTGGTAATAAGGGCAAACCTCACCTGCCTCCTCAGCCCTTCACAAACAAGTAAGAGTGATTTGGCCGCTTGTAGTGCTCCTCCTCAACATCCCGTCCACATCTGAAGTCAGGCTGGGGCTTTTCGCATTCATCTTCACTTTTAACTTGATTCGATTTATTGTTTATGTCTTGTGTTATTTTTATTTTTTGGTGGGGTTTTCTTGTACTTCATACAATTCCACTTACAGTATATATGTGTTCCTCTCCTCTGTCTGTGGTAATAAAGTGCTCTTTTTTGATGAGAAATAGGCTCCTAATGCATTTTATTTGGGTCCTAATAATGAGGTATGCATGATCACATTGGTGTCATTGGTGTTGGCTAATAATGACTAAAAACAGACTTATTGGAACCAAACGATAAAAAAAGGATTATGGCCGATATGATGGGCCTGTATTGCGATGCGTGAGAGAGGAGATGCATTGATATGTTACTGATGCTTTAAAAAGAAATGTCATGCTAAAAAACTGGCCCCTTGTTTCGTACAAATTATTATTTATCTTAAATCTGTGCTCATGTACTTCATCCATGGCCATGCAGCACTTGGTTTCAGTGTGCTAGGATGTGAAATAGGGAGGCGGTGTGTTGACCAAACATAGTCCATACAGCTTTCATAGAAGACATTTTCTCCTTTCTGTGTTGGCTGCCATCATAGCTATTCATTTTTGTGAAAGGTCTAATTCTTTTTGTACATTTAGTGCTGTAAAGTCTCTAAGACAGGGTTTTAGTACCATCAAGCTAAAGGGACATGACTGGGAATACCAAACTACACCCACACATGCAGGCAAAGTAGGCAGTTGGTCAGACACTGATCCAGACACCCCCAACCCCAGATTGAACTGACGGATGGTCCTCTACACAGGTTACTGCTCCCCCTGCTGTCTCCGTCACTCTCAGTAACACTGCAGAACTGACACACACAGGCAAACACACACACACACACACGCGTAAACACACACACGCACACACACAGGCCTCGTATTGTTTGTGTACCCAGAAGCCGCATCTTAAGATTTAGCACATTTAAGGCATGTTAGTGCATCTGTTTTCTCGATGAGGTCAGGCACCAGACCCAGCCCGGAACATTCTAGCTATTGACGTTTGCTGGGAGAGGCTGGGAACACCTCAGCCTATTTGATGCTCATGGACTCGCCACTGTATGTCTGATCCGGGCATTGAATGAAACTAATGCTGCTGATCAATGTGGAAGGCACTGCGTAAACTCAAGCTTATGTCCTCAGTAAAGAACATTTGCGACCAGGATTAACAAGACAGCTCACTTGACAGTCTGGGAGGGAGCTTGGTTTTATCAGCCGCATCCATTATACTGTAAGTCACGAGCGGGGAATTGAAACAACAGCTGCCATTGTGAAGTTTTCCTGCATGATAATCCAGCCTCTCTGCACTGTGTGCTCCCTTTGTTATAAAATAAACACACCGGCCTTTGAGCCATCCTTCATCCGTCCATCCATTCCGTTAATGAGCATTTTTGGTGAACATAGTTCAAAACCGAGCAAGAAAAATCACCATGAGAGCCAGTCAAAAAGCACAATTAATAACTGGTAAGTAATGATGTCATAGCTAAGTGAACGTCTTTGTATTTACACATCCGCACCGCTGTCAGCTGACCACTCCTAGATGAGAAATGGCAGCCGAGTCTTCTGACACTAATGCATCAGTAAAATATTTCAAAAGGAGTACACATATTCTTTTAGTGATGGGACATGCAAATTCTCTGCAGGCAGGTGCAAAGGCTTTTCCACTCTTAGTGAATACTGCTTTTGCAGGGCTCCTTTAGCTAAATCCTAAGAAATTAATGAGACAAATTAATGATATTAGACCTTAATTCAATGCATGCATAATTCATAATAATTGATTGCTCTGCTTTAAAAGAATACCTTTTGTGAGAAAAATGATCCCATTAGAACAAGTTTAATCCAAATCAAAGCTGACAAAGCACCGTGCTCTCAGGTTTTATCTCGCTCTGTTAATTGTCATAAGGATTTTCAAATTGATTATTCTTACATTAGGTTCTGACAGATCGTTCATCAGTTCCATCTGCTAAAGGAAATGTGTCTAATGCATTTTTTGTTGCGTTAGAATAACTTTGTTGATTCATTTTTTACACTGCAGTTGCTGAAGGGAGTTTTTCCAAGTAATCTGTTTTCCAGAATAATTTTTCTTGTGAGCGTTAAATAAATGAATACATTTCCAGATGACACACTGCTTTCTCTTGGATCCACTTCTCAGCTAATAATAGTTATAACACTATTAATATTGTCAATTCTTTATTCTCATTTGGCTGTAGCACGTACTGCTACTGCTAGATACTGAATATTATTTTTTTCCACAACCAATTTCTTTTTCGGCAGCAAATCTAACAGTAACTTAGCTATCTTATTTATTTGTGATCGTAACAGGAAGTCCAATCAGATCAGCTAAGCAGATGATTGTCACGGTAGCATGACCCGAATATCAGTTTACATGAAGGAACAATGAGTGGATGCTCATAACTTCCTCTTAGAATTGAGTAATCATGAAGGAATTCAGTGCCATATTTATTTTGTGTAAACAAATCAGTAGAAAAGTCTCCATAGCAGAGGTACTTTATCTTTTTATGCATTTTCAGAGCTGTAGGTACTGCAGAGGATGTTATGAAAAAGCTAATACAGTATTATTAGTCGGTAAAATCAAGCATGGTGCGATAATGGCAATGAGCAGTACTGATGGACGATCACAGTATTTTCCTAGAGCACTATATACTCACAGCATACCTGGCTAGTGGGCCAACACTAAATATTTAGGTTCTACCATTATCATGGCTAGCCATGAGTTGTTCACACACACATACTGTATGCCATAACTTATAACATTGCAAACTTGTAGGGTTGTCAGGCTAGACACATCCAGCTAAAACACTTATCAGTACGCTTGACATATTAAAGATAATTTAAGCATTTGTATTTTGGGAATGCATCTAAATAAAATTGCCTAAAGTAATTGGAGTTGCATTTTGTGAAAGTAAGGAATCAGACTTCACTATACTGTAGATATCTGTGAACAAGAAATTATGAATAAACTTTTCTGCAGCAGGGGGGCGGACTTAACACATTTATATGAATGTCCTCGATCCAGGGGCCAATCTCTCATACCTCACTTATAATTTGCTTCAATTGATTTTAGAATGCACCCAAATCAAAACTATTGTTGCATACTTCCCAAGAATATACAGAGAGGTCTGTAAGAGTTTAGCATCATTGTGAAGATAGAAAGCCCTTGTGCATGATTGGGATCATTGCCTTGCTGTGGGATGAAGCACCATCCAATGAGTTTGGAGGCATTTGGTTGAAATTAAGCAGATAAAATACTGCACTGCACTCTTCAGAATTAATTCTGCTACAGTCAGCAGGGGCATTGTCACTGAAGACAAGTGAACAAGTGCCTGTGACAGCCATATATGCCAAAACTACTCACCACCATGTTTCACAGATGAAGTGCGTTGGATCATGGGCCTTTTCTTTTGGCCTACACGCTTTCCTCTTGCCGTCACTCTGTTGCAATCAACCTTGGTCTTCTCTGTCCGCAAGATCTTTTTCCAGAACTCTGCAGGCTCATTTTCGTACTTCTTAGCAAACTGTAACCTGCCATTCCTTTGCATTTCTGCTGCGGTCAGTAGTCTCTGGCACATCCATGTCTGCTGAAGAGTGTTTCTGATCTGTTAGACAGGTGGGGGCTTTTCTTCATTATGGTGAGTATTCTTTGGTCATCACCTGTATGGTATGTCCATGCGTATAAACTTAAAAGTAGCGAGTACCTTTTCACATGAACAGATTCCTCTTGTAAACATGAATAGGAATACAAAAATAAAAGAAATGGTGGGTGATGTTGATGTGCATTTAGAGAATCATTGTTGAGCGTGCATTTCTCTTTTCCATGGTAGCACACTCAAACATAGCTGGAACTGGCTGTACTGTATTTGTGTTTATTCCCGTGTGTTCACATTCATGAGCAGCATGGGAGGCCTTCTTCTGTCCTAATAAAAAGTATTATGACAGGCTTTCTTCGTTTCCCAGTATGTGGATACTTTGGATTCCTCTTAGGGAGCTGATTTCAATATAATTTCGACAACCTGTCCACAAATAAATCTCTCACTTCAATGTGGAGGATTGGTCAATCAGTGGATTGAGTCATTTGTAACATGAGGTAATCCTTTAATGTTTAGCCACTGATTGTATACCCAGCTATACATTTTCCCTCATGCTGGCAATCATTAATACAACCCCAGAGCTTGATTGCATTCTTAAATCAATAGCTGTTAAAAAGGAGGAATCTTTGTGTAATGACAAACTGATGAGTGCGGCTGACTTTTCTGTTCCCCACCATTTTATTACGTGCAGTTCTAGATTATTCCAAGAAATGATTCACTTCCATGCTTGTAAAACAAATCAAATAAAAAAATCTGTAGTCAAAATCAGTCAGTTTTAATACAGGCTATATTTTTGAATTTGCTTCTCCAGACACCCAGATACATTTGTGCTGTAAATATTGGTTTTAACTTCAACTCTCATCAGTTGTTGTACCTAAAAACATCTTGTTGTGAGAAATTATTTAGTATTTCCATAAACGATGGAATGTTCCTGTTACCAAATGGATTTTACTGCGAGCAAAAATATGCCTACAGTCTATTGTTTGCTTCCTTTCAAATGGTTTGGTCGTGTTTTATTTTTTAACAAGATTGGGTGACTTTTAATTTAAAAAATATAATTAACTGAAATACTCATCGTTTTGCAAATATAGTGATGATTTTCCGGCACCATGATATTTATGATGAGCTTGCCTGAAATTAAGAAGTGGATGGGAAATTTGGACGCCCCCATTCGACATGTCGAGCAAGTCACAGCTCACTGCAGCAGTAACACAGTGGACATGTCTACGTGGTGTGGAACGACTTTCACTTCATATGCTTGGATAGAAGCATGATGGGTTATAATGGTTCAAATTAATATTGAATCTATGTGCACATTTGTACTGTGTGTACTGTTAATTTTGTAGTAACGTATGCACTGCCCTTTTTATCCCTATTCACTAAAATATAGTGCATGTCAAGTGCATCTAACTGTAAATAAGGTACCTCAAGCTTATCAAATTCATGAACTATAATATTTTAGATTATTCTTCACAAATATAATCAAGGAGCATTTATGGACAGCCATTGATTGACTAAGATTTTGACAAGTTAGAATTAAATGCACTTCTAGTTCCTGGCCTGTTGATTGATCAAAGAAACCTGGTGGCTGAAACCTGTTTTCTGGACTTCCTCATTTGTCCTAAGTCAGATAGTTTCCAAAATCAATACTAGGCTTGTTCACTAGAATGGCTGCCATGGGTGTTTAAAATGTAAAAATAAACACGTTCTCTCGCCGTGATGGTCAGTAATTCTTCCTGTTTGTATTGTAATACAGAATAAAGTGTTCTTGATGTGGTTACAGGGCGTAACAGATCCAATCTATTTTAAGAGCTCAGAGGTGTGTCGGAAATGGTCTGAATAGTAGCGGCACAGTGAGGTTAGACATTAGAGTCTCCTTTGTAAATCTCAGCTTTCAGGAAGTATGAGAGAATGAAGATGTTTATATTGAGACGCAGTGGGGGAAAGGCACTTACATCTATTGGGCATTTGTAACGGGAGCTGTGTAACAGGCAGTCGGTTGCATATCACTCTTCTTGTGTATCTGAAGTTCCTTTAACCCAATATGACGTGGCTCCACCCAAATCTCAAGGGGCTTTGGCTTTGTTTGAGAAAGTTGAGAATTTTGTTGGGTTTTAATAGGGACTCAAAACAGTAGTATATCAGTCGTTTTTACTGGTTGGAAAAGTATGAAGTTGAGAGTGCCGTATGGCACTTTTGGGATTTTACGGTAGTTGCACTTGAGTGCCATATGGCACCCTTAGGACGGAAAGGGTTAAACTCATTTTTGATGCTTATCTAACCAAGTACAACAGACAGAGTTAAAATGGAGCACGCTGGTGTAATGGTGGTGTTCTCCACTGTGGTTATTCTAAAATCCATGTACAGCACGTTTGTACAGTATGGCTGCAAGAGCAAATGGACAGTAGCAGGTTTTATGGTTCTTAGTGGTGTCCATTCCCTCACATTTCCCCACCTAATAGGTGGAAGATTTGTTCCTGGATTGCTTGTATCTTGTGTGTCTGTACAATTCAGAAATGCCCCCCCCTCCCCCCAATGATGAAGTTGCTGTAATGGACCCTGAGTCTCTGAAGTCCTCCATTATTTTGACACGTGATAATTGGATTTGCAGGCCAGTTGGCAAATGACAAGGCGAGCTTTGCTGCTTCATTGTCATATCTGAAGCCTATTAAGAGAGTGAGTGCTGGTTCGCCTCTGCTGTCTGTCAGACAGCATTATACTTCGACCACCATCCAGCCCAGCCCCCAGGGACCTGGCCTCAGGGTATAAATGCATGGTGTTTTGGGTCTGAAGCAAAGATCAAAGGCTAACAGAGTTAAATGGATGGGCCTGTCTGCACATATAATGCTGTCTTTTGTATGGCTTTTATTGATAGTGTTTAGCACTTTTACAGCAATGAACCTGCTTGCGTACCTAACATTCATACTCTTGGGTGGCTCAGAAGCAAAATGCTTCCAATGCTCGTTGAGTCACTCAGTTATATTGTGTTTATGTATCCTGTTCCGGAAATATGCAGTTACAGTGTCACATTCTGTTGACATGATTGTTCTGCTGACAAATTGCTGGTTTAAACAAAGTGATTTTTTTTGGTCACACAATCACACAATCGGCAGTTATGTTCTCACACCACTGCTATGCTATCAGTCCTGTAGCTATAGCATGTACACTTTCAGTGCACTTAAACAGAATGCTGTGAGTGTTTTACATACTGCGGGCCCTAGTGTACTTGCGGACTGCTACAGCCATGCCTCAATGCCTCTATAGCCCTGCAGGACAAAGCCAATCCTGACTTTGGTGCATTGGTATGTAATGACATTGCCCACATTCAGAGAAGCAATGCCTAGGCTGCAAGTCATTTCTTAAGTCGTGTGCTGTTTATGTTTTGTTTTTTTTACTTTAGTCTGCTAATGGAGAAGGTTACAGATAGAGATGAGATTGCACTATAGAAAGGCCACATGGGCCAAATTGAACCCCTGCCACACAGGGGATTAGTATGGGTTGAGAAGCCGCTGCCCCATTGACTGTGCCCCACCACGTGCCACACAGTCTCCCTAGAGTGAGCAGTGGGTAAGGGACATAGAAGTTGGTATGCAGGTTAAATGTCAGCAAGTTTCTGACTTGCAACTCTTAATTACTTGTTCATGGTGGCCGCTAATAATCGATTACGTTTTATATAAATGCAGCACCAGGTCTTAATGCTTTAATGTATGTTGAATTAAAACATGATTTGTTCCATATGACATTTCATAATCATTACAGCTATTTATTGCATTGCATTCCAAGGCCTGTGCGCATATTGTACTGAGCATGCTGATTTTGTTGGTGGGGAGCATGGGTTTGGAAATGTTTTTGAATGTGCCTTTTGTGGTTTCCCGAAGTTTGAAACCATATCTCATTACTTCGCTGTGGTCTGTGGTCATTCCCATGTTATCTAAAGGGTTAATATTGTTAATCTAATTATGTATTGCATTATGGTGCCAGTGTTATGTACTGATTCAGGAACTGGGTTCGTAACTCTGTTTTAATCCCAGGTGGGGGAATTGCCCCTGGGTGAAGTACCTCAATTTCTCCAGTAATTATCCAACTGTTTAAAGGAATAATGTAACAAAAGGTATGCAAGGTGGCATGGGTGTTTTTACTATGAACACTGATGTAATGAGAAACACAATGAACCTTTATGGATTCTACTTTAATTTAGTTCTGTACTTGAAGGATGACGAAGCGGAAAAGAAAAAGGGTCTGATTTAATTAAAAAATATTCTTTATGTTGATGTTTGATGACTGCTATCATCCAGAAGAAGCAGGGTTTAACGTGAGGGGTGTGGGGGAAGATCCCAATGTTTGGTCAGCTGGGGGTCATTACACAGGCGTTGAAATGACCGTCCCACCAAAACCATTAGTGAGGAAGCACCAGGAAGCACATCTCCTAACACTGGCAACAACTAGACCGGATGCAAATCAACAGAACCAAAATCTCCTATGTGGAAACCCTTGTGTGAGAGGGAAAAAAAAAAAACAACAACTTGCTCGTTCTGTCTCCGTAATCATTATTGTTTTGGGAATCCACACCGGCACAGATGTCACGGCAAAAGTGTTTGTTTGAGAAAAGCCATGTGTGTGGGTGTGGATGACTGCAGCTGGTGAGGGTGTATGGCACGGTGGGGGGAGCCCACAGGAAACAGACACCCATTACTGACACTGGGTGAGGGTAGTGTACCAAGGAATTAAGCATTTATGGTGGCACACTACAATAAGTTGTCTTTTTTTTTTTTTTTTTTTTTATCTGAACAATTCCAGACCTAATAAGGTTAAGAGAAAATGAAAACATCTGATGATTTAGGCAATGAAAGCTACAAATTAGTCTTATTTGGTGGCATGACTTTGTTATTTATAGTCTTGCCATAAGGTACCTTTCTAGATTTCTCCCAGCAACAAATTAAATTCATGAAAATGTGAAGGAAGTGAGATTTTGGGTGAATATATTTATTTAAATTATTTCCCCAAAAATGATTGTTTCTAAATTTGTATGAATACGGTTCCCATTGCCACTGTCATTCAGATACTTTGGAAAAGGGTCATGTGATATTATGAACTTCTTTCTCTATTATCCATCAGTTCATCTGGTATATCTGGACAAAACATTTTTTTAATGAAAATTCAGTACTGATGTTGGGCAAATAGATTGTGTTTAGCCAATATCAGGGATTTCAAGTACACGGATGTTTGTCTGCATTTCATATGTGATCTGGGTTTGTGGTTTTTGTTTTATACTTCTGTCAAACTGAATTGTATGCTGCACCCTCCCAATTCAGCCAGCTCAAAGATTAATTTTAAGAACTTTTTAATTAAAATGAGCCCTTTCGTATATATTACTTTATTTAAACTGCCCATCTCCGCATAATTTACAAAACAAAACGATGTACAAAACTGTTTCCACCTAGTGTTACTAGTTGCAATTGCGGTGTGTCTTTTTTTTTGACGAGGCACCAATATCTACATGTGCCATAGGCTGTTTCTATAAATACGTGGTGACAGCTGAGTTTGCACCTCAATGTCACATGAGACGAGCTCCAGGAACAGACTGCCGGGTGGCATATTGCAGCCCTCTGCAGAAAATGTGTGTAGTGCCATACAGGGATCGGCGAAGTAAAAGCAGAGCACTTAATAAGAACCTGCTTCATGCATTTTATACACTGCAAGAAAACATACACCTCTAATATTAGACTAAAACAGAGGTTCTCTTCACGGTGCCATCCCAGTGAGTCGTGAAGAAAGCGAATGGGTTTTTATTAATGTCCTAA